>NC_140997.1:123026918-123119418 GCF_052327205.1 Somniosus microcephalus
AAAAACAAACTGGGGGAGAGAGAGATACACAAACTGGGAGAGAGAGAGAGAGAGAAACACAAACTGGGAGAGAGAGAGAGAGAGAAACACAAACTGGGAGAGAGAGAGAGAGAGAAACACAAACTGGGGGAGAGAGAGAGAAAAACACAAACTGGGAGCGAGAGAGAGAGAGGACCACAAACTGGGAGCGAGAGTGAGAGAGAGAAAGAAAAACTGGGAGAGAGAGAGAAACAAACAGAAACTGAGAGAGGGAGAGCGAAAAACAAACTGGGGAGAGAGAGAAACAAACTAGGAGCGAGAGAGAGAGAAACATAAACTGGGAGAGAGAAAGAAACACAAACTGGGAGAAAGAGAGAGAGAGAGAGAAACACAATCTGGGAGAGAGAGAAAAAAATGGGGAATAGAGAAACAAAAACTGGGAGAGAGAGAAACAGAAACTGGGAGAGAGAGAGTGAAAAACAAACTGGGGAGAGAGAGAGAAACAAACTGGGAGTGAGAGAGAGAGAGAGACACACAAACTGGGAGCGAGAGAGCGAGAAACACAAACTGGGAGAGAGAGAGTGAAAAACAAACTGGGGAGAGAGAGAAACAAACTGGGAGCAAGAGAGAGAGAGAGACACAAACTGGGAGCGAGAGAGCGAGAAACACAAACTGGGAGAGAGAGAGAGGACAAACTGGGAGAGAGAGAGACACACAAATTGTGTGAGAGAGAGAAACACAAACTGTGTGAGAGAGAGAGAGAAACACAAACTGTGTGAGAGAGAGGGAAACACAAACTGTGTGAGAGAGAGGGAAACACAAACTGTGAGAAAGAAAGAGAAACACAAACTGGGAGAGAGAGAGAGAGAAACACAAACTGGGAGAGAGAGAGAAATGCTAACTGGGAGAGAGAGAGATACAGAAACACATACTGGGGGAGAGAGAGAGAGAGAGGGAAAGAGAAAAACTAACTGGGATAGAGAAAAACAAACAGAGGGAGAGAGAAAAACAAACTCGGAGAGAGAGAGAAACACAAACGGAGAGAGAGAGAGAGAGAAACACAAACTGGGAGAGAGCGAGGGGGAGAGTGAAAAACAAACTAGGAGAGAGAGAGTGAAAAACAAACTGGGGAGAGAGAGAGAGAGAGAAACTCAAACTGGGAGAGAGGGAGTGAAAAACAATCTGGGGGAGAGAGAGATACACAAACTGGGAGAGAGAGAGAGAGAGAAACACAAACTGGGAGAGAGCGAGAGAAACACAAACTGGGAGAGAGAGAGAGAAACACAAACTGGGAGAGACACAAAACAAAACAGAGACAGACCCTCACCAGGTACAGACTAAGCGACCACCAACTGGAAATTGAAAAAGGCAGATACAAGAAATCCTGGCAGCCTAGAGAGAATAGAATATGCGATCAATGTCTGGCCGGCGAGGTTGAAACAGAAATGCATTTCCTCCTAAAATGCGAAAAATTCAACACATCAAGAAATATATTATTCAACAAGCTAAGCCAAACAACCCCAGATTTCAAGGAATTGGATGACCTGTCAAAATTGAGATTAGTCCTGGGAGAAGGAGACAGACCATACCTTGGGGCCAAATATGTAACAACATGTCACAACCTGAGGACTGTTTAAAATTAAGACTGTTTAAAATTAATATTGAACGTACCAAATGAAGTAGAAAGACTGTTTAAAATTAATATTGTTTAAAAGTAATATTGTATGTACCCAACAAATGTCAAATCGATTGACACCTACAGAATGTTGGAAAACTGTACCTTTTTGCTATGTAAGCTTTGGCAATATGGTTCTCTGTAAACTTTCATGCCAATAAAGCATTTGAATTGAATTGAAATTGAATTGAGAAACTGAAACTGGGAGAGAGAGAAAGAAACACAAACTGGGGGAGAGAGAGCAAGAAACACAAACTGGGAGAGAGAGAGAGAAACACAAACTGGGAGAGAGAGAGAAACACAAACTGGGAGAGAGAGAGAGAGAGAGAGAAACTGAAACTGGGAGAGAGAGAGAGAGAAACACAAACTGGCGGAGAGAGAGATAGAGGAAGACAAACTGGGAGAGAGAGAGAGAAAGAAAAACGGAGAGAGAGAGAGAGAAACAAACAGAAACTGGGAGAGAGAGAAACAAAGTAGGACGAGAGAGAGAGATACATAAACTGGGAGAGAGAAAGAAACACAAACTGGGAGAAAGAGAGAGAGAGAAACACAATCTGGGAGAGAGAAAAAAAACTGGGGAATAGAGAAACAAAAACTGGGAGAGAGAGAAACAGAAACTGGGAGAGAGAGAGTGAAAAACAAACTGGGGAGAGAGGGAGAGAGACACACAAACTGGGAGCGAGAGAGCGAGAAACACAAACTGGGAGAGAGAGAGAGGACAAACTGGGAGAGAGAGAGAAACACAAATTGTGTGAGAGAGAGGGAAACACAAACTGTGTGAGAGAGAGGGAAACACAAACTGGGAGAGAGAGAAGGGAAACACAAACTGTGTGAGAGAGAGGGAAACACAAACTGTGAGAAAGAAAGAGAAACACAAACTGGGAGAGAGAGAGAAAGACAAACTGGGAGAGAGAGAGAGAGAGAAACACAAACTGGGAGAGAGAGAGAGAGAGAAACACAAACTGGGAGAGAGAGAGAAAGAAACACAAACTGGGAGAGAGCCAGAAATATAAAATGGGAGAGAGACAGAAACACAAACTGGGAGAGAGAGAGAGGCAAACACAAACTGTGAGAGTGAGAGAGAAATACATACCGGGAGAGAGAGAGAAAAACAAACTGGGAGAGAGAGAGAAAAGCAAACTGGGGGAGAGAGAGAGAGAGAGAGAGAGAGAGAGAGAAACACAAACTGGGAGAGAGAGAGAGACAAACATACACTGGGAGACAGAGAAAGAGAGAAACACAAACTGAAAGAGAGAGACAGAGGAACAAAAACTGGGAGAGAGAGAGAGAGAAAAACAAACTGGGAGAGAGCGAGAAACATACACTGGGAAACAGAGCGAGAGAGAAATACAAACTGGGAGACAGAGAGAAACACAAACTGAAAGAGAGAGAGATAGAGGAAGAAAAACTGATGAAATAACTGTGTTCTGGCATTTGTATTGTTGTTGTTGTGCTTGTTAATGTCTGGAATGTTCCACCGGTGTAACCATTAATGCTCCTCTCTAGCCCCGCCCCTCTTCTGGAATGTTCTACCAAGGGCTGGGTCGGTGATGACTGTGTTAACTTGATGCCATGTTCTTAATTAATAAAAGCCTTTAGTCTTAAGCTTTAACCTCATGGATTCAGGAAGTTATATGGCACATCAATTCAGTCTGTCAGGAGGTCTGATAATCCTTTGGGAACGACGTAACTCTTGCTGAGGCTCCTCCCGGAGTACTAGCTCCGGTTCATTCAAATTCCCAGAATCATCAGTATTTTCCACACTGAGGGTTTGTGTCTCTGAAGGTCCAATACCACGATTGAAAACTCTACTCTCAGAGTCGAACTCTTTTCGAGCTCCAGCAGGTGCAAGATCTTTAATAGAGACCGTATCCTCTCGCCCATCCGAATATTGAATATACGCATACTGGGGATTAGCATGGAGGAGTTGTACTTCCTCCACCAGTGGATCAGTCTTGTGGCCTCTCACATGTCTGCGCAACAACTCAGGGCCCATGGTCGTCAACCGTGTAGGTAACATTACTCCGTTAGTAGCTTTTCTTGGAAAACTGAACATCCTTTCATGAGGGGTGGCATTCGTCGCTGTACACAAAAGAGACCTTATGGAATGCAGCACGCCTGGCAGGGCATCCTGCCAGCAAGAGGTCGGCAGGCCTCGTGACTTCAGAGACAGTACGATAGCCTTCCACACTGTCGCATTTTCTTTCTCGACCTGCCCATTACCACGAGGGTTATAGCTGGTAGTTCTACTCGTTGCAATTCCTTTCGATAGCAAAAACTGTCGCAATTCTTCGCTCATAAAGGAAGAACCCCTATCACTATGTATATAGTTAGGCAAGCCAAACAAGGAAAACAGTTGGCAGAGGCATTTAATTACAACAGCACTAGTCACATCCGGACAGGGGATAACAAAAGGGAACCGAGAGTACTCGCCTATAATATTAAGAAAATAGACATTACGGTCGCTTGATGGAAGGGGACCTTTAAAATCGAGACTCAAACGCTCAAATGGTCGAGTTGCTTTAATAAGGTGAGCTGGCTCGGACAGCTTATAGAAGCGGGGTTTGCATTCAGCACAAACATGACAGGTTCTGGTCATTGTCCGGACCTCCTCAATAGAGTAGGGTAGATTGTGGGACTTAATGAAGTGGTTCATTCTGGTAACCCCAGGGTGGCAGAGTGCGTCATGGAGACTTTGAAGCTTATCTATACCTAGACTAGCACATGCTCCTCATGACAAAGCATCCGATGGCTCATTAAATACTCCAGGCCTGTACTGAATATCATAGTCATATGTTGACAGTTCTATTCGCCATCTTAAAATCTTACCATTTTTGATCTTGCCTCTCTGTGTTGAACATAAAGGCCACAGACCACTGGTCAGCAATGAGTGTAAAACGTTGGCCAGCGAGATAATGTCTCCAATACCTGACTGCTTCGATAATTGCCTGTGCCTCCTTTTCCACTGAAGAATGTCGAACTTCTGGTCCTTGCAATGTACGAGAGAAGAAAGCTACTGGTCTACCAGCTTGGTTAAGAGTTGCTGCCAACGCAAAATCAGATGCATCACTTTCCACTTGAAATGGGATCTTCTCATCCACGGCACATACCACTGCCTTCTCAATGTCCCGTTTGATATTAAGGAAAGCCTCCGGAGCGTCCGCCGATAGCGGAAAAGACGTCGACTTAATAAGAGGTCGGACTTTATCTGAGTAGTTAGCTGCCCACTGGGCATAGTACGAGAAGAATCCCAGACACTTTCTTAAAGCTTTTACAGTGTGAGGTAAAGGCAATTCCTTAAATGGGCGTAATCTTTCAGGGTCTGGCCCGATTACCCCATTCTCCACAACGCAACCAAGAATACACAAACGTGTAGTATTGAAGGTACACTTGTTTTCGTTGTAGGTCAGGTTTAACCTCTTTGCAGTCTCTAGGAACTTCGCGAGATTTTGATCATGCTCCCGTTGGTCACGCCCACAGATAGTAACATTGTCCAGGTACAGGAATGTTGCTTCCAACGCGTATTCATCCACCATACGATCCATCTCCCGTTGGAAGACGGATACCCCATTCGTCACTCCAAAGGGCACCCTAAGGAATTGGTACAGGCGCCCATTAGCTTCGAAGGCCGTACAAGGTCGGTCTTCTATTTTAATGGGGAGTTGATGGTAGGCAGACTTTAAATCAATGGTGGAGAACACGCGGTACTGAGCTATCTGGTTCACCATCTCAGAAATACAAAGCAAAGGATAGGTGTCTAATTGGGTATACAAGTTTATAGTCTGGCTATAATCAACCACAAGTCTTTTCTTTACATTAGTTTTAACCACCACCACCTGGGCACGCCACGGGCTATTACTGTGTTCGATGATTCCCTCCCGTTGAAGCATTTCCACTTCCTCTTTTATAAATGTTTTATCTTCTGAACTATACCGTCGACTCTTAGTTGCTATAGGTCTACAATTAGGAGCAAGGTTCGCGAACAAAGAAGGCGGACTTACTTTTAAAGTAGAAAGGCCGCAGACTGTGAGTGGAGGCTGAGATCCACCATACTTAAGGGTAATGCTCTCATGCTGACACTGGAAGTCCAAGCCTAAAATTAAGTTCACACACAACTGAGGTAATATGAGGAGTTTAAAGTCCTTATACTCCGTATCCTTAACGGTCAATGTGACTTTACAATATCCAGTTACCTCCGAAGTCAGGGAATTGGACGCCATCACAATTTCACTTCGAGTAGGATACACCTTCAATGAATAGGAGTTAACAAGGTTGGGGTGTATAAAACTTTCAGTACTGCCACAGTCTATCAAACACCCAGTAGGACGACCATTAATCTTGATGTCCATCATAGATTTCGACAAGGAACACGGTATGGTCTGGTCAACCGTAGCCGAGGCTAGAGTAAAACGATAGGCGGCAGCAGAGATACATCGGGTACAGGATTACCCTTACACACTTTGCTAAAATGTCCCCGTTTTTTACATTTAAAACAGGTAGCCTCTCTGGCTGGGCATCTTTGCCTGGGGTGTTTAAATTGGCCACAAAAATAACACTTAGACCCATGGGGTACAGCCGCAACAATAGGATTAAGTGGAGGCTCCATTGGTATTATGGATGCCTCCATACTCGGAACACACGAGGCTGAGAGAGCCGCATGGGCTGATGCATACACTTCTGAATTCTTCTGGGCTACATCTAACGATCGAGCAGTAGCGACGACCGTTTTTAAAACTAACGAGTCGTTCTCGAGGAGTCTCTGTCTAATATAATTAGATCGGAGGCCAGATATGAAAGAATCGCGGATGGCTTCTTCCTGATACACTGTGGCAGAGACAGCCTTGTAGTTGCAATCCTTAGCCAAAGCCTTAAGGTCCTGCGGGAAATCATCCAGAGATTCCTCGGGTAATTGCCTGCGAGTAGACAAAAGATACCTGGCTTATACTTCGTTAACCGACTTAAGGCACTGGGCCTTAATGGCTGCGAGGGCCTCTTCATATGTAGTAATATCTTCAATTATCGAGTAAGTCTGATGACTTACCAAGTTGGTTAGAAGACCCAACTTGTTAACCATCGAATCGACCGATGCGATGAAGTGTTCAAAACATCGAAGCCAATGCGTAAATTTCTTCGACGCGTCTGCTGAATGGGGATCAATATCCAGACGCTCTGGTTTCAAAAATCGATCCATCTTCCAAAAGTTGTTACTTAATAAAATTGATGTGCCAAATAACTGCCTGAATCCATGAGGTTAAAGCTCAAGACTAAAGGCTTTTATTAAGTAAGAACATGGCATCAAGTTAACAAAGTCATCACCGACCCAGCCCTTGGTAGAACATTCCAGAAGAGGGGCGGGGCTAGGAAGGAGCATTAGTGGTTACACCGGTGGAACATTCCAGATAATAACAAGTACAACAACAACAACAATACAAATGCCAGAACACAGTTATTTCATCACAAACTGGGGGAGAGAGAGAGAGAGAGAGAAACACAAACTGGGAGAGGTTGAGAGAGAGAAACACAAACTGGGAGAGAGAGAGAAAAACAGACTGGGAGAGGGAGAGTGAAAAACAAACTGGGGAGAGAGACAGAAACACAAACTTGGAGTGAGAGAGAGAGAGAAACACAAACTGGGAGAGGGAGAGAAAAACACAAACTGGGAGAGAGAGAGAAACACAAACTGGGAGAGAGAGAGAAACACAAACTGGGAGAGAGAGAAACACAAACTGGGAGAGAGAGAGAAACACAAACTGGGAGAGAGAGAGAGAGAGAAACAAACTTGGAGAGAGACAGAAACACAAACTGGGAGAGAGAGAAAGACAAACGGGGAGAGAGAGAGAGAGAAACACAAACTGAGGAGAGAGAAGAAAAACAAACTGGGAGCGAGAGAGAGAGAGAGAGAAACACAAACTGGGAGAGAGACAGTAATTCAAAAAGGGAGAGAGAGGGAAACACAAACTGGGAGAGAGAGCAAGAAACACAAACTGGGAGAGAGAGTGAAAAACAAACTGGGGAGAGAGAGAAAAACATACTGGGAGAGAGAGCGAAAAACACAAACTGGAAGAGAACGAGGGAGAGAGAAAAACAAACTGGCTGAGAGAAACACAAACTGGGAGAAAGAGAGAGAAAAGAACAAACTGGGGAGAGAGAGAAACACAAACTGGGAGAGAGAGAGAGAGAAACACAAACTGGGAGAGAGAGAGAGAGAAACACAAACTGGGAGAGAGAGGGAAACACAAACTGGGAGAGAGAGAGAGAAACACAAACTGGGAGAGAGAGAGAAACACAAACTGGGAGAGAGAGAGAAACACAAACTGGGAGAGAGAGAGAGAGAGAAACAAACTTGGAGAGAGACAGAAACACAAACTGGGAGAGAGAGAAAGACAAACGGGGAGAGAGAGAGAGAGAAACACAAACTGAGGAGAGAGAAGAAAAACAAACTGGGAGCGAGAGAGAGAGAGAGAGAAACACAAACTGGGAGAGAGACAGTAATTCAAAAAGGGAGAGAGAGGGAAACACAAACTGGGAGAGAGAGCAAGAAACACAAACTGGGAGAGAGAGTGAAAAACAAACTGGGGAGAGAGAGAAAAACATACTGGGAGAGAGAGCGAAAAACACAAACTGGAAGAGAACGAGGGAGAGAGAAAAACAAACTGGCTGAGAGAAACACAAACTGGGAGAAAGAGAGAGAAAAGAACAAACTGGGGAGAGAGAGAAACACAAACTGGGAGAGAGAGAGAGAGAAACACAAACTGGGAGAGAGAGGGAAACACAAACTGGGAGAGGGAGAGAGAAACACAAACTGGGAGGGAGAGAGAGAGAGAGAGAGAGAGACAGAGAGAAACACAAACTTTGAAGGAGAGAGAAACAAACTGGGGAGAGAGAGTGAAAAACAAACTGAGGAGAGAGAAGAAAAACAAACTGGGAGCGAGCGAAAAACTGGGGATGAGAGAATCACAAATGGGAGAGAGAGAGAGTGAAACACATACTGGGGGAGAGAGAGAGAAACACATACAGGGAGAGAGAAAGATAGAGAGAAACTAACTGAGAGAGAGAGAGAGCGATAAAAACAAAGTGGAAGAGAACGAGGGAGAGCGAAAAGCAAACTGGCTGAGAGAGAGAAACACAAACTTGGAGAGAAAGAAAAAAACAAACTGGGGAGAGAGAGAGAAACACAAACTGGGAGAGAGAGATAAACATAAACTGGGGAGAGAGAGGGAAACACAAACTGGGAGAGAGAGAGAGAGAAACACAAACTTTGAAGGAGAAGCACAAACTGGGGAGGGAGAGTGAAAAACCTACTGGGAGAGAGACAGATGGAGAGAGAAACACAGACTGGGAGAGAGAGAGAAAAACAAACTGGGAGAGAGAGAGAGAAACACAAACTAGGAGAGAGAGAGAGAGAGAGAGTGAAAAACAAACTGGGAGTGAGAGAGAGAAACACAAACTGGGAAATGTTATATATTGTGTGTTCTCCTCCCACCTGTGGTGGCGCTGTCACAGGAAATAAATGGTTGGGTGTTCTCGGCTAAGTTTAGCTCTCTTTGTTCAGAACTTTCCAGAACTTCCTTTCCTTCCAATAAAGCACTTCATGTTTGAATCTCTGAGTTCTGAGTCCTAAATTGCGTTTAGGTAGAAAGGTACTGACACAACAAGAAAGAGAGAGAAACACAAACTGGGAGAGAGATTGAAACACAAACTAGGGAGAGAGTGAGTGATACACAAACAGGGCGAGAGAGAGAGAAACAAACAGGCAAAGAGAGAGAGAAACAAATACTGGGAGAGAGAGTGAAACATAAACAGGGAGAGTGAGAGACACCCAAACTGGGAGAGAGAGTGAAACACAAACAGGGAGAGAGAGACAATAACAGAGAGAGAGAGAAACACAAATTGTGAGAGAGAGTAACACAAAATGGTGGAGATTGAGATAAAAACAAACTGGGAGAGTGAGAGAGACACAAATTGGGAGAGAGAGAGATAGAGAAAGACAAACTGGGAGAGAGAGAGGGAAACACAAACTGTGAGAGAGCGAGAAACATGAACTGGGAGAGAGACAGAGGGAGAGAGAAAAACTAACAGAGAGAGAGCAACACAAACTGGGAGAGAGAAAAACAGAAACTGGGAGAGAGACAGTAATTTAAAATGGGAGAGAGAGAGAAACACAAACTGGGAAAGAGAGAGAGAGAGATAAACACAAACTGGGAGAGCGAGAGAGTGAAAACCAAACTGGGGGAGAGAGAGAGAGAAATATACTGGGAGAGAGAGCGCGATAAAAACAAACTGGAAGTGAACGAGGGAGAGAGAAAAACAAACTGGCTGAGAGAGAGAAACACAAACTGGGAGAAAGAGAGAAACACAAACTGGGAGAGAGAGAGAAACACAAACTGGGAGAGAGAGAGGGAGAGAGAAAAACAAACTAACAGAGAGAGAGAGAAACACAAACTGGCAGAGAGAGAGAAACACAAACTGGGAGAGAGAGAGAAACACAAACTTGGAGAGAGACAGAAACACAAACTGGGAGAGAGAGAGAAACACAAACTGGCAGAGAGAGAGAAACACAAACTGGCAGAGAGAGAAACACAAACTGGCAGAGAGAGAAACACAAACTGGCAGAGTGAGAAACACAAACTGGCAGAGGGAGAGAAACACAAACTGGCACAGTGAGAAACACAAACTGAGAGAGAGAAACACAAACTGGGAGAGAGAGAGAAACACAAACTGGCAGAGTGAGAAACACAAACTGGCAGAGTGAGAAACACAAACTGGCAGAGTGAGAAACACAAACTGGCAGAGTGAGAAACACAAACTGGCAGAGTGAGAGAAACACAAACTTGGAGAGAGAGAGAGAGAGAGAGAGAGAGAAAAACAAACTGGGAGAGAGAGAGAGAAACACAAACTGAAAGAGAGAGAGATAGAGGAAGACAAACTGGGGGAGAGAGAGAGAAACAAAAACTGGGAGAGTGAGAAACAAACTGGCAGAGAGAGAAACACAAACTGGCAGAGAGAGAAACACAAACTGGCAGAGAGAGAAACACAAACTGGCAGGGAGAGAAACACAAACTGGCAGGGAGAGAAACACAAACTGGCAGAGAGAGAAACACAAACTGGCAGAGAGAGAAACACAAACTGGCAGTGAGAGAAACACAAACTGGGAGAGAGAGAGAAACACAAACTTGCAGAGAGAGAAACACCAACTGGCAGAGAGAGAAACACAAACTGGGAGAGAGAGAGAAACACAAACTGGCAGAGAGAGAAACACAAACTGGGAGAGAGAGAGAAACACAAACTGGCAGAGAGAGAAACACAAACTGGGAGAGAGAGAGAAACACAAACTGGCAGAGAGAAACACAAACTGGGAGAGAGAGAGAAACACAAACTTGGAGAGAGAGAGAGAGAAACACAAACTGGGAGAGAGAGAGAGAAACACAAACTGAAAGAGAGAGAGATAGAGGAAGACAAACTGGGGGAGAGAGAGAGAGAGAGAGAAACAAAAACTGGGAGAGAGAGAGAGAAACACAAACTGAAAGAGAGAGAGATAGAGGAAGACAAACTGGGGGAGAGAGAGAGAGAGAAACAAAAACTTGGAGAGAGAGGGAGACAGAAACACAAACTACGAGAGAGAGAAAAAGCAAACTGTGAGAGAGAGAGAGAGAAACTCAAACTGGGAGGGAGAGAGAGAGAGAGAGAAAGTCAAACTGAGTGCGAGAGAGAGAAACACAATCTGGGGAGGGAGAGAGGAAAACCTACTGGGAAAGAGACAGATGGAGAGAGAAACACAGACTGGGAGAGAGAGAGAAAAACAAACTAGGAGAGAGAGAGAGAGGCAGAGTGAAAAACAAACTGGGAGTGAGAGAGAGAAACACAAACTGAGAGAGAGAGAGAAACACAAACTAGGAGAGAGAGAGAGAGACAGAGTGAAAAACAAACTGGGAGAGAGAGAGAGAAACACAAACTAGGAGAAAGAGAGAGAGACAGAGTGAAAAACAAACTGGGAGTGAGAGATTAATATTGTTTAAAAGTAATATTGTATATACCCAACAAATGTCAAATCGATTGACACCTACAGAATGTTGGAAAACTGTACCTTTTTGCAATGTAAGCTTTGGCAATATGGTTCTCTGTAAACTTTCATGCCAATAAAGCATTTGAACTGAACTGAACTGAACTGAGAGAAACACAAACTGAGAGAGAGAGAGAGAGAGTGAAAAACAAGCTGGGAGTGACAGAGAAACACAAACTGGGAGAGAGAGAGAATCACAAACTAGGAGAGAGAGTAAGAGAAACACAAACTGTGAGAGAGAGAGTGAAACACAAACAGGGCGAGAGAGAGAGAAACAAACGGAAAGAGAGAGAGAAACAAATACTGGGAGAGAGAGTGAAACATAAACAGGGAGAGTGAGAGACACACAAACTGGGAGAGAGAGTGAGAGAGAAACACAAACAGGGAGAGAGGGAGAAACATAACAGGTGGAGAGAGAAAGAGAGAAACACAAATTGGGGAGAGAGAGAAACACAATCTGAGAGAGAGAGAGATACTGGGAGAGAAACAGAAACTGGGGAGAGAGAGAGAAACACCAACTGGGAGGGAGAGGGTAATACAAAGTGGGAGAGAGAGAGGTACACAAACTGGGGAGAGAGAGAGAAAAACAGAAACTGGGAGAGAGACACAAACACAAACTGGGAGAGAGAGAGTGAAACACAAACTGGGAGAGAGACACAAACACAAACTGGGAGAGAGAGAAACAAACTGGAGGAGAAAGTGAGAGAGAAACACAAATTGGGGAGAGAGAGAGAAACACCAACTGGGAGAGAGAGGGTAATACAAAGTGGGAGAGCGAGAGAGAACAACAAAATTGGGAGAGAGAGACAGAGAGAAACACAAACTGGGAGAGAGAGACAGGGAAACACAAACTGGGAGAGAGAGACAGGGAAATACAAACTGAGGAGAGAGAGAGAGAGAAACACAAACAGGGAGAGAGAGAGAGTGAAACACAAAAGGGCAAGAGAGAGAGAAACAAACAGGGAGAGAGAGAGAGAAACAAATACTGGGAGAGTGAGAGTAACCAAAAATGGGAGAGAGAGAGAAAGATAAACACAAACAAGGTGAGAGCAAGTGAAACACAAACAGGGAGAGAGGGAGACACACAAACAGGGACAGAGAGACAACAACAGAGAGAGATTAACACAAACTGAGATTGAGAGGGAGTAACACAAAATGGGGGAGAGAGAGAAAAAAACACACTGGGAGAGTGAGAGAGACACAAACTGGGAGAGTGAGAGAAACAAAATGGAGGAGAAAGTGAGAGAGAAACACTAACTGGGGGGAGAGAGAGAGTAATACAAACTGAGATTGAGAGAGAGATACACAAAGTGGGGAGAGAGAGAAGCACAAACTGGGAGAGAAAGAGAAAGTAAAACAAGAACTGATGAGAGAGAGAGAAATATAGGCCTAGAAATTGAGTAGCCTTAGCGCCGCATTTGAGGCGCTAGAGGGCCTAGCGCCGGAGTTATGGCCAGTTTAGAAATTCCCAGGGGCCCTAGAATCGGCGGTAGACCGGTTGCGCTGCGCCGGAACCGATGACGTCATCGGTGTGCGCAGCGTCCCGGTTGCCATGCCGACGGGCCCCAGCGCCGAAATTCAGTTGCGGCCGCCTCGCCCGTCGCAGCCGCAACTAAGACTCTGGCAACAGAGTCTTACATCAGTTAGCGCCTGCGCCTTAAGGTCGCGCGGCGGCCGGCCGCTTTCCCGCCGGCCGCCTGCCCGCACCTCCCTCCCCGGACTCCTCCACCCCCCCCCCCCCACGGAACAGATGCTTCCGGGCTGCGAGCCCAGCACTTCCCCGAGGTGCCGGGCTCATTTTTGAAAAAATCAAACGGCCAGCGATCGGGTGAAGGCAGCGCCTCCTTAATGGGAGGAGGAGGCCTGCACTTCCCCAGCCTTCCGCACCGCATCGGGTGCCGCAGCGCCGGATTAGCGCCGCAATGCGGCACTCAGCGCCCATTGGGAGGCACTCACGCCCACCAGTAGCGCCGGCAGCCGTCTGGGCGCGGCGCTACTGAATTTTTGGCACGCGCAAGGGAATTAGCGCTGGCGTTAAATTTCCGGCGCTAAAGCCCTGGCGCGGCGTCAACTCAATTTCTAGGCCATAATCTGGTGGAGAGAGAAAGTGAGACCCACCAACTTGGGGAGAGAGAGAAACACAAACTGGGAGAGAGAGAGAAACACAAACTGGTAGAGTGAGAGAGACACAAACTGGGAGAGAGAGAGAAACACAAACTGGGAGAGAGAGAGAAACACAAACTGGTAGAGTGAGAGAGACACAAACTGGGAGAGAGAGAGAAACACAAACTGGTAGAGTGAGAGAGACACAAAGTGGGAGAGAGAGAGAAACACAAACTGGGAGAGAGAAAGAGAGAAACGCAGACTGGGAGAGAGAGAGTGAAACAAAAACTGGATGAGAGACAGGGAAACACAAACTGGGAGAGAGACAAACAAAATGGAGGAGAAAATGAGAGAGAAACACAAACTGGGGAGAGAGATAGTAATACAAACTGGGAGAGAGAGAGAGAGAGATACACAAATTGGAGAGAGAGAGAAACACAAACAAACAGAGAGAGAGAAAGACTGGGAGGGAGAAAAACACAAACTGGGGAGAGAAACACAAGCTGGAAGACAGGGAGTGAAAAACAAAATGGGGAGAGAGAGAGAAAAACAAACTGGGAGAGAGAGAGAGAAACACCAACTGGGAGAGAGAGAAACACAAACTGGGAGAGGGAGAGAAACACCAACTGGGAGAGCGAGAGAGAACTACACAATTGGGAGAGAGAGACAGAGAGCAACAAAAACTGTGAGAGAGACTATTACACAAACTTGGAGAGGGAGAGAAACACAAACTGGGAGAGAGAGAGAGAGCAACAAAAACAGGAGAGAGAACCAAAAAGGTGGAGAGAAAGTGAGTAACACAAACTGAGAGAGAGAGAGAAACAAACAGGGAGAGAGAGAGAGAAACGCAAACTGGGAGAGTAGAGTAACACAAACTGGGAGAGAGAGAGAGAAATATAAACTGAGAGAGTGAGAGAAACACAAACAGGGCGAGAGAGAGAGAGAGAGAAACAAACAGGGAACGAGTGAGAGAAATTAATACTGGGAGAGTGAGAGTAACAAAAACTGGGAGAGAGACAGAGATAAACACAAACAAGGTGAGAGAGCAAGTGAAACACAAACAGGGAGAGAGAGACAATAACAGAGAGAGAGTAAGAAACTGAGAGAGAGAGATACACAAATTGGGAAGAGAGAGAAACACAAACGGAGAGAGAGAGGCTGGGAGAGAGAGAAACACAAACTGGGAGAATGACAGAAACAGAAACGGAGAGAGAAAATGCAAACTGGGAGAGAGAAACACAAACTAGGAGAGAGAGAAACACAAACTGGGAGAGAGAAACACAAACTGGGAGAGAGAGAAACACAAACTGGGAGAGAGAAACACAAACTGGGAGAGAGAAACACAAACTGGGAGAGAGAAACACAAACTGGGAGAGAGAGAAACACAAACTGGGAGAGAGAAACACAAACTGGGAGAGAGAAACACAAACTGGGAGAGAGAAACACAAACTGGGAGAGAGAAACACAAACTGGGAGAGAGAAACACAAACTGGGAGAGAGAGAAACACAAACTGGGAGAGAGAAACACAAACTGGGAGAGAGAGAAACACAAACTGGGAGAGAGAAACACAAACTGGGAGAGAGAAACACAAACTGGGAGAGAGAAACACAAACTGGGAGAGAGAGAAACACAAACTGGGAGAGAGAGAAACACAAGCTGGGAGAGAGAGAGACAAACACAAACTAGGAGCAAGAGAGAAACACAAATTGTGAGAGAGTGAGAAGAACAACTTGGAGAGAGAGAGAGGAACACAACTGGGAGAGAGAGAAATAAAAACTGGGAGAGAGAGAGGGAAGCAAAAACTGGGGAGAAAGAGATAGAAATACAAACTGGCAGGGAGAGAGAGAAGGACCAACTGCGTGAGAGAGAGAGAAACATAGACTGGGGGAGAGACAGAGAGAAACATGAACTGGGAGAAAGAGAGAAAGAAACACAATCTGGGGAGAGAGAGAGAGAAATACATCTGGGAGAGAGAGAGATAAACAAACTGCGAGAGAGGGAAACGCAAACTGGGAGAGAGAGCAAGTGGAACACAATGTGGGAGAGAGTGAGAAACACAATCTGGGAAAGTCAGAGAAACACAAACTAGGAGATTGAGAGAAAAAGAAACTGGGAGAGAGTGACATAAACAAACTGGGGAGAGAGGGAGAAACACAAACTGTGGGAGAGAGACAGTAACAGAAACTGGGAGAGAGACAGAGACACACACAAAATGGGAGGGAGAAACAAAAACTGGGAGAGAGCGAAATACAAACTTGGAGGGAGAGAGAAACACAATCTGGGAGAGAAAGAGAGAGTGCAACACAAACTGGGAGAGAATGAGAAATACAAACTGGTAGAGGGAGGGAGAGAGAGAGAGAGAGAGAGAGAGAGGTTGACAAACTGGGAGAGAGAGGGAGAGAGAGAAACTGGGAGAGAGAGAAACACAAACTGTGAGAGAGAGAGAGAAACACCAACTGTGAGAGAGAGAGAAACACCAACTGTGAGAGAGAGAGAGAAACACAAACTGGGAGAGAGAGAGAGAAACACAAACTGGGACAGAGAGAGAAACACAAACTGGGAGAGAGAGAGAGCAACACAAACTGGGGGGAGAGAGCGCGAACTACAAACTGGTAGAGAGAGAAACACAAACTGGGGAGAGAGAGACATTCAAACTGGGAGAGAAAGAGGGAGAGACATGAAATGGGAGAGAGAGAAACACAAACTGGAGGAGTGAGAGTGAAACACAAACTGGGAGCGAGAGAGAGAAATATGCGAGAATCAGCGGGAATTGCAGGCTGAGCGGCTGTATAAAGGCTCCAGAGCCCAGGTAAGGCCTCAGTGCGAGAATCGGTGGGATTCGCGGGCTGAGCGGCTGTATAAAGGCTCCAGAGACCCAGGTAATGCCTCAGTGCGAGAATCGACGGGAATCGCGGGCTGAGCAGCTGTATAAAGGCTCCAGAGACCCAGGTAATGCCTCAGTACGAGAATCGACGGGAATCACTGGCTGAGCGGCTGTATAAAGGCTCCAGAGACCCAGGTAAGGCCTCAGTGCGAGAATCGGCGGGAATCACGGGCTGAGCGGCTGTATAAAGGCTCCAGAGCCCAGGTAAGGCCTCAGTGCGAGAATCGGCGGGAATCGCGGGCTGAGCGGCTGTATAAAGGCTCCAGAGCCCAGGTAAGGCCTCAGTGCGAGAATCGGCGGGAATCGCGGGCTGAGCGGCTGTATAAAGGCTCCAGAGACCAGGTAAGGCCTCAGTGCGAGAATCGACGGGAATCACGGGCTGAGCGGCTGTATAAAGGCTCCCGAGACCCAGGTAAGGCCTCAGTGCGAGAATCGACGGGAATCGCGGGCTGAGCGGCTGTATAAAGGCTCCAGAGACCCAGGTAAGGCGTCAGTGCGAGAATCGACGGGAATCGCGGGCTGAGCGGCTGTATAAAGGCTCCAGAGACCCAGGTAAGGCCTCAGTGTGAGAATCGACGGGAATCGCGGGCTGAGCGGCTGTATAAAGGCTCCAGAGACCCAGGTAAGGCCTCAGTGCGAGAATCGACGGGAATCACTGGCTGAGCGGCTGTATAAAGGCTCCAGAGACCCAGGTAAGGCCTCAGTGCGAGAATCGACGGGAATCACTGGCTGAGCGGCTGTATAAAGGCTCCAGAGCCCAGGTAAGGCCTCAGTGCGAGAATCGGCGGGAATCGCGGGCTGAGCGGCTGTATAAAGGCTCCAGAGACCCAGGTAAGGCCTCAGTGCGAGAATCAGCGGGAATCACGGGCTGAGCGGCTGTATAAAGGCTCCAGAGACCCAGGTAAGGCCTCAGTGCGAGAATCGAAGGGAATCGCGGGCTGAGCGGCTGTATAAAGGCTCCAGAGACCCAGGTAAGGCCTCAGTGCGAGAATCGGCGGGAATCACGGGCTGAGCGGCTGTATAAAGGCTCCAGAGACCCAGGTAAGGCCTCAGTGCGAGAATCGACGGGAATCGCGGGCTGAGCGGCTGTATAAAGGCTCCAGAGTCCAGGTAAGGCCTCAGTGCGAGAATCGGCGGGAATCGCGGGCTGAGCGGCTGTATAAAGGCTCCAGAGACCCAGGTAAGGCCTCAGTGCGAGAATCGACGGGAATCGCGGGCTGAGCGGCTGTATAAAGGCTCCAGAGACCCAGGTAAGGCCTCAGTGCGAGAATCGGCGGGAATCGCGGGCTGAGCGGCTGTATAAAGGCTCCAGAGCCCAGGTAAGGCCTCAGTGCGAGAATCGACAGGAATCACGGGCTGAGCGGCTGTATAAAGGCTCCAGAGACCCAGGTAAGGCCTCAGTGCGAGAATCGACGGGAATCACTGGCTGAGCGGCTGTATAAAGGCTCCAGACACCAGGTAAGGCCTCAGTGCGAGAATCGACGGGAATCGCGGGCTGAGCGGCTGTATAAAGGCTCCAGAGACCCAGGTAAGGCCTCAGTGCGAGAATCGACAGGAATCACTGGCTGAGCGGCTGTATAAAGGCTCCAGAGACCAGGTAAGGCCTCAGTGCGAGAATCGACGGGAATCGCTGGCTGAGCGGCTGTATAAAGGCTCCAGAGACCAGGTAAGGCCTCAGTGCAAGAATCGATGGGAATCACTGGCTGAGCGGCTGTATAAAGGCTCCAGAGCCCAGGTAAGGCCTCAGTGCGAGAATCGACGGGAATCACTGGCTGAGCGGCTGTATAAAGGCTCCAGAGACCCAGGTAAGGCCTCAGTGCGAGAATCGACGGGAATCACTGGCTGAGCGGCTGTATAAAGGCTCCAGAGACCCAGGTAAAGCCTCAGTGCGAGAATCGGCGGGAATCGCGGGCTGAGCGGCTGTATAAAGGCTCCAGAGACCCAGGTAAGGCCTCAGTGCGAGAATCAGCGGGAATCACTGGCTGAGCGGCTGTATAAAGGCTCCAGAGACCCAGGTAAGGCCTCAGTGCGAGAATCGACGGGAATCGCGGGCTGAGCGGCTGTATAAAGGCTCCAGAGACCCAGGTAAGGCCTCAGTGCGAGAATTGACGGGAATCACTGGCTGAGCGGCTGTATAAAGGCTCCAGAGACCCAGGTAAGGCCTTAGTGCGAGAATCGACGGGAATCGCGGGCTGAGCGGCTGTATAAAGGCTCCAGAGACCCAGGTAAGGTTTACCAATCTCCAATCGTGGAACTCGGAGGGAAGGAGAGAGGTAAAAAGTAATCCAAGTGTGACGTCACCAGAAAGCGGGTAAGTGATTGGTTGGTAAGTATTTCTCCCTTTTTAAGCTTAAATCTCGTTGGTTTATAATTTCTAAGGTGTGATATTCACCATCTAGAATCGGGGCAGAGGATATTTAAGAATAATATTAATAAATTTAATTAATTACATAGAATGGGAGATCAGGCGATGTGTTGCTGCTGCAATATTTGGGAGCTGGTGGACAACATTGATGCTCACGGTGATCACATTTGCAGTAAGTGTTGGCTGCTCGAGGAATTCCGGCTCCGTGTTGAAGAGCTGGAGTCCGAGCTTCAAACACTGAGACACATCAGGGAGGGGGAGAGTTACCTGGACTCTGTGTATCACGAGGTATTCACACCAATTAGATTAATTAATTCAGATGTAGTCCGTGGCCAGGGTCAGGATGGTGTGACTAGAAGTGAGGCAGGTACGGGGATCCAGGAGGTAGTGTTGGAGGAGCCGCAGCCCTTGCACTTGTCCAACAGGTTCGAGGCTCTTACTCCCTGTGAGGATGGGAACAGGGACTGCGGGGAGGATGAGCAACCCGGCCACAGCACTGTGGAGCGGGGGGCCATTCAAGTGGGGGGAGTTAAAAGAAATGTTGTAGTGGTAGGGGATAGTATCGTTAGGGGGATAGATAGAGTTCTTTGCAGCCGAGAGCGAGAGTCCCGAAGGTTGTGTTGCCTGCCCAGTGCCAGGGTTAAGGACATCTCCTCTGGACTGGAGAGAAACTTGGAGTGGGAGGGGGCGGATCCAGTTGTCATGGTCCATGTTGGTACCAACGACATAGATAGGACAAGGAAGGAGGTTCTGCTGAGGGAGTTTGAGCAGCTAGGGGCCAAATTAAAAAGCAGAACCACAAGGGTAATAATCTCTGGATTATTAACTGAGCCACGAGTGAATTTGGCTAGGACTAATAAAATTAGAGAGTTAAATGCGTGGCTCAAAGACTGGTGTGGGAGAAATGGGTTTTGCTTCCAGGGACACTGACACCAGTACTGGGGCAGGAGGGAGCTGTTCCGTTGGGATGGGCTTCACTTGGCCAGTGCTGGGACTAGAGTCCTGGCGGATCATATAACTAGGGCTGTAGAGAGGGCTTTAAACTAACTAGTCAGGGGGGAGGTTCCTAGAGAGCAAATAATAAAAATGACAACAGAGAAGGTCATAGACTTAGGTAGCAGTGGGGAAATTAAAAACCAGAGTGTGTCAGGAAGGGGCAGAAGGTATGGAGTAAAAGTTAAAGTAATAAAAAGGGCAAAAGCAGGAACTAAGTGTCACAAAACATATTTGAAAGTTCTCTATCTGAATGCACGTAGCATTCGTAACAAAATAGACGAGTTAATGGCACAAATAACTACATATGGGTATGATCTTGTGGCCATTACAGAAACATGGCTGCAGGGTGACAATGCCTGGGAATTTAACATACCAGGTTATTTAACGATCAGGAAGGACTGGCAGGAAGAATATCCCAACACTGGACAAACAGGGGGCTATGGGGGGGAGGAGCTAAACACAATCAAAATCACTAAGGAAGTGGTACTCGGCAAAATAATGGGACTCAAGGCGGATAAATCACCTGGACCTGATGGCTTACATCCTAGGGTCTTGAGAGAAGTGGCGGTAGGGATTGTGGATGCATTGGTAATAATTTTCCAAAACTCCCTGGACTCGGCAAAGGTCCCGGCAGACTGGAAAACTGCTAATGTAACACCCTTATTTAAAAAGGGCAGTAGACAGAAGGCTGGAAACTATAGACCGGTTAGCCTAACATCTGTGGTAGGTAAAATTTTGGAGTCCATTATTAAGGAGACAGTAACAGGACATTTGGATAATCATAATTTAATAGGACAAAGTCAGCATGGTTTTATGAAGGGGAAGTCATGTTTGACAAATTTGCTGTAGTTCTTTGAGGAAGTAACATATAGGGTGGATAAAGGGGAACCAGTGGACACAGTGTATTTAGACTTCCAAAAGGCATTTGACAAGGTGCCACACAAAAGATTGCTTAAGATAAAAAAATCACGGGATTGGGGGTAATATTCTGGCATGGATAGAGGATTGGCTATCTGACAGAAGGCAGAGAGTTGGGATAAATGGTTCATTCTCAGACTGGCAATCAGTAACTAGTGGTGTTCCGCAGGGGTCAGTGCTGGGTCCCCAACTCTTTACAATCTATATTAACGATTTGGAGGAGGGGACCGAGTGTAACATATCAAAGTTTGCAGATGATACTAAGATGGGAGGGAAAGTAGTGAGTGAGGAGGACATAAAAAACCTGCAAGGGGACATAGACAGGCTAAGTAAGTGGGCAGAGATTTGGCAGATGGAATACAATACTGGAAAGTGTGAGGTTATGCACTTTGGCAGGAAAAATCGTAGAGCAAGTTATTATCTTAATGGCAAGAAACTGGAAAGTACTGAAGTACAAAGGGATCTGGGGGTCCTGGTGCACGAAACTCAAAAGGTTAGTATGTAGGTGCAGCAAGTGATTAAGAAGGCCAATGGAATGTTGGCTTTCATTGCTAGGGGGATAGAATATAAAAATAGGGAGGTATTGCTTCAGTTGTACAAGGTATTGGTGAGACCGCACCTGGAATACTGCATACAGTTTTGGTGTCCATACTTAAGAAAAGACATACTTGCTCTCGAGTCAGTACAAAGCAGGTTCACTCGGTTAATCCCGGGGATGAGGGGATGGACATATGAGGAGAGGTTGAGTAGATTGGGACTCTACTCATTGGAGTTCAGAAGAATGAGAGGCGATATTATTGAAACATATAAGATTGTGAAGGGGTTGGATCGGGTGGATGCGGGGAAGATGTTCCCGATGATGGGTGAAACTAGAACTAGGGGGCATAGTCTTAGAATAAGGGGCTGCTCTTTCAAAACTGAGATGAGGAGGAACTACTTCACTCAGAGGGTGGTAGGTCCATGGAATATGCTGCCCCAAAAAGCTGTAGAAGCTACATCGTTACATACATTTAAAACAGAAATAGACAGTTGCCTAGAAGTAAAGGGAATTAAGTGTTACGGGGAGCGGGCAGGAATTTGGACATGAGTCTAGGTTCGGATCGGTCATGGCCCTATGGGTAGCGGAGCGTGCCCAGGGGCCGTGTAGCCTGATCCTGCTCCTATTTCGTGTGTCTAATTCTGTTAGATTCAGGAGATGGTTCTGTGATAGTGGATTGGCGGTTAGGATCAGATCAGCCATGATCTTATTGAATGGCGGAGCAGGCTCGAGGGGCCGATTGGCCTACTCCTGCTCCTATTTCTTATGTTCTTATGTTCTTATGAATTGGGAGAGAGAGAAACACAAACTGGAGGAGACAGAGAAACACAAACTGGGGAGAATGAGAGGGAGCAACACAAACAGAGAGAGAGAAACACAAACTGTGAGAGAGAGTTAATGAAGCACAAACTGGGGGGGAGAGAGAGAGAGAAACACAAACTGGGGTGAGAGAGTGACAAATACAAACTAGGGGAGAGTGAGAGAGAAACACAAACTGTGGGAGCGAGAGAAAGCAACAGAAGCTGGGAGAGAGACAGAGACACACACAAAATGGGAGAGAGAAACAAAAACTGGGAGAGAGCGAAATACAAACTTGGAGGGAGAGAGCAACACAATCTGGGAGAGAAAGAGAGAGAGCAACACAAACTGGGAGAGAATGAGAAATACAAACTGGTAGAGGGAGAGAGAGAGAGGTTGAGAAACTGGGAGAGAGAGGGAGAGAGACAGAAACTGGGAGAGAGAGAGACACAAACTGGAGGAGGGAGAGGGAGAGAAACACAAACTGTGAGAGAGAGAGAGACAGAGAGAGACAACACAAACTAGGAGAGAGAGAGAAACACAGAAACTGGAGGAGGGAGAGTGAGAGAAACACAAACTGGGAGAGAGAGAAAGAACCACTAACTGGAGGAGAGAGAGAGAGAGAGAAAGAAGCACTAACTGGAGGAGAGAGAGAGAGAAACACAAACTGGGAGAGAGAGAGCAACACAAACTGGGAGAGAGAGAAACACAAACTGGGAGAGAGAGAGAGAGAGAGAAACACAAACTAGGAGAGAGAGAGAAACACAAACTGGGAGAGAGAGAAACACAAACTGGGAGAGAGAGAAACACAAACTGGGAGAGAGAGAAACACAAACTGGGAGAGAGAGAAACACAAACTGGGAGAGAGAGAAACACAAACTGGGAGAGAGGGAGAAGAACAATTTGGAGAGAGAGAGAGAGAGAGAGGAACACAACTGGGAGAGAGAGAGAAATAAAAACTGGGAGAGAGAGAGAAACACATACTGGGAGAGAGAGAGAAACATAAACGGGGGGAGAGACAGCAACACAAATTGGGAGAGAGGGAGAGAAACAGAAACTGGAGGAGGGAGAGTGAGAGAAACACAAACTGTGAGATGGAGACAAACATGAACTGGGAGAGAGAGAAACACCAACTGGGAGAGAGAGAGAGACAACACAAACTAGGAGAGAGAGAGAAACACAGAAACTGGAGGAGGGAGAGTGAGAGAAACACAAACTGGGAGAGAGAGAGAAACACAAACTGTGAGAGAGAGAGAAACACAAACTGTGAGAGAGAGAGAAACACAAACTGTGAGAGAGAGAGAAACACAAACTGGGAGAGAGAGAGAAACACAAACTGGGAGAGAGACAGAAACTGGGAGAGAGACAGAAACATAAACTGGGACAGAGAGAGAGAGAAACACATACTGGGAGAGAGAGAGAAACAAACGGGGGGGGAGAGACAGCAACACAAATTGGGAGAGAGGGAGAGAAACAGAAACTGGAGGAGGGAGAGTGAGAGAAACACAAACTGTGAGATGGAGACAAACATGAACTGGGAGAGAGAGAAACACCAACTGGGAGAGAGAGAGAGACAGAGACAACACAAACTAGGAGAAAGAGAGAAACACAGAATGGGAGAGAGAGAGAGAGAGAAACACAAACTGTGGAGAGTGAGAAACACAAACTGGGAGAGAGAGAGAGAAACATTCAAATTGGGAGAGAGAGAAACATGAACTGGGAGAAAGAGAGACAGAAACACAATCTGGGGAGAGAGAGAGAAATACATCTGGGTGAGAGAGAGAAAAACAAACTGGGAGAGAGAGAAACACAAACTGGGGGAGATAGAGAGAGAGCAACACAAACTGGGAGAGAGTGAGAAATACAAACTGGTAGAGAGAGAGAGCGAGAGAGAGAGAGGATGACAAACTGGGAGAGATAGGGAGAGAGACAGAAACTGGGAGCGAGAGGGACCTACTAGGTGAACAGAGAAATTGTGTAACCTTAGCGGCACACTATGTTACAGCTTGCCATAAACAAGAGGGACAACCAGTAAACCTAAGAAAAGAGTATATACAAATTATACGAATGTATATTTATACACTCAGGGATATATCTGTTTATACACTGTATGAATAGATCTGCATTTATGTGTTCAACCATAAATGTTTTTCGATGCTTTGGCAACATAAGATGTACCTTATCATGCCAATAAAGCGATTTGAATTGAATTGAATTGAATTGAGAGACAGAAACACAAACTGGGAGTGAGAGAGCGACACAAACTGGAAGAGGAAGAGAAACACAAACTGTGAGATAGAGAGAAACATGAACTTGGAGAGACAGAGAAACACTAACTGGGAGAGAGAGAAATACAAACTGGGAGAGAGAGAAACACAAACTGGGAGAGAGGGAAACACAAACTGGGAGAGAGGGAAACACAAACTGGGAGAGAGGGAAACACAAACTGGGAGAGAGGGAAACACAAACTGGGAGAGAGGGAAACACAAACTGGGAGAGAGGGAAACACAAACTGGGAGAGAGGGAAACACAAACTGGGAGAGAGGGAAACACAAACTGGGAGAGAGGGAAACACAAACTGGGAGAGAGGGAAACACAAACTGGGAGAGAGGGAAACACAAACTGGGAGAGAGGGAAACACAAACTGGGAGAAAGGGAAACACAAACTGGGAGAAAGGGAAACACAAACTGGAAGAGAGAGAAACACAATCTGGGAGAGAGAGAGAGAGAGAGAAACACAAACTAGGAGAGAGAGAGAAACACAAACTGGGAGAGAGAGAAACACAAACTGGGAGAGAGAGAGAAACACAAACTGGGAGAGAGAGAGAGACAACACAAACTAGGAGAGAGAGAAACACAAACTGGGAGAGAGAGAAACACAAACTGGGAGAGAGTGAAACACAAACTGGGAGAGAGAGAGAAACACAAACTGGGAGAGAGAGAAACACAAACTGGGAGCAAGAGAGAAACACAAATTGGGAGAGAGTGAGAAGAACAATTTGGAGAGAGAGAGAGAGGAACACAACTCGGAAATAGAGAGAAATAAAAACTGGGAAAGAGAAAGAGAAACACATACTGGGAGAGAGAGAGAAACATAAACTGGGGGAGAGACAGCAACACAAATTGGGAGAGCGAGAGAGAAACAGAAACTGGAGGAGGGAGAGTGAAAGAAACACAAACAGTGAGATGGAGAGAAACATGAACTGGGAGAGAGAGAAACACCAACTGGGAGAGAGAGAGAGACAACACAAACTAGGAGAGAGAGAGAAACACAGAATGGGAGAGAGAGAGAGAAACACAAACGGTGGAGAGAGAGAAACACAAACTGGGAGAGAGAGAGAAACACAAACTAGGAGAGAGAGAGAGAAAAATTCAAACTTCCTGGACAATTCCACAGCCATCACAGGCGCTACGGACGCTGAGAGTATGAAACTCGGAATCCTGCGGATTTGGGTAAGCCACCGGGTTTACCCCCTCATCCAAGACGCCGACACGTACCCGGCCGCCTGCGACATCCTAAAGGTGCATTACCAGCAGCCTACGAATGAGGTGTACGCTAGGCATCTGCTCGCTACTCGCACACAGCGACCTGGGGAATCGCTGGATGAGTTACTAGTCACCCTGAAAACGCTTGGCAAAGACTGCAAGTGCCAAGATGTAAAAGCCGCAGTGTACACTGACGAGCTTGTTCATGATGCCTTTATCGCAGGCCTCAGCTCCACTTACATCCGGCAGAGACTACTGGAAAAAACGGGATTGGACCTGAAACAGGCTGTGGACACAGCGCGATCCCTGGATATGGCCCAGAGAAACTCGGACGCCTACTCTTCGGCCTGCGCCGCCCACGCCGCCACGTGTGCACCAAGGGCGTCGCCATCTTGGAAGGCATCTTCCCCGCCCGGCAGCCCGACACCGTCTGGGCCCCGCTCTCCCCCCAGAAGCCCTACGACAGCCGCGACGCGTCGGGGCCCCAACTGCTACTTCTGCGGGCAGCCGAAGCACATCAGAAACCTGTGCCCGGCGAAAGGCACCACCTGCTTTAAGTGCGGTAAGAAGGGGTACTTCGGGAAGGTGTGCAGAGGGAACCCCGCTGGAAAACCCGCCACCGCCGCGTGTGCGCCGTGGGAGCGGCCATCTTGGACGCCATCTTGCCCGACCTCGTGGGGTCCGCCATCTTGTGAGCAGACAGCGTGGATGCCATCTTGTCTCGATCAGGGCCCTACAGTGGCATCGGTCACAGTGGACCAGACCAGACCGCACCCGCTATCCAAATCAATGGTGGACATCGAGGTAAACGGGTGCGGGGTTAAATGTTTAATTGACAGTGGAAGCACGGAGAGTTTTATCCACCCTGAACTAGCACAACAACTCTCTCTAACGGTGGTCCCTGCTCGGGGCACCATCTCTATGGCTGATAAAACCCAGACATCGACCATTATGGGTTACTGCGCGGTACAATTGTCCGTTAACGGAACTGTATACGATAATTTTAAATTACTAATCATGAAGAATCTATGTGCGAGCGTGATCTTGGGCCTGGATTTCCAGTGCCACCACCAAAGCATCACGCTCAATTACGGTGGGTCCCAGCCGCCCCTCACAGTGTGCGGTCTGGCTACCCTGAAGGTAAAGCCGCCTTCGCTATTCGCGAACCTTACTCCCAACTGCCGGCCAATAGCGACCAAAAGCAGGAGGTACAGCTGGGAGGACAGGTGGTTTATCGCGACCGAGGTAGACAGGCTCCTGAAGGAGCGCATTATCGAACGCAGCAACAGCCCATGGCGCGCCCAAGTGGTGGTGGCGAGGGGTAGCGAGAAGAAGCGGATGGTGATAGATTATAGCCAGATGGTTAATCTATACACCCAGCTAGACGCCTACCCGCTACCCCGCATATCCGAGATGGTGAACCAAATCGTCCAATACCGGGTGTTCTCCACCATCGACCTCAAGTCAGTGTACCACCAGCTCCCTATCAGACCAGAGGACTGCCCGTACACCGCCTTCGAGGCAAACAGACGCCTCTACCAATTCCTCAGAGTCCCCTTTGGGGTGACGAATGGGGTCTCGGTCTTCCAGAGGGAGATGGACCGCATGGTCGATGACCACCACTTGCAGGCAACCTTCCCCTACCTCGACACCGTCACCATCTGCGGTCACAACCAGCAGGATCACGACTCGAACCTCGAGAGGTTCCTGAAAACCGCACAAAAACTCAACCTCACTTACAACGAGGACAAGTGCATTTTCAACGCCACGCGCCTCTGCATACTAGGCAGCGTGGTGGAGAATGGGGAAATCGGACCAGACCCCGACCGATTGCGCCCCCTATGGGAGCTCCCCCTGCCCAACACTCCCAAATCCCTGAAAAGGTGCCTGGAGTTATTTTCTTATTATGCCCAATGGGTCCCCAACTACTCCGACAAAGCCCGCCCCCTCTTGAAAGCATCCTCTTTTCCGCTCTCTGCTGAGGCCCACGCCGCCTTCAAAAGCATTAAGCAGGATATTGAGCGGGCCACGCTACAGGCAGTGGACGAGAACACTCCCTTTCAAGTGGAAAGTGATGCGTCTGACTTTGCCTTGGCGGCCACCCTCAACCAGGCGGGGCGGCCCGTAGCTTTCTTCTCGAGGACCCTCCAAGGGCCCGAGATCAGACACTCCTCCGTGGAAAAGGAGGCCCAAGCCATCGTGGAGGCAGTGCGCCACTGGCGGCACTACCTAGCCGGCAAACGCTTCACCCTACTTACCGACCAGCGGTCGGTAGCGTTTATGTTTAATAATAAACAGAGGGGGAAGATTAAAAATGATAAGATTCTTAGGTGGCGGATCGAGCTCTCCACCTTCGAATATGACATCATTTACCGGCCAGGGGCCCTTAACGAATCCCCCAATGCCCTCTCACGAGGGATGTGTGCCAGCGCCACCGGGGATCGGCTACAGACCCTCCACAACGACCTCTGCCACCCAGGGGTCACACGGCTGTTCCACTTCATAAAGTCCCGCAACATACCCTACTCGATTGAGGAAGTTCGGTCTCTGACCAGGAACTGCCGCACTTGCGCTGAGTGCAAGCCTCGGTTCTACCGCCCAGATAGAGCCCACTTAATCAAAGCTACACGGCCCTTTGAGCGGCTCAGCTTAGATTTCAAGGGCCCCCTCCCGTCAGTCGACCGCAATGTTTACTTCCTGAACATTGTGGACGAATACTCCAGTTTCCCATTCGCCTTCCCCTGCCCAGACATGCCCAGCGCCACGGTCATTAAATGCCTCAACAGCCTGTTCTGCCTGTTCGGTATGCCGAGCTACATCCATACGGATAGGGGGGCATCCTTCATGAGTGAAGAGCTACGCCAGTACATACTGTCCAGGGGGATCGCCACGAGCCGTACCACCAGCTACAACCCCCAGGGTAACGGCCAGGTGGAGCGAGAGAACGGGACAGTATGGAAAGCAGTCACTCTAGCTCTAAGGACCAAGGGCCTCCCCATCTCCCGCTGGCAAGAAGTCCTCCCAGATGTTCTCCATTCGATACGGTCGCTATTGTGTACTGCCACTAATGCCACGCCTCATGAATGAATGTTTGTCTTTCCCCGGAAATCCACCTCAGGCGTATCCATGCCATCATGGCTCTCCACCCCAGGTCCGGTATTTGTACGAAGGCATGTGAGGGGCCACAAGACGGACCCCCTCGTGGAGTCAGTGCACCTACTCCACACCAACGCCCAATACGCGTATGTCGGGCACGCCGACGGAAGGGAGGACACCGTGTCCATAAAAGACGTCGCCCCAGCCGGTAACGACAACAACCACGACAACAACAGCAACAACGATCACAGCAATTCTTACCCACCCACTATTCTTTCACCACCCCCGGAAGAACATCGACCAACGGTGCCCCCCCTTCAACAACCCTGGCGGCACCCCCGGCAGAGACCCATAAGGCCACCGGGGACACCCAGCCGACACCCGCGGCACCACAACAGCTACGTCGGTCACAGAGGACTACCAAACCCCCGAACAGACTAAATCTGTAGAAGGGGTGAATGTGATGAAATATGCCACTCATCAGGCACTGTATTCCCTGTATTTAGTTTAGTTTCAGTTTCATTTCCTTACCTGTATTGTATTGTGTGTAGGGCTCCGCCCATACCTGGCCCCTACTTAAGCAAGCCCCAGCGTGTCTCACAGCAGTACAGCAGATCTCTGGATGAGAGACACTTCTCCAATGTGTATTACTTTCTGAGTTAATAAAAGCCTTGCTTTGCTCCGTTAACGTCGAGTCTCGGATTCATTGAGGCACATCAGAGAGAGAAACAGACACTGGAGGAGAGAGAGAGAGAGAGAGGGAAACACAAACTGGGGAGGCAGAGAAACACAAACTGGGAGAGAGAGAGAGAGAAACATAAACTGGGAGAGAGAGTGAGTAAAACACAAACTGGGAGAGTGAGAGAAACACAAACTTGGGGAGAGAGAGGATCACAAACTGGGAGAGAGAGAGAAACAAAAACTGGGGAGAGAAGAGAGAGAAACATAAACTGGGAGAGAGAGAGAGAAACACAAACTTGGAGTGAGAGAGATTCAAAAACTGGGAGTGAGAGAGAGAAACACAAACTGGAGGAGAGAGATAGAGACAAACACAAACTGGGAGAGAGCGCGAGTAAAGCACAAACTGGGAGACTGAGAGAAACACAAACTTGGGGAGAGAGAGGATCACAAACTGGGAGAGAGAGAGAGAGAAACACATACTGGGGGAGAAAGAGACACAAACTGGGGGAGAGAGAGAGAAAGTGAAACAAAAACTGATGAGGGGGAGTGAAATATAATCTGGTGGAGAGAGAAAGTGAGACCCACCAACTTGGGGGGAGAGAGAAACACAAACTGGGAGAGCGAGAAACAAAAACTGGGAGTGAGAGAGAAACAAAAACTGGGGAAAGGAGAGAGAGAAACACAAACTGGGTGAGAAAGAGAAACACTAACTGGGAGAGAGAGAGAGAAACACAAACTGCGATTTGTTGTGTATGTACCTTTAAGAGAGAACTGATTTTATACTGCAGTACCGGCAGCGACCACACCTGTATATAAAGCCATAGCAGGCTTCTGTACTTTCAGTTTAAGCTTACCCTCTGTTCAGTAAATACCTGTTATTATTGTTCTCCTGTAGTCCGTGTATTATTGATACGCGGACACTACACTGGCGACGAGCAGGTTCGACTCACCTGCAGTACTGCATCACCTCAAGGGCATCTTTCCCTGAAAAGAAGCTTCTTGGAGGTCGAAGTCAGAGCAATGGGCATCGACCGCGGGCAACCGCCCTGGGATCCATCGGAGTTCAGAGAATTGCAGGGGAGGCTGTGGAGAGCTGGGCTAGGCTCCCCAGTCAAGGTGTTCCAGCAAACCGTGCTGGTAGCAGGTAGTGCGCTGACCCTTCCGGACTGCAGCGGGCTCGAGCTCGATCGAGCGGCTCTGCAAAGGGGCTGTGCAGCGTCGTCGGGAGGAAGAGAGAGAGAGAGAGGGTGGAGCGCACAGGGCGCGGTCGGTGCTCAAGAACCAGGCAGCGTAGAGAAAATAAAACGAGGGGAAGGAAAAGTAAGACGCGCCGAAGCCGCGGGTCGCCGCCATTACCCTGTAGAATGCTAGGAGCAGCGTGGCAGCAAGGGGAAGAAGGAAAAGCGTGGGAGGCGCCATTTTATTCCATTGGGGAAGAAGGAAAGGCACGGGAGGCGCCATTTTAATCCATTGTGGAAGGAGGAAAAGCGCGGGAGGTGCCATTTTAAACCACCCAAGATGCCGAAGAGTGGCAGTATCACTGCTTTCGACAATGAGGTTGAAGACTGGACCACGTATGTGGAAAGAATTGAAGTGTACTGCAAGGCAAATGAGGTGGCCGATGGAAAGAAGGCGTCGGTATTATTAAATTTGATGGGCGCGAGAACATACGGCCTATTGCGGAATTTAATTACCCCAGCTAAACCAATGGAGAAAAGTTTTGAAGAGATTGTTAATATCTTACAGGAACACCTAAACCCTACACCGCTGCTGATAGCAGAAAGATTCAAGTTCCATAAAAGAAACCAGCACAAGGATGAGAGCAATGCTGACTATCTTATGGAACTACGCAAGTTATCGAAGCACTGCCAGTTCGGAGCAGGACTGGCAGACACCTTAAGGGATAAGTTTGTCTGCGGGCTCCAGAGTGAAGGAACCCAGAAACGACTACTTTCGGAAAAGGACCTGACACTAGAACAGGCTTTCAGCGTGGCAGTATCCTACGAAGCAGCAGCACGGGGAGCTGTGGAAATACAACAGAAACCACAAGAATACAGCGCTAACGAAATGGCATATGGAGCAGAAAAGCGCTATCGCTGCGGCAGAACAACCCATGATCAGAAGGACTGCTGGTTTAAGGACAAAGTATGCAGGCAATGTGGGAAAATGGGACACATAGCAAGAGTCTGCAGGTCGGGAAAGAAAACCAACACTAAAAGAACTACTAAGGAAAAGTACAAGAAAGTAAAAAAAATGACAGACAGTAGTTCAGAAGATCAGGAGAGTGATAATGACTCCGGGAGCAGGAGACTAGGTTGTCTAAAGTTACACAACATGATCACAAAGGAGGATCACCGAACCATTTGGGTCACCCTCATGATAGCAGGGTCCCAAGTAAAGATGGAATTGGACACAGGATCAGCCCTAACTGTCATGAATCGACGAGACTATGAGTTGCTATTCTCACACATACCCTTGAAGGACACGTCCATTGTATTGAAGACATACACAGGGCAAAAAGTCTACCCCAGAGGAAAAATAAGGGTGCCAGTTAAATACAACGGCAAGGAAACACAGAAACTGTATCTATATATACTACAAGATGGAGGACCACCATTATTGGGAAGTGAATGGATCCGAAAAATACAATTGGATTGGCATTCCATTCAGGCGCTAACTGTGACTGACAAAAAGGATGATGACGTCACACCTGGGCGACTGTCAAAAATTCTAACTGACGTGAAAGAGGTGTTCCAACAAGGCCTTGGGACTCTAAAAGGAGTAACGGCAATGATAAAAATCGAAGATAACGCAAACCCCAAAATTTTTAAGGCCAGACCGGTACCGTACGCGATCCGCCCAGCCGTTGAAGCAGAGCTGGGAGAGTCTGGAGCATTCGGGTGTGCTGTCCAAGGTGGACTGGAGCAAGTGGGCCACACCCATCATTCCTGTAATGAAGAAATCATTGAGCAGCACGCCTGGGGAGCCGAAGAAGGTTCGCATCTGTGGGGACTTCAAGGTGACTGTGAACCCAGTCCTGCACACAGTACAATATCCACTTCCACGGATAGACGATATTTTCACCTCACTATCTGGAGGGAAACGCTTTACGAAGATTGATCTGGCCCAAGCGTATCTACAAATGGAGGTGGAAGAAGCATCTAGGAAATACCTCACGATAAACACTCACAAAGGTCTTTACCAGTACAACCGACTGGTATTCGGGGTAGCATCAGCCCCGGCTATTCGGCAGAGGGCGATGGAACAAGTCCTGCAAGGGATCCCGGGGACCCAGTGTTATTTGGATGACATCCTGGTTACGGGCGAAAATGACAGTGAACACCTTGCCAACCTGGATCAGGTGCTCACTAGATTACAAGAATATGGGCTACGAGCCAACCGCCCCAAATGCGAGTTCTTCAGGAGGCAAATCTCGTATTGTGGCCACATGATTGATGAGGAAGGGTTGCATAAGTCCCCAGACAAGATTGAGGCAGTAGTCAAGGCTCCAGCACCGGAAAATGTGTCACAACTGAGGTCGTTCCTCGGGTTGGTGAACTACTACCATAAGTTCTTGCCGAATTTATCTACAATTCTGCACCCACTGAACGCCGTGCTGCAAACTGGAGTAACATGGAAATGGAGTGATGAGTGTAAGCGTGCCTTTCAGAAATGTAAATGCCTAATCACTTCAAAAGAAGTATTGGCCCACTACAATCCAACACTACCGATTCGGTTGGCATGTGATGCGTCTCCCTATGGCATTGGAGCGGTGCTGTCACACAAATTCCTTGACGGTTCAGAGAGGCCAATAGCCTTTGCGTCATGCTCGTTAACCTCAGCCGAGCGTAACTACGCCCAGATTGACAGGGAGGCCCTCAGCCTGGTGTGGGGGTGAAGAAGTTCAATCACTATCTGCACGGGCAGAAATTCACCCTACTGACTGATCATCAGCCCCTGGTCTCCATTTTTAACCCAAAGAAGGGCGTTCCGGTGATGACGGCGCAACAGCTGCAAAGATGGTCACTTTTTCTAGGGGCGCATCAGTACGACATAGAGTACAAGGGTACAAAACAGCATGGAAACGCTGATGGGCTGTCGCGCCTACCGTTGCCTACGGTGGAGGAAGCACCTGCAGTGGACCTTGTTGAGATATTCCATTCGACCATAGTCGAATGTCTACCTGTTACAAACTCAAGTATAGAGAAGGAAACCCGAAATGACCCGACACTCTCTCGGGTCTATGATTTGACGGTGAAGGGATGGCCAGCACATGGCGACTCACTGTTGCCAGCATTCTCGCCAAGGAGAGAACAGCTGTTAGTGTGCCGGGGGACCTTGATGTGTGGATCCCGAGTGGTAATTCCACCCAAGTTCCACCCAGGAGATAGAGTGCTCAATGAGCTTCATGAGGGTCATCTGGAAGGGGTAAAAATGAAGAGCCTAGCCAGGGCGTTTGTGTGGTGGCCGGGAATCAATAAAGAAATCGAGGATATGACCAAGAGATGCACAGGATGCCAGAAGGTCCAAAACGCTCCACCACAGGCCCCGCTACACCCATGGGAGTGGCCCTCATCTCCATGGCAACGGGTACACGTTGATTTTGCTGGTCCATTTATGGACTCAATGTTTTTAATCGCCATGGATGCCCATTCAAAATGGCCAGAGGTCATCAAAATGTCCTCCACCACCACGGAGAAGACTATTGCAGTCCTACGGACCATCTTCGCTAGGAATGGCCTGCCAGAACAGATTTGCTCCGACAATGGACCACAATTTGTGTCCGAGGATTTCCGGAGGTTTCTGAGGAATAATGGGGTGAAACATTACACATCTGCCCCATATCATCCAGCCACAAATGGATTGGCTGAGAGGTTTGTTCAGACCTTTAAAAAGACAATAAAGGCGATGTATGACGACGACATACCACTACAACACAAGGTGGATAATTTCTTGTTTGCTTACCGGAATGCGACACATGCAGTCACCAACCAAGCTCCAGCCATAATGTTCTTTAACCGAAGGCTAAGGTGTCGCCTGGATTTGCTCAAACCAAACATAAGACGAGATGTTGAGGATAAGCAATTCCAGCACATCAATGAGAAGCCAACCAGGTGCTTCAAGATAGGGCAACCAGTCTTGGCCCGCGACTACCGAACAGAAAAATGGCAGCCAGGAACGATATGCACACAGCAGGGACCACACCGAAGTACAGATTGCATCTACCTCAGAATCAGTGGTATTGGAAGCTGACGAACCAACCAATGACAATGAGCCAGAATCGACTCCGCCGCAAGAACAGGATACTCGAGAAAGGCGCTATCCAGTCAGGATCAGGAAGCCTCCTCAAAGACTGAACTTATAAATGATTATTTCAGTTGATGTATATAGTACAGAGAAAATTGTAATTGTAATTAGTTATTATTTAGTTGTTAAATGAATGTTATGTACTGTTTATCTAAAACAGGAGGAATTGTTGTGTATGTACCTTTAAGAGAAGAACTGATTCTATACTGCAGTACCGGCAGTGACCACACCTGTATATAAAGCCATAGCAGGCTTCTGTACTTTCAGTTTAAGCTTACCCTCTGTTCAGTAAATACCTGTTATTATTGTTCTCCTGCAGTCCGTGTATTATTGATAAGCGGACACTACACGATTGAGAGAGAAACAATAACTGGGAGTGAGAGAGAGAGAAACACAAACTGGGAGAGAGAGCGAGTAAAACACAACCCGGGAAAGAAAGAGAAAAACACAAACTGAGAGAGAGAGAGGAACACAAACTGGGAGAGAGAGAAACACAAACTGGGAGAGAGAGAGAGAAATACAAACAGAGAGAGAGAAATACAAACTGGGAGAGAGAGAGAGAAATACAAACAGAGAGAGAGAAATACAAATTGGGAGAGAGAGAGAGAAACACAAGCTGAGAGAGAGAAATACAAACTGGGAGAGAGAGAGAGAGAAACACAAACTGAGAGAGAGAAATACAAACTGGGAGAGAGAGAGAAATAAAAACTGGGAGAGAGAGAGAGAAACATAAACTGGTGGAGAGAGAAAGTGAGGCACACCAACTTGGGAAGAGAGGAACACAAACTGAGAGTGAGAGAGAGAAACACATACTGGGAGAGAGAGCAAGAAACGCAAACTGGAGAGATTGATAGAGAATCACAAACTGGGAGAGGGAGAGAGAAACACAAACTGGGAGAGAGTGAGTGAGAGAGAGAGAAATACAAACTGGGAGAGAGTGAGTGAGAGAGAGAGATAAATACTCAAACTGGGAGAGAGTGGGAGATACACAAACTGGGACAGGGAGAGTAAAACTAACTGGCAGGGAAACAAACAAAAACTGGGAGAGAGAGAAAGAGAGAGAAACACAAACTGGAGGAGAGGGAGAGCAAGCAACACGAACTGAGAGAGAGAGACAGAAACTGGGAGAGAGAGTGAGCAAAACACAAACTGAGAGAGAGAAACAAAAACTGGGAGAGAGAGAGAGAGAGAAATACAAACTGGGATAGAGGGAGAGAGAGAAACACGAACTGAGAGAGAGAGAGACAGAAACTGGGTGAGAAAGAGAAACACTAACTGGGAGAGAGAGAAGCACAAACTGGGAAAGAGAGAGAGAGAAACACACACTGGGAGTGAGTGAGAAACAAAAGCTGGGGAGAAGAGAGAGAAACACAAACTGGGTGAGAAAGAGAAACACTAACTGGGAGAGAGAGAGAGAGAGACAAACACTAACTGGGAGAGAGAGTGAGTAAAACACAAACTGGGAGAGTGAGAGAGGCAAACACAAACTGGGAGAGAGAGAGAGAAACACAAACTGGGGGAGAAAGAGGCACAAACTGGGAGAGCAAGAGAAACACAAACTGGGAGAGAGAGAGAAAGTAAAACAAAAGCTGATGAGAGAGAGTGAAATATAATCTGGTGGAGAGAGAAAGTGAGACACACCAACTTGGGGAGAGAGAGAAACACAAACTGGGAGAGAGAGAGAGAGAAACACAAACTGGGAGAGAGATAGGAACACGAACTGGGAGAGAGAGAGAAACACAAACTGGGATGGAGAGAGAAACAGACACTGGAGGAGAGAGAGAGAGAGAGAAACACAAACTGGGGAGGCAGGGAAACACAAACTGGGAGAGAGAGAGAGAGAGAAACATAAACTGGGAGAGAGAGTGAGTAAAACACAAACTGGGAGAGTGAGAGAAACACAAACCAGGGGAGAGAGAGGATCACAAACTGGGAGAGAGAGAGAAACAAAAACTGGGGAGAGAGAGAGAGAAATATAAACAGAGAGAGAGAAATACAAATTGGGAGAGAGAGAGAGAGAAACACAAACTGAGAGAGAGATATACAAACTGAGAGTGAGAGAGAGAAACACATACTGGGAGAGAGAGCGAGAAACGCAAACTGGAGAGATTGATAGAGAAACACAAACTGGGAGAGGGTGAGAGAAACACAAACTGGGAGAGAGTGAGTGAGAGAGAGAGAGAAATAGAAACTGGGAGAGAGAGAGCAACACAAATTGGGAGAGAGAGACAAATACTCAAACTGGGAGATACACAAACTGGGACAGGGAGAGTAAAACTAACTGGCAGAGAAAGAAACAAAAACTGGGAGAGAGAGAAAGAGAGAAACACAAACTGGAGGAGAGGGAGAGCGAGCAACATGAACTGAGAGAGAGAGAGAGACAGAAACTGGGAGAGAGAGTGAGCAAAACACAAACTGAGAGAGAGAAACAAAAACTGGGCGAGAGAGAGAGAAACACAAACAGGGAGGGAGCGAGGAAGACAAACTGGATGAGAGGGAGAGAGAGAAACAAACTGGGCGAGAGAGAAACACCAACTGAGAGACAGAGAGAAATACAAACTGGGATAGAGGGAGAGAGAGAAACACGAACTGAGAGAGAGAGGCACACAAACTGGGAGAGAGAGAGAGAAGCACAAACTGGGTGAGAAAGAGAAACACTAACTGGGAGAGAGAGAGAAAAACACAAACTGGGAGTGAGAGTGAAACAAAAAATGAGTGAGAGAGAAACACACACTGGGAGGAGAGAGAAACACAAATTGGGTGAGAAAGAGAAACACTAACTGGGAGAGAGAGAGAAACACAAACTGGGAGAGAGAGAGAGAGAAATACAAACAGAGAGAGAGAAATACAAACTGGGAGAGAGAGAGAGAAATACAAACAGAGAGAGAGAAACACAAACTGGGAGAGAGAGAGAGAAATACAAACAGAGAGAGAGAAATACAAACTGGGAGAGAGAGAAATAAAAACTGGGAGAGAGAGAAACACAAACTGGGAGAGAGAGAGAGAAATACAAACAGAGAGAGAGAAATACAACTGGGAGAGAGAGAGAGAGAAACACAAACTGAGAGAGAGAGAAATACAAACTGGGAGAGAGAGAGAGAAATAAAAACTGGGAGAGAGAGAGAAACAAACTGGTGGAGAGAGAATGTGAGGCACACCAACTTGGGAAAGAGAGGAACACAAACTGGGAGTGAGAGAGAGAAACACATACTGGGAGAGAGCGAGAAATTTGGCTAGGGTAAATAAAATTAGAGAGTTAAATGCGTGGCTCAAAGACTGGTGTGGGAGAAATGGGTTTTGCTTCTTGGGACACTGGCATCAGTACTGGGACAGGAGAGAGCTGTTCCGTTGGGACGGACTTCACTTGGCCAGTGCTGGGACTAGAATCCTGGCGAATTGAATAACTAGGGCTGTAGAGAGGGCTTTAAACTAATTAGTGGGGGGGACGTTTTAAGAGAGCGAAAAATAAAAATGACAGCGGAGAAGGCAATAGAGCAAGGTAGCAGTGGGGGAATTAAAAACCAGAGTGTGTCAGGAAGGGACAGAGTGTATAATGATAAAGGTAAAGTAGTAAAAGGGGTAAAAGCAGGAATAAATTGTCAGAAAACATATTTGAAAGTTCTTTATCTGAATGCACGCAGCATTCATAACAAAATTGACGAGTTGATGGTGCAAATAACTACACATGGGTATGATCTGGTGGCCATTACGGAAACATGGCTGCAAGATAATCATGGCTGGGAACTAAACATACAAGGGTATTTGACAATTAGGAAGGACAGACAGGAAGGAAAGGGAGGTGGGGTTGCTATGTTAATCAAGGATGGAATCACTGCAATAGTCAGAAATGATATTGGGTCAAAGGATCAGGATAGTGAAACAGTTTGGGTGGAGATAAGGAATAATAAGGGGAAAAAGTCACTAGTGGGCGTAGTCTATAGGCCTCCTAACAGTTGCAACTCTGTTGGTCGGAGTATAAATCAGGAAATAGTTGGGGCTTGTAATAAGGGAACAGATGTAATCATGGGGGATTTTAACTTTCATATTGACTGGACTAATCAAATTGGGCATGGCAGCATTGAGGAAGAGTTCATAGAGTGTATTAGGGACAGGTTCCTTGAGCAGTATGTAACTGAACCAACCAGGGGGCAGGCAATCTTAGATCTGGACCTGTGTAATGAGACAGGATTAATAAAAAATGTCCTAGTAAAGGATCCCCTTGGAATGAGTGACCATAATATGGTTGAATTCCAAATTCAGTTTGAGTGTGACAGAGTTGGATCTCAAACCAGCGTTAAGGTTAAATAAAGGAGACTATTTAGGTATGAGGGTAGAATTGACTAAAGTGGACTGGGAAAACAGATTAAAGTGTAAGACGGTACAAGAGCAGTGGTGTACATTCAAGGAGATATTTCACATCTTTCAAGATAAATATATTCCACTGAGGAAAAAGGGGAGTAAAAGAAAAGACAGCCATCCGTGGCTTAGTAAAGTAATAAAGGATAGTATTCGACTGAAAACAAGGGCATATAAAGTAGCCAAATCTAGTGGGAGGATAGAAGATTGGGAAGCATTTAAAAGCCAGCAAACAATAACTAAAAGATTAATTAAGAAAGGGAAGATAGATTATGAAAGTATACTAGCAAAAAATATAAAAACAGATAGCAAGAGTTTCTACAGCTATATAAAAAGAAAAAGGGTGGCTAAAGTGAACGTTGGTCCCTTAGAGGATGGGACCAGGAAACTAGTGGTGGGGAACATGGAGATGGCAAAGACGCTGAACAAATATTTTGTATCAGTCTTTACAGTAGAGGACACGAAAAATATCCCAACACTGGATAAACAGGGGGCAATGGGGGGGGGGAGGAGCTAAACACGATTAAAATCACTAAGGAGATGGTACTCAGTAAAATAATGGGACTTAAGGCAGATAAATCCCCTGGACCTGATGGCCTACATCCTAGGGTCTTGAGAGAAGTGGCGGTAGGGATTGTGGATACATTGGTAATCATTTTCCAGAACTCCCTGGACTCAGGAAAGGTCCCGGCAGATTGGAAAACTGCTAATGTAACACCCTTATTTAAGAAGGGAAGTAGACAAAAAGCTGGAAACTATAGACCAGTTAGCCTAACATCTGTGGTTGGCAAAATGTTGGAGTCCATTATTAAGGAAACAGTAACAGAGCATTTGGATAAACATAATTTAATAGGACAGAGTCAGCATGGTTTTAAGAAGGGGAAGTCATGTTTGACAAATTTGCTCGAATTCTTTGAGGATGTAACGTACAGGGTGGATAAAGGGGAACCAGTGGATGTAGTGTATTTGGACTTCCAAAAGGCATTTGACAAGGTTCCACACAAAAGATTACTGATCAAGATAAAAAATCACAGGATTGGGGGTAATATACTGGCATGGGTGGAAGATTGGCTATCTAACAGAAAACAAAGAGTTGGGATAAATGGTTCGTTCTCGGGCTGGCAATCAGTAACTAGTGGTGTTCTGCAGGGGTCAGTGCTGGGACCCAACTCTTTACAATCTATATTAACGATTTGGAGGAAGGGACCGAGTGCAACATATCCAAGTTTGCCGACGATACAAAGATGGGAGGGAAAGCAGTGAGTGAGGAGGACATAAAAAACCTGCAAAAGGACATAGACAGGCTAAGTGAGTAGGCAGAGATTTGGCAGATGCAATATAATGTTGGAAAGTGTGAGGTTATGCACTTTGGCAGAAAAAATCAAAGAGCAAGTTATTATCTAAATGGAGAGAAACTGCAAAGTGCTACAGTACAAAGGGATCTGGGGGTCCTGGTGCATGAAACACAAAATGTTAGTGTGCAGGTGCAGCAGGTGATCAGGAAGGCCAATGGAATCTTGGCTTTTATTGCAAGGGGGATGGAGTATAAAAACAGGGAAGTCTTGCTGCAGTTATACAGGGTATTGGTGAGGCCACACATGGAATACAGCGTGCAGTTTTGGTTTCCATATTTAAGAAAAGATATACTTGCTCTCGAGGCGGTTCAGAGAAGGTTCACTCGGTTGATTCTAGAGATGAGGGAGTTGACATATGAGGAAAGGTTGAGTAGGTTGGGACTCTACTCATTGGAGTTCAGAAGAATGAGAAGTGATCTTATCGAAACATAAGATTGTGAGGGGGATTGATCGGGTGGATGCGGGGAGGATGTTTCCACTGATGGATGAGACTAGAACTAGGGGGCATAATCTTAGAATAAGGGGCTGCCATTTCAAAACTGAGATGAGGAGAAACTTCTTCACTCAGAGGGTAGTAAATCTATGGAATTTGCTACCCCAGAGAGCTGTGGAAGCTGCAACATTAAATAAATTTAAAATGGAGATAGACAGTTTCCTAGCAGATAAGGGAATTAGGGGTTACGGGGAGCGGGCAGGGAAGTGGACGCGAGTCTAGATTCAGATCAGCCATGATCCTATTGAATGGTGGAGCAGGCCCGAGGGGCCGTATGGCCTACTCCTGCTCCTACTTCTTATGTTCTTATGTTCTTATGAAACACAAACTGGGAGAGAGAGAGAGAGAGAAACACAAACTGGGGAGAGACGAAAGAGAAACACAAATTGGGTGAGAAAGAGAAACACAAACTGGGAGAGAGAGAGAGAGAGAAACACAAACTGGGGAGAGACGAGAGAGAAACACAAATTGGGTGAGAAAGAGAAACACTAACTGGGAGAGAGGGAGAAACACAAACTGGGAGAGAGAGAGAGAGAGAGAGAGAGAAACACAAACTGGGAGAGAGAGCGAGTAAAACACAAACTGGGAGAGTGAGAGTAACACAAACTTGGGGAGAGAGAGGAACACAAACTAGGAGAGAGAGAGAGAGAAACACAAACTGGGGGAGAAAGAAACACAAACTGGGAGAGAGAGAGAAACACAAACTGGGAAAGAGAGAGAAAGTTAAACAAAAACTGATGAGAGAGAGTGAAATATAATCTGGTGGAGAGAGAAAGTGAGACACACCAACTTGGGGAGAGAGAGAAACACAAACTGGGAGAGAGAGAGAGAGAAACACCAACTGGGAGAGAGAGAAAGACACAAGCTGGGAGGGCAAGAGAGAGAAACACCAACTGGGACAGAAAGACACAAACACAAACTGGGAGAGAGAGAGAGAATCATAAATTGGTGGAGAGAGAAAGTGAGGCACACCAACTTGGGAAGAGAGGAACACAAACTGGGAGTGAGAGAGAGAAACACATACTGGGAGAGAGAGCGAGAAATGCAAACTTGAGAGATTGATAGAGAAACATAAACTGGGAGAGAGAGAAAGAAACACAAACTGGGAGAGCGTGAGTGAGACAGAGAGAGAGAAATACAAACTGGGAGAGAGAGTGAGTGAAACACACACTGGGAGAGAGAGAGAGAAACACAAACTGGGAGAGAGAGAGTGTAACGTCCGTGTGTAATTGAGACACGGACTACAGGAGTTGGTTATATCAGGTGTTTACTGAATGGAGACAAAACTGGAACTACTTTACAAAGTTACTACACTGGCTTATATACCGGGTGGTCACTACTGGTACTGCAGTATACAGGGGCTGCAGAATATAGTTCCTTCTTCAAAGTACATACACTACAGAGAGAAACACAAACTTAGAGAGAGAGAGAGAGAGAGAAACACAAACTGCGGAGAGACGAGAGAGAAACACAAATTGGGTGAGAAAGAGAAACACTAACTGGGAGAGAGAGATATACATAATCTGGGAGTGAGGGAGAAACAAAATCTGGGGAGAGAAGAGAGAGAATCACAAACTGGGTGAGAAAGAGAAACACTAACTGGGAGAGAGAGAGAAACACAAACTTGGAGTGAGAGTGAAACAAAAACTGGGAGAGAGAGAAAGAGAGAGAAACACAAACTGGAGGAAAGGGAGAGCGAGCAACACGAACTGAGGGAGAGAGAGAGACAGAAACTGGGAGAGAGAGTGAGGAAAACACAAACTGAGAGAGAGAAACAAAAACTGGGGGAGAGAGAGAGAAACACGAACAGGGATGGAGCGAGGAAGACAAACTGGACGAGAGGGAGAGAGAGAAACAAACAGGACGAGAGAGAGAGCGAGAAACACCAACTGAGAGAGAGAGAGAAATACAAACTGGGATAGAGGGAGAGAGAGAAACACGAACTGAGTGAGAGAGAGACAGAAACTGGGAGAGAGAGAGAGAAACACAAACTCCGAGAGAGAGAAACAAAAACTGGGAGTGAGAGAGAAACAAAAACTGGAAGTGAAAGAGCGAGAAACACACACTGGGAGGAGAGAGAGAGAGAAACACAAAAAGGGAGAGAGAGAGACACACAAACTGGGAGAGAGAGAGAAAGAAACAACAACTGAGGAGAGACGAAAGAGAAACACAAATTGGGTGAGAAAGCGAAACACTAACTGGGAGATGTAATGTATGTACCTTTAAGGGGGGGAACTACTTTTTACAGCTCATGTATACTGTAGTCCCGGCAGTGACCACACCTGTATATAATGTTGAGTAGTAATCTGTACAGATCAGTTGCAGTTTGAGCCACGTTGAGTAAACATCTATTGTACCATTCTCCACAGTCCGTTTCTTATTATACACGGACGTAACGTTGGCGACGAGTGTTTCCTTCGTGTGCCCGGGCTAATAAACAAAGGACGTTATATACAGGTGTGGTCACTGCTGATACTACAGTATACATGAACTGTAAAAAGTAGTTCCCCCCCTTAAAGGTACATACATTACAATTCCTCCCCTTTTAGATTAACAGTACCATAACACTCATTTAACAATTAAATATCAAACTAATTACAATTAACACTTTTAACATGCAAAATTAGCTGAAAATAGTCTATTTATAAATTCAGTCTTTGGGGAGGCTTCCTGATCCTTTCTGGATAGTGCCTTTCCCAAGTGGCTTGCTCTTGGTGCGGAGGCGATTCTGGCCCCCTGTCGTCGGTTGGTTCATCAGCTTCCGATGCTACTGTTTCTGGGGTAGATGCTACCTGTACGTTGGGTTCATCACCAGGTACGTATGGGCGAGGCATGGGGTTGACTTGTTCCTGTGACTCTAGGATCTGGTCAGCATGGCGTGTCACGATGCTCTCCCCAACATCCACTGTGTACATTAGTGGGCCCTGCCGTGTGCATATCGTTCCTGGCTGCCATTTTTCTGTTCGGTAGTCGCGGGTCAAGACTGGTTGCCCTACATTGAAGCTCCTTGTTGGCTTCTCATGGATGTGCTGGAATTGCTTACTCTCAACATCTCTTCGTACGTTTGGTCTGAGCAAATCCAGGCAAGATCTTAACCTTTGGTTAAAGAACATCATGGCTGGGGCCTGGTTGGTGACTGCATGTGTCGCATTCCGGTAGACGAACAGGAAATTGTCCACCTTGTGCTGCAGTGGAATGTTGTCATTGTACATAGCCTTTATTGCCTTCTTAAAGGTTTGTACGAACCTCTCAGCCAATCCATTTGTGGCTGGATGATACGGGGCAGATGTGTAATGCCTTACCCCATTCTTTTTCAAGAACCTCCGGAACTCTTCGGACACAAACTGTGTCGGAGCAAATCTGTTCTGGCAAGCCATTCCTGGCAAAAATGGTCCGTAGGACTGCAATAGTTTTCACCGTGGTGTTGGAGGACATTTTGATGATCAGGCCATTTCGAGTGCGCATCCACGGCTATTAAAAACATTGAGTCCATGAATGGACCAGCAAAATCAATATGCACCCGTTGTCATGGAGATGAGGGCCACTCCCATGGGTGTAGAGGGGCCTGTGGTGGTGCATTTTGGACTTTCTGGCATCCTGAGCAGCTCTTGGTCAGTTCCTCGATTTGTTTATCGATTCCCGGCCACCACACATAAGCCCTGGCTAGGCTTTTCATTTTTACCCCTCCCAGATGACCCTCTTGAAGCTCATTGAGCACTCTATCCCTTAATTTGGGTGGAATTACCACTCGGGATCCACACATCAAGGTCCCCCGGCACACTGACAGCTGTTCTCTCCTTGTCGAGAATGCTAGCAACAGTGAGTCACCATGTGCTGGCCATCCCTTCACCGTCAAATCATATACCCGAGACAGTGTCGGCTCATTTCGGGTTTCCTTTTCGATACAAACGTTAGTTACCTATAGTCGAATGGAATATTTTGACAGGATCCACTGCTGGTGCTTCCTCTGCAGTAGGCAGTGGCAGGCGTGATAGCCCATCAGCATTTCCATGCTGTTTCGTGCCCTTATATTCGATCTCATAGTGGTGCGCCCCTAGAAAATGTGACCATCTTTGGAGTCGTTGCGCAGTCATCACCGGTGTAGTGTATGTAACCTGTACCACCTTAAGGGAATTCCTTAAGGTGATGGACTACTTTTTGATGGCTCCTGTACATTGTAGTACCGGTGGTGACCACACCGGTATATAAACCCTGCAGAGCAAAGTGTATCCCAGTTCAGCCCAGACCCTCAAGCACTAAGAGTCTTCAGTGCATTTCTGGCTGTGCAGCTGCCTCAGTCAGCAGGAGGAGAAGGAGCTGCCAAACCAAGAGAGTGGAGAGTGGAAAGTGGTGGTCTCCTGACCAGGAAGAGGAGGAGAACGATAGACCACCACCTCCACCTCCTCCACCATCATCACAGCAACTGAGGTGCCTGGAGAGATAGGACAGAGGAGGAGAAGGAGAAAGGAGGCCAGCATCAACACCAACCAGGGGAGAGGCCTTTCCTATCACTGCCTCCCCAAATTGGCCTCCACTTCAGGAGAGGGAGAGAGGGGAGAGAAACCAACATCAGCAGAAAACAACCAACTGTTTGGAAGGAGGGAAGAAACATCTTTCTGAACATCTACAGGTGGGTGTTATTTGGGGCACTCTCCCAAAGACTTTGGATTTTAGGTGGGGGGAGAAAAGAAGAAACAAGGCCGGATCATCAAGGGGTGTAGTGTGTGTGTGTGTGGCTCTTGTTAAAAGCTAGGCCACACACACCACTAATTAGCACCCCTTCATTTGCCTGGCCTGGGACAGCTGGAGCTGCCTAGGTGAAGTCTTTAATTCCATTAATTGCATCGTTAAGACCTGCTGCAGGACTGAGCCTGGGCATCTCCAGCTTTCCCAGGTGAAGACATCTTCTCCCCCTGCCAGAAGACCACCACCACCAAAGACCTTTTTCCCATCGGTGAGTGCACCCCTGCCAACACCCACCCACCATCCTGAGTGGCAACACTGCCCTTGCAGCCTCCCTCCTTCCCACCCCCCCTCTCTCTCTCTTTTTGTCTCTCTCTGCCTATTTCTCTAAGGCACTTCAGTTTCATCTCTTTTTTATTAATTGCCTATTGAGCAGAGGGGAGAAGGCCACTCTCCCAATTTAAATCAATAAGGGGAGAGGTGTGTCTTCATTTTAATCAGCTCCCTCTGCTCAATAGAGGACAAAAAAATTACCTGAGGCCATTAAAACCTTCAGGCCTGTGACTTGGGGTGAGTGTAGCCCTTATAAAAGCACCCCAGAATGGCGACTGCATCTTCGCCGGTGGCGGGGCAAGCCAAGACTTATGTGGGAGTGGCAGCCACAGCCACAGCTGCTCCCGCTGCTTCTGCTGCCCCGTCACCATTCAGATTAATAACAAAAAAGCTTGGGGTGAAGAGCTACACTCACCCCACTATGACCATTGAGGCCTGCGTTAAAGCCATGACTGGGGTTGTCGGCCCCTCAGCCATCGTTGCGGCCTCAAAAATGTATGGGAAGGCTGTGTTCTTCCTGGGGTCGGAGCGGGCGGTGTCCCTGGCCATCGCCAAGGGGCTCACCGTGGGCGGGTCCTTCCTGCAGGTGGATCCTCTCGAGGCCACCACGCAGAGGATCGTCATTTCCAACGTCCCGCCCTATGTTCCTGGTGAGCTCCTCCTTCCCCATTTGCGTCAGCTTGGGGAGGTGAGGTCGGGGATCACACCCATCCCGCTCGGCTTCCGGGAGGCCAGCCTTCGCCATGTCTTCTCCTTCCGGCACCAGCTGTTTATCCAGCTGGCGCGGGAGGAGGACACCGACGGGGCGTTCGTCGTCCTCCACGAGGGGACCGCCTATCGCGTCTTTTGAACGTCGGACGGTGTGCGGTGCCATGCCTGCAAGGAGGTGGGGCACATTAGGAAAAACTGCCCCGCCTCCAAGGCTGCCGGATCATCTCGTGCGGCCGAGGCTGGCGCCGCCGCCACTTATCCCCCCGGATCTGCCCGCGCGTCGAGAACGTCTGATGCGCGGTCGACGTCGGGGGCCGATGCCACCAAGGGCTCCGGCGGGGGGGAGGGAGCGCGTCCGGCCGGAAAGAAGGCGCGGGGAAAAATAAACACCTTAGGGCAGGTCCCCCCGTGGATGGCCAGCCCTTGCCCCTTGAGCCCCTTACACCCGCGCTCCTCGCGGAGTTGATCGGGGCAGACGCGAGCGGGAAGGGCCTCGTGCCCGAGCCTGTGGCCGCAACTGCCGCAGCAGTGACGCCAATACCTGCGGCCGTGCTCGGGCCTGAGGAACCCAACAAACCTGCTCCTCCGGAGGGAGCTGATGAGGAGGCCTTTGCAGACATGGAGGTCTCCCTCGCTCCCTCCGTGCTAAAAAGAAGGCGCGACCCCCTGAAAGAGGAGGAGACCGGGAGAAGGAAGGTCCCTCCGAGCAGGGGGAGTCGTCGCCCGCCACGGGTACTGCGCCCCCCCCCCCCGCTGTCGTCATCACCAGCGATCGGCAGGGGTCGCCTGTCCCTCGGGAGGCTGAGGCAGATGTGTCTGTCCAGCGTGTGCCTCCCGGGGATGGGGACGAGACCCTGCCCGTGGAGGGGGTCGCGGAACAACCCGTGGCGGAAATTGAAATTGACATTCTATCGGTGCCGTTACCCCTCGCCGGGTCGGGCGGCCTGGGGTCTGGGTCGGGCGAGCTCGAGGATAATGAGCTCACCCAATGTGACCCGGACATCTCCCAGGGGCTGCTCGACCTGGTAGAGGTTTTAACTCAAAACACCCCATCCGCTGGGTCGGAGGTTGGTGGCGGGGAGGAGGATGGCCTCCTGGCTGCGTCTCTGGTGCCGGACGTACTGGAGGAGCTGGGAATTGTTCTCTCCCCGGTTTCTCCAGTCGTTCTGGTGTCTGGGGCAGAGGGGAACTCTGAACCGCTGCCGTCTTCTGGCCCAGCACACCTAGAGCAGCCCAGGGAGGATTCCTCTGCCGCCGATCCTGGGGGTGGGATCCGGGCGGAAACGGGGCTGGCTGGTGCGGCCGAGCCGTCCGCTGCGCACTGCGCGGTGGACGGGTCGGCCACTGGTGACAACCCCCTGGAGGACGATGGGGACTCGGTGATGGGCACGGAGGACGATTCGGACTCCAGCGCCAACGAGGCGATGGATGACCTTGTGCTCCTTGCCGAGTCTCCCCTCATTCCCATAAGGGAACTCCGGGATTTTATGGCCACGTGCCTGGGTCGGCACAATAAGGTCCGGCTGGCCCTCGACAGGTGGTCGGAGCTGGCGCTGCTCATCGTATCCGTCCGCGCCACCGTTAAGATCATGGGCGCGGACGAGGGTGTGAACCCGCTTGAGCTGCGTCGGCTCAGAACGTTTCTCACTGGGCTGCTGAGGAAGTGGCGGCTGACCAGCAGCTGCGCTTCCTTCCCTGTTAGGTGTAGGTAGAGGTTGCACTATGCTTCTGACATGAAGATAACCATAGCCAGCCTCAACATCAACGGCAGCAGGGAGGCGCGCCGCAGATTCAATAACTTCTCGGTCCTTCGGGACGGGAAGTATGCGGTGTGCTTCCTGCAAGAAACCCACACCGTTCCGGGAGACGAAGCCACGTGGCTCCTGGAGTGGCAAGGAGGGGTCAGCATGAGTCACCTCTCCAACAATTCCAGCGGGGTGGCTATCTTGCTGGCCCCGCATTTTCAGCCAGAGATCTTGGGGGTCAAGGAGCACGTGCCGGGCCGCTTGCTCCAGGTCACTGTTCGCCTGGGGGGCGTGCCGCTCCATCTAGTGAACGTGTACGCCCCTCAGGCCGGTGCGCAGCAAGTGCCCTTCTTTGAAGAAGTGTCCGCTCTTCTGGGCTCCATCGACGTGGGCGAGTGCGTCATCCTCGGGGGGATTTTAACTGCACCCTCGAGGCGAGGGACCATCCGGGTCCCCCGCAATGCCCGGCGGCGATGGAGAAGTTGAGGGACCTGGTCGGGTCCTTCAACTTGGTGGACGTCTGGCGAAATCTTCATCCCGACTCCAGCGCCTTCACTAGCGTGAGGTCTGGAGGAGGGGGGTCCAGAATCGACCGCCTCTACATTTCCCAGGCGTACGTCTCCTGTGTTCCAGCGGCTTCCATGCGGCCGGTGCCGTGCACGGACCACCACCTGGTGTGGGCGGAGCTCATTCCGCTGCGCGTGCGGGGGGGGGTCCGCGTACTGGCACTTTAACAACCTGCTGCTGGAGGACGCACGGTTCCGGGATTTGTTCCGTCGGTTCTGGGCCGACTGGAGAAGGAAGCAGGGGGGCTTCCCCTCCTTGAGGCTGTGGTGGGACGTGGGCAAGGCTCACGTCCGTCTCTTCTGTCAGGAGTACGCGAAGGGGTCGACCAAGAGGCGGGAGGCCCGGGTCGGGCAGTTGGAGAAGGAGGTGCTCGACCTGGAGTCCCGTCTCGGTCAAGTCGTCGGGGACCCGGCCCTGCGGAAGGTGTACGAAGAGAAGAAGGGCGCGCTGAAGGACCTGCAGCTCGTCGGGTCCCGAGGCGCGTACGTGAGGTCGCGGATCCAGGTCCTGCGGGACCTGGACCGCGGCTCCCCCTTCTTCTACTCGCTGGAAAAAAGACGGGGGGTCCGTAAGCAGCTCTTAGGGCTGCTGGCCGATGACGGATCTCTGGTCTCAGATCCGGAGGGAATCAGCACGGAGACCCGCGCCTACTATGGGGCTCTGTTCTCTCCGGGTCTGTCCAGCGAGGATGCACGCAGAGTTTTGTGGGAGGACCCGCCGAAGATCAGTCCGGAGGGCGCCGAAAAATTGGGCGCTCCGCTAAGCCTGTCAGAGCTGACCGGCGCCCTCTGCCACCTCTCTAGGGGAAAGTCCCCGGGGCTGGACGGGCTGACTGTGGAGTTCCACAGGACGTCCTGGGACGTCTTGGGGGGCGAATACGCGCGGGTCCTGGGGGAAAGTTTGGCGACCGGGGAGATGCCCCTCTCTTGGCGCAGGGCGGTCATTGTCCTGCTGCCTAAGAAGGGCGATCTCCGCCTTCTTAAGAACTGGCGCCCGGTCTCCCTCCTCAGCACGGACTATAAAATCTTTGCCAGGGCCATGTCTGCTCGCCTTGGCACCATGCTGGCCCACATGATCCACCCCGACCAGCCCTACACGGTCCCGGGCTGGACCAACAACGATAACATCCATCTGGTCCGGGACCTGGTCCACCGCTCCCAGAGGGCTGGCCTGTCGGTCGCCTTCCTCTCCCTGGATCAGGAGAAGGCGTTCGACAGGGTGGATCACAAGTATCTCTTCAGGACTCTGCGCGCATTCGGTTTCGGGACGCATTTCGTCACCCTGATCCGACTTCTGTACGCCGCCGCAGAGTGTCTGATTAAAGTTAACGGGTCCTTGACGGCGCCCCTTCGCTTCGGGAGGGGGTGCGTCGGGGATGCCCCATGTCCGGTCAGTTATACGCCATTTGCGTGGAGCCATTCCTGCGCCTCTTGCGGAAGAGGTTGACGGGACAGGCTCTGCAAGGGCCGGGCGTGGAGGTGGTCTTCTTGGCTTACACCGATGACGTGCTCCTCACAGTCACGGATCCCGCTGACTTGCGGAGGATGCAGGAATGCCAGCAGATTTACTTGGACGCATCCTCCGCCAAGATCAACTGGGAGAAATGTTCCGGACTCCTGGTGGGTCAGTGGCGGGTGGACTCCCTGCCAGAGGAGTTCAGGGCTTTCACCTGGAGCACCACGCACCTCCTCTATTTGGGAGTCTACCTTAGCCCTGCCGAGGGTGCCTGGCCGGCGAACTTGCAAGAGCTGGAGACCGAAGTCACCGCTCGCCTAGGACGCTGGACAGGACTGCTCCGAGTGTTGTCCTACAGGGGTCGAGCGCTGGTCATAAACCAGCTGGTGGCCGCCATGTTGTGGTACCGGTTGGCCACTTTGATTCCTCCCCCTGCGTTTATCGCCAAGATGCAGAAGAAGCTCATCGACTTCTTCTGGGACAAAAGGAAGCACTGGGTCTCTGCCGCGGTTCTGTGTCTCCCGCTTAGGGAGGGCGGTCAGGCACTGGTGTGCCTTCACACCCAGGCTGCGACTTTCCATCTTCAGATGCTGCAGAGATACCTGTACGTCGAGAATCCTCCGAGATGGTGTGCGCTGGCGACGTTTTTCTTCCGCCAGCTGCACGGCCTCAATTACGACACGCAGCTACTGTTTGTGAAAGTGGGCGGCAGGCGTGCCGACCTGCGGGAGCTGCCTGTCTTCTACCAGGAACTACTATGGGTTTGGAAGTATGTCGCTTCCAGGCGGAGCTCTCCCCCGTCAGGAGCGGCGGCTCTCCTTCGGGAGCTGCTGCTCAGGAATCCGCACCTCCACGAACGCGGGTTCGGGCGGCTGGCGGAGGGCAGGGCTGTGCCTGGCGGGGTGACCAGAGTCGGGGACCTGCTCGATGGCGGAGGAGCGGGCTGGATGGCGCCGGAGGAGCTGGCGTGGTGCCTGTCCTGGGCCAACGTCCGGCTCGCGGCCGAAGCCATCGAATCGGTGAAAGCGGCATTGGGCCCCGACTCCACTAGGTGTATTGAGGCGGCTCAAGCACGTGGGGCGATCCCGTCCGAGCTTACCCCCGTCCGGACGGAATTCCTCATCGGCGCGCAGCCCCGAAACTCCCCTCGGGAGCCGGCGCCTCACAACTTGAGCCGTCTCGAGGAAATACCCTCCGTGGCTTTTCATTCCGCACGGAGGGGTTTCCTGTACGGGCTGCTCCTGCACACTCTCCACTTTGCCATCTTCGTCTACCATCCGGACACGCCTTGGCGTGGCGTTTTGCCGACTGGCGGTGGCGGAGGTCCCCAGTGGAGGGCTCTCTACGCGGGAGTCCTCCCTTGTTCCATCGGGGACTTGGCCTGGAGGGTGTTGCACGGAGCGGTCCCGTGCAATAAGGTTTTAAGTAGGTTCATGGACTCCCAGGCCGCCTGCATTTTTTGCGGCCTGGAGGAGTCCGTGTTTCACGTTTATATGGAGTGTGAGAGATTGCAGCCCCTCTTTCACTACTTGAAGGGGCTGCTCCTCGATTTTTGGTTGCACTTCAGTCCCACGCTCTTGATCTATGGTCACCCGGTGCGGAGGGGAGCGGACAGGTTGGAGGACCTCCTTGTGGGCCTGCTCCTGGGCCTGGCTAAAAGAGCCATCAATTGGTCCAGGCAGCGGGCGGTCGAGGGGGTCATCCAGCCGGATTGCCTGCCTCTCTTCCGCGGCCATGTTCGCGCCCGGGTGGCCCTGGAGATGGAGCATGCGGTGTCCGCTGGTGCGCTTGAGTATTTCCGCGACCGGTGGGCGCCGCGGGGACTGGAGTGCATCATCAATTCGGAAAACCAAATTTTAATTTGATTTGTTAAGATTTAGTTGAACTTTTGTTTATTTACAGTCTAATTGGGTTTTTTGGGTTCAAACAAAAATAGGACCCTCAATCACTAAGAGTCTTCAGTGCATTTCTGGCTGTGCAGCTGCCTCAGACAGCTGGAGGAGAAGGAGCAGCCAAACCAAGAGAGTGGAGGGTGGAGAGTGGAAAGTGGTGGTCTCCTGACCAGGAAGAGGAGGAGAACGATAGACCACCACCTCCACCTCCTCCACCATCAACACAGCAACTGAGGTGCCTTGAGAGATAGGACAGAGGAGGAGAAGGAGAAAGGAGGCCAGCATCAACACCAACCAGGGGAGAGGCCTTTCCATTACTGCCTCCCCAAATTGGCCTCCACTTCAGGAGAGGGAGAGAGGGGAGAGAAACAATCAACAACCACCAACTGTTTGGAAGGAGGGAAGAACAAAATCATCTCTTCTGAACATCCACAGGTGGGTACTTTTTGGGGCACTCTCCCAAAGACTTTGTATTTTAGGTGGGGGAGAAAAGAAGAAACAAGGCCGGACCATCAAGGGGTGTAGTGTGTGTGTGTGTGGCTCTTGTTAAAAGCTAGGCCACGCACACCACTAATAAGCACCCCTTCTATTGCCTGGCCTGGGAGAGCTGGAGCTGCCTAGGTGAAGTCTTTAATTCCATTAATTGCATCGTTAAGACCTGCTGCAGGACTGAGCCTGGGCATCTCCAGTTTTCCCAGGTGAAGACATCTTCTCCCCCTGCCAGAAGACCACCACCACCAAAGACTTTTAAACCCCATCGGAGAGTGCACCCCTGCCAACACCCACCCACCATCCTGAGTGACAACACTGCCCTTGCGGCCTCCCTCCTTCCCACCCCCCTCTCTCTCTCTCTTTGTCTCTCTCTGCCTATTTCTCTGAGGCACCTCATTTTCATCTCTTTTTATTAATTGCCTATTGAGCAGAGGGGAGAAGGCCCCTCTCCCAATTTCAATCAATAAGGGGGAGAGGAGTTGCCTTCAATTTAAACAGCTCCCTCTGCTCAATAGAGGACCAAAAAAATACCTGAGGCCATTAAAACCTCCAGGCCTGTGACTTGGGGTGAGTGTAGCCCTTATAAAAGCACCCCAGAATGGCGACTGCATCTTCGCCGGTGGCGGGGCAAGCCAGGACTTATGCGGGAGCGGCAGCCACAGCCACAGCTGCTCCCGCTGCTTCTGCTGCCCCATCACCATTCAGATTAATAACAAAAAAGCTTGGGGTGAAGAGCTACACTCACCCCACTATGACCATTGAGGCCTGCGTTAAAGCCATGGCTGGGGTTGTCGGCCCCTCAGCCATCGTCGCGGCCTCAAAAATGTATGGGAAGGCTGTGTTCTTCCTGGGGTCGGAGCGAGCGGTGTCCCTGGCCGTCGCCAAGGGGCTCACCGTGGGCCGGACCTTCCTGCCGGTGGACCATCTCGAGGCCACCGCGCAGAGGATCGTCATTTCCAACGTCCCGCCCTATGTTCCTGGTGAGCTCCTCCTTCCCCATTTACGTCAACTTGGGGAGGGGAGGTCGGGGATCACACCCATCCCGCTCGGCTTCCGGGAGGCCAGCCTTCGCCACGTCTTCTCCATCCGGCGGCAGCTGTTTATCCAGCTGGTGCGGGAGGAGGACACCGACGGGGCGTTCGTCGTCCTCCACGAGGGGACCGCCTACCGCGCCTTTTGGACGTCGGACGGTGTGCGGTGCCATGCCTGCAAGGAGGTGGGGCACATTAGGAAAAACTGCCCCGCCTCCAAGGCCGCCGGATCATCTCGTGCGGCCGAGGCTGGTGCCGCCGCCGCTCCTCCCCCCGGATCTGCCCGCGCGTCGAGAACGTCTGATGCGCGGTAGATGTCGGGGGCCGATGCCACCAAGGCCTCCGGCGGGGGCGAGGGAGCGCGTCCGGCCGGAAAGAAAGCGCGGGGAAAAAATAAACACCTTAGGGCAGGTCCCCCCGTGGATGGCCAGCCCTTGCCCCTTGAGCCCCTTACACCCGTGCTCCTCGCGGAGTTAATCGGGGCAGACGCGAGCGGGAGGGGCCTCGTGCCCGAGCCTGTGGCCGCAACCGCCGCAGCAGTAACGCCGATACCTGCGGCTGGGCTCGGGCCCGAGAAACCCGACAAACCTGCTCCGCCGGAGGGAGCTGAGGAGGAGGCCTTTGCAGACATGGAGGTCTCCCTCGCTCCCTCCGTGCTAAAAAGAAGGCGCGACCCCCTGGAAGTGGAGGAGGACCGGGAGGATGATGGTCCCTCCGAGCAGGGGGAGTCGTCGCCCGCAGCGGGTACTGCGCCCCAACCCCCCCCCCGCTGTCGTCATCACCAGCGATCGGCAGGGGTCGCCTGTCCCTCAGGAGGCTGAGGCAGATGTGTCTGTCCGGCGTGTGCCTCCCGGGGATGGGGACGAGACCCTGCCCGTAGGGGTGTCGCGGAACAACCCGCGGCGGAAAATGAAATTGACATTCTATCGGTGCCATTACCCCTCGCCGGGTCGGGCGGCCTGGGGTCTGGGTCGGGCGAGCTCGGTGATAATGAGCTCGCCCAATGTGACCCGGACATCTCCCAGGGGCTGCTCGACCTGGTACAGGTTTTTATTCAAAACACCCCATCCGCTGGGTTGGAGGTTGGTGGCGGGGAGGAGGATGGCCCCCTGGCTGCGTCTCTGGTGCCGGACGTACTGGAGGAGCTGGGAATTGTTCTCTCCCTGGTTTCTCCGGTCATTCTGGCGTCTGGGGCGGAGGGGAGCTCTGAACCGCCGCCGTCTTCTGGCCCAGCACCCCTAGAGGAGCCCAGGGAGGAATCCTCTGCCGCCGATCCTGGGGGTGGGATCCGGGCGGAGGCGGGGCTGGCTGGTGCGGCCGAGCCGTTCGCTGCGCACTGTGCGGCGGAGGGGTCGGCCACTGGTGACGACCCCCTGGAGGAGGATGGGGACTCGGTGATGGGCTCGGAGGACGATTCGGACTCCAGCGCCGATGAGGCGATGGATGACCTCGTGCCCCTTGCCGAGTCTCCCCTCATTCCCGTAAGGGAACTCCGGGATTTTATGGCCACGTGCCTGGGTCAGCGCAATCGGGTCCGGCTGGCCCTCGACAGGTGGTCGGAGCTGGCGCTGCTCATCGTATCCGTCCGCGCCGCCGTTAAGATCATGGGCGCGGACGAGGGTGTGAACCCGCTCGAGCTGCGTCAGCTCAGAACGTTTCTCACTGGGCTGCTGAGGAAGTGGCGGCTGACCAGAGGCTGCGCTTCCTCCCCCCGTTAGGTGTAGGTAGAGGTTGCACTATGCTTCTGACATGAAGATAACCATAGCCAGCCTCAACATCAACGGCAGCAGGGAGGTGCGCCGCAGATTCAATAACTTCTCGGTCCTTCGGGACAGGAAGTATGCGGTGTGCTTCCTGCAAGAAACGCACACCGTTCCGGGAGACGAAGCCACGTGGCTCCTGGAGTGGCAAGGAGGGGTCAGCATGAGTCACCTCTCCAACAATTCCAGCGGGGTGGCTATCTTGCTGGCCCCGCATTTTCAGCCGGAGATCTTGGGGGTCAAGGAGCACGTGCCGGGCCGCTTGCTCCAGGTCACTGTTCGCCTGGGGGGCGTGCCGCTCCATCTAGTGAACGTGTACGCCCCTCAGGCCGGTGCGCAGCAAGTGCGCTTCTTTGAAGAAGTGTCCGCTCTTCTGGGCTCCATCGACGTGGGCGAGTGCGTCATCCTAGGGGGGGGGTTTTACTGCACCCTCGAGGCGAGGGACCGTCCGGGTCCCCCGCGATGCCCGGCGGTGATGGAGAAGTTGAGGGACCTGGTTGGGCCCTTCAACTTGGTGGACGTCTGGCGAATTCTTCATCCCGACTCCAGCGCCTTCACTAGCGTGAGGTCTGGAGGAGGAGGTTCCAGAATCGACCGCCTCTACATTTCCCGGGCGTACGTCTCCTGTGTTCCGGCGGCTTCCATGCGGCCGGTGCCGTGCATGGACCACCACCTGGTGTGGGCGGAGCTCGTTCTGCTGCACACGCGGGGGGGGTCCGCGTACTGGCACTTTAACAACCTGCTGCTGGAGGACGCACGGTTCCGGGATTCATTTCGTCGGTTCTGGGCCGACTGGAGAAGGAAGCAGGGGGGCTTCCCCTCCTTGAGGCTGTGGTGGGACGTGAGCAAGGCTCATGTCCGTCTCTTCTGTCAGGAGTACGCGAAGGGGTCGAACAAGAGGCGGGAGGCCCGGGTCGGGCGGTTGGAGAAGGAGGTGCTCGACCTGGAGTCCCGTCTCGGTCAAGTTGTTGGGGACCCGGCCCTGCGGAAGGTGTACGAAGAGAAGAAGGGCGCGCTGAAGGACCTGCAGCTCGTCAGGTCCCGAGGCGCGTACGTGAGGTCGCGGATCCAGGTCCTGCGGGACCTGGACCGCGGCTCCCCCTTCTTCTACTCGCTGGAAAAATGACGGGTAGTCCGTAAGCAGCTCTTAGGGCTGCTGGCCGATGACGGATCTCTGGTCTCGGATCCAGAGGGAATCAGCGCAAAGACCCGCGCCTACTACGGGGCTCTGTTCTCTCCGGATCTGTCCAGCGAGGATGCGTGCAGAGTTTTGTGGGAGGACCTGCCGAAGGTCAGTCCGGAGGGCGCCGAAAAATTGGGCGCTCCGCTAAGCCTGTCGGAGCTGACCGGCGCCCTCCGCCACCTTTGTTGGGGAAAGTCCCCGGGGCTGGACGGGCTGACCGTGGAGTTCCACAGGACGTTCTGGGACGTCTTGGGGGGCGACTACGCGCGGGTCCTGGGGGAAAGTTTGGCGACCGGGGAGATGCCCCTCTCTTGGCGCAGGGCGGTCATTGTCCTGCTGCCTAAGGAGGGCGATCTCCGCCTTCTTAAGAACTGGCGCCCGGTCTCCCTCCTCAGCACGGACTATAAAATCTTTGCCAGGGCCATGTCTGCTCACCATGGCACCGTGCTGGCCCACATGATCCACCCCGACCAGTCCTACACGGTCCCGGGCCGGACCATCAACGATAACATCCATCTGGTCCGGGACCTGGTCCACCACTCCCAGAGGGCTGGTCTGTCGGTCGCCTTCCACTCCCTGGATCAGGAGAAGGCATTCGACAGGGTGGATCACAAGTATCTCTTCGGGACTCTGCGCGCATTCGGGTTCGGGACGCATTTCGTCGCCCGGATCCGACTTCTGTACGCCGCTGCAGAGTGCCTGATTAAAGTTAATGGGTCCTTGACGGCGCCCCTTCGCATCGGGAGGGGGGTGCGTCGGGGATGCCCCATGTCCGGTCAGTTATACGCCATTTGCGTGGAGCCATTCCTGCGCCTCTTGCGGAAGTGGTAGACGGGACTGGCTCTGCAAGGGCCGGGCGTGGAGGTGGTCCTCTCGGCTTACGCCGATGATGTGCTCCTCATGGTCACGGATCCCGCTGACTTGCGGAGGATACGAGAATTCCAGCAGATTTACTCGGACGCATCCTCCGCCAAGATCAACTGGGAGAAATGTTCTGGACTCCTGGTGGGTCAGTGGCGGGTGGACTCCCTGCCGGAGGAGTTCAGGCCTTTCGCCTGGAGCACCACACACCTCCTCTATTTGGGAGTCTACCTTAGCCCTGCTGAGGACGCCTGGCCGGCGAACTGGCAAGAGCTGGAGGCCAAAGTCACCGCTCGCCTAGGACGCTGGACAGGACTGCTCCGAATGTTGTCCTACAGGGGTCGAGCGCTGGTCATAAACCAGCTGGTGGCCGCCATGTTGTGGTACCGGTTGGTCACTTTGATCCCTCCCCCTGCGTTTGTCGCCAAGATGCAGAAGAAGCTCATCGACTTCTTCTGGGACAAAAGGAAGCACTGGGTCTCTACCGCGGTCCTGTGTCTCCTGCTTAGGGAGGGCGGTCAGGCGCTGGTGTGCCTTCGCACCCAGGCTGCGACTTTCCATCTTCAGGCGCTGCAGAGATACCTATACGTCGAGAATCCTCCGAGATGGTGTGCGCTGGCGACGTTTTTCTTCCGCCAGCTGCCCAGCCTCAATTACGACACGCAGCTCCTGTTTGTGAAAGTGGGCGGCAGGCGTGCCGACCTGTGGGAGCTGCCTGTCTTCTACCAGGAACTACTATGGGTTTGGAAGTACGTCGCTTCCAGGCGGAGCTCTCCCCCGTCAGGAGCGGCGGCTCTCCCTCGGGAGCCGCTGCTCAGGAATCCGCACCTCCCCGAACACGGGTTTGGGTGGCTGGCGGAGGGCAGGGCTGTGGCTGGCAAGGTGACCAGAGTCGGGGACCTGCTCGATGGTGGATTAACGGGCTGGATGGCGCTGGAGGAGCTGGCGTGGCGCCTGTCCTGGGCCAACGTCCGGCTCGCGGCTGAAGCCATCGAATCAATGAAAGCGGCACTGGGCCCCGACTCCACTAGGTGTATCGAGGCGGCTCAAGCACGTGGGGCGATCCCGTCCGAGCTTACCCCCGTCTGGACGGGCTTCCTCATCGGCGCCCGGCCCCGAAACTCCCCTCGGGAGCCGGCGCCTCACAACTTGAGCCGTCTCGAGGAAATACCCTCCGTGGCTTTTCATTCCGCGTGGAGGGGTTTCCTGTACGGGCTGCTCCTGCACACTCTCCACTTTGCCATCTTCGTCTACCGTCCGGACACGCCTTGGCATGGCGTTTTGCCGACCGGCGGTAGCGGAGGTCCCCAATGGAGGGCTCTCTATGCGGGAGTCCGCCCTTGTTCCATCGGGGACTTGGCCTGGAGGGTGTTGCACGGAGCGGTCCCGTGCCATAAGGTTTTAAGTAGGTTCACGGACTCCCAGTCCGCCTGCATTTTTTGCGGCCTGGAGGAGTCCGTGTTTCACGTTTATATGGAGTGTGAGATTTTGCAGCCCCTCTTTCACTACTTGAAGGGGCTGCTCCTCGATTTTTGGTTGCACTTCAGTCCCACGCTTTTGATCTACGGTCACCCGGTGCGGAGGGGAGCAGACGGGCTGGAGGACCTCCTTGTGGGCCTGCTCCTAGGCCTGGCTAAAAGAGCAATCAATTGGTCCAGGCAGCGGGCGGTCGAGGGGGTCGTCCAGCCGGATTGCCTGCCTCTCTTCCGCGGCCATGTTCGCGCCCGGGTGGCCCTGGAGATGGAGCACACGGTGTCCGCCAGTGCGCTTGAGTATTTCCGCGACCGGTGGGCGCCGCGGGGACTGGAGTGCATCATCAATTCGGAAAACCAAATTTTAATTTGATTTGTTAAGATTTAGTTGAACTTTTGTTTATTTACAGTCTAATTGGGTTTTTTTGGGTTCAAACAAAAAAAAGAGGACCCTCAATCACTAAAGACCTTTTTACTTACTTCTGGTGGTCTGTGTCCTGTTATTCAGTATAACTGCAATTGAAAACACAGACTCAACAGTGGCGACGAGTCTGATCTTACCTTGCGGCAGTTTTGCATCAAAGGAAGCTTCGTCCTCAGACACGGACGTCGAAAAAGGGCATCCGCCCTCAACATCCTGCATCGCACGGGAGGCCATCGGAAACCCGGGTTGGTTTGCTGACCACGAAGTCAAGCATCAGTGAGCATCCCTTCTCTGACAGCGGCGGGTAAGCCCGCTCGAGCAGCACAGGGGGGGAAAGTTGGCCGAGTTGTCAGTGGGAGAAGGGGAGGGAAAACGACGGAAAGGGCGGAGTACATGACCGCAGCCAGTGTCAGGGGCCGGACTGCAATTGGGCAGAGACGCGCAGCAGCCAGAAAAGCGTTTATGGCCACAAGGACCACGGGAGTGGCGGGGGACCAAGAGCAGCAATGCAGGGGAAAATAAAGGACCGCTGGGAGGCGTGGACGGCAGCAGCACGGGAATCGCCATTTTGAGTCGGCGGGGGAAGAAGACAAGCGCGGGAAAAGCCGCCAAGTGCGGGAAAAGCCACCATTTTGAAAAATAAAAAAAATAATAATAATATCCAAAGGGGAAGGAGAAACTCAGCAAGGATGCCAAAAATGGGTAACATCACTGCTTTTGATAACGATGTGGAAGATTGGGCCACTTATGTGGCACGCATCAAAGTTTACTGTACAACGAATGAGGTACCGGATGATAAGAAAGCACTAACCCTATTAAACTCAATGGGTGCGAAGACGTACGGGTTATTAAGGAACCTTGTAAGACCAGACAAACCGGTAGGGAAGAGTTTCGTGGATATTGTTACTATCCTGCAGGAGCATTTAAACCCCACGCTGCTGCTGATAGCGGAACGATTTAAATTCTACAAAAGAATTCAACTTAAAGAAGAAAGCAACGCTGAATTCCTAACAGAACTGTGCAAGTTATCAAAGTACTGCCAGTTCAGAACAGGACTAGCAGACGCACTGAGAGATAAGTTTGTGTGTGGGCTCCTAAGGGAAGGAACCCAGAAGCGACTGCTAGAGGAAAAGGACCTTACGCTGGACAAAGCTTTCAGCATTGCAGCATCCCACGAGGCAGCAGCACGAGGCGCTGCAGAGATACAGCAAAGGCCATTGGAATTCAGCACCAATGAAATGGCATTGGGCACAGTAAAGTGCTATCGTTGTGGAAGGACAACGCATGACCAGAACCAGTGCTGGTTCAAAGATAAAGAATGCAGGCAATGTGGCAAACTTGGTCACATAGCGAGAGTATGCCGGTCAGGAAAGAAGACCAGCAGCAAAAAGTCACCGCAGGAGAAGTACAAAAAAGTACACAAGGTGACAGAGAACAGTTCGGATGAACAGAAGACGGATTCAGACTCCAGCAGTAAGCAACTGGGTTGTCTGAAAATACATAATGTGGGTAACACAGCAGACCACCAAACTATCTGGGTCATGCTTTGGATAGCAGGAGTCCAAGTGAAGATGGAATTGGACACTGGGTCGGCATTGACGGTCATGAATAAGCAAGATTACAAAAGGTTATTCTCGCACATTCCCCTGAGGGATACGGAGATTGTATTGAAAACATACACGGGGCAGATAGTATACCCCAAAGGAAAGATAAAAGTAAACGTGGTCTACAATGGTAAAGAATTTCAGAAAATGGACTTGTATGTGTTACCTGATGGAGGTCCGCCACTACTGGGATGGGAATGGATCCGGAGAATAAATGTGGACTGGCATTCCATACAAGCACTGAGTGTAGATGCCTGTAAGGAGGATGACGTCAAACCTAAACGACTGTCCAAAATCTTAGACGATGCGAAGGAGGTGTTCCAACAAGGACTTGGAACACTGAAAGGAATTACGGCAACCATCAAGGTTGAACAACATGCAAACCCAAAATTTTTCAAAGCCAGACCGGTGCCTTATGCGATACGACCTGCTATGGAAGCAGAGCTGGAAGGGGTACTGTCCAAGGTGGACTGGAGCGAATGGGCTACACCCATTGTTCCTGTCATGAAGCGTTCATTGAGCAACAAGCCGGGGGAACCTGGGAAGGTCCGCATCTGTGGCGATTTCAAGGTCACTGTTAATCCGGTTCTTCACACAGTGCAATATCCACTTCCGTGGATTGAAGATATCTTCGCTTCGCTGTCTGGCGGGAAACACTTCACTAAGATAGACCTGTCGCAGGCGTACCTACAGATGGAAGTTGATGAAGCGTCACGTCAGCATCTCACGATCAACACACATAAGGGCTTATATCGGTATAATAGACTGGTTTTTGGAGTGGCATCGGCTCCAGCGATTTGGCAAAGGGCCATGGAGCAGGTATTGTAGGGAATTCCAGGCACACAATGCTACCTGGATGACATCCTGATTACAGGAGATAACGATAACGATCACCTCGCGAATTTGGAGCAGGTGCTCATCAGATTGAAAGAATATGGGCTCAGAGTTAATCATCAGAAATGCGAGTTCTTTCAAAAGCGAATCTCGTACTGCGGCCACGTCATTGACCAGGAGGGGCTCCATAAGTCACCTGACAAGATCGAAGCTGTTGTAAAAGCTCCTGCACCGGAGAATGTATCCCAGTTGAGGTCGTTCCTTGGGTTGGTTAACTATTACCATAAGTTTCTTCCAAATTTATCCACGGTGTTACACCCGCTAAACACTCTTTTGCAAATGGGAATACCATGGAAGTGGAGTGATGATTGTAAGCGGGCTTTTCAAAAGAGCAAAGCACTGATCACCTCTAAGGAAGTGTTGGCTCACTTTAACCCAACGCTGCCTATTCGCTTAGCTTGTGATGCTTCTCCATATGGTATCGGGGCAGTGCTCTCACATAAGTTTCCAGATGGCTCAGAAAGGCCAGTCGCTTTCGCATCCAGATCATTGACCTCCGCTGAGCGCAACTATGCTCAGATAGATAGGGAGGCTCTCAGCCTCATGTGGGGAGTTAAGAAATTTAACCATTACCTGCAAGGCCAAAAGTTTACGCTGCTGACAGATCACCAGCCGTTGGTTTTCATTTTCAACCCTAAGAAGGGTATTTCGGTAATGGCGGCGCAGAGGCTTCAGAGATGGTCCCTTTTCCTAGGGGCACATCAATATGATATTGAATTCAAAGGTACAAAACAACATGGTGATGCTGATGGGCTGTCGCGCCTGCCACTACCTACAGCGGAAGAGGCACCGGCAGTTGACCCTGTAGAGATATTTCACTCGACCATCATCGAATGCTTACCAGTCACCAATGCGGGTATTGAGAGAGAGACCCGAAATGACCCGACACTGTCTCGGGTCTACGACTTGACAGTGAAGGGATGGCCAGCACATGGCGAACCACTGTTACCAGCATTCTCAGCCAGACGAGAACAGCTGTCCGTATGTCAAGGAACATTGATGTATGGAACAAGGGTGATTATTCCTCCAAAATTAAGAGAGAGAGTTCTGAAAGAATTGCACGAAGGTCATCTGGGGGGAGTCAGGATGAAAAGCCTTGCTAGGGCTTATGTGTGGTGGCCAGGTATCGACAAACAAATAGAGGATCTGACTAAAAGCTGCTCAGGGTGCCAAAAAGTTCAAAATGCACCTCCAATTGCACCGCTGCATCCGTGGGAATGGCCTTCAGCCCCATGGCAACGTGTGCATATCGACTTTGCAGGTCCATTCATGGATTCCATGTTTTTGATAGCAGTAGACGCACATTCTAAATGGCCAGAAGTGATTAAGATGTCGACCACTACCTCTGAGAAGACGATCGCAGTTCTAAGAACCATATTTGCAAGGAATGGGTTGCCGGAGCAAATATGTTCAGACAACGGACCACAGTTCGTGTCAGAAGAATTCCAGAAATTCATGAAAAAGAATGGGGTGAAACACTATGGCCTAGAAATTCAGTCTAGCCACTTTTGGGGCGGTAAAGTCGGGCGGGCGCTAAAGTTAGCGCCCGCCGGAAAGTGGAGGCCACTTCGCCGAAATTCAGTAGCTTTGGCCAAGGAGTTTGGGCGAGCGCTGAAACTGGCGTTGCACTCCTATCTTTAGGCGCTAAGCCGGCGGTGCGGACTGATAACGCCGAGGCCGGGCGCAGCGCAGGTGCGGTCATGTTTTGATTGACAGCAGACACCCTGACGCCGGCCAGCTCTTAAAGGGGGAAGGGTCGACTTTGTCTGCAGCCACGCCCTGGATAGTGGAGCCCTGCAGCTAGGCCTGAACACTGCTGGTGGACCCAAATAGCGCCTGAAGCCATGCAGAAGGCCCGTGAACGAGCGCAGCGCTTCTCAGAGCATGCTTTGAGGGTGCTGCTTAGGGGGTTGGAAAAGAACAGAGATATCTTGTGCCCGGACAGTGGCAAGAAGGCTCCCAGGAGGCAGTACAGGAGAGCCTGGAGGGAAATCGCCCTGAGGGTGTCAGTCAACAGCGATGTCCCCAGGACTGGTGACCAATGCCGCAAGAAGTACAACGACCTCACTCGGTTGGTCAGGGTGAGTACCCTTTCCAGTGTCCTCCTCATCCTTGCATGTGCACCTCACATTATGGGCAAAGGGACCTCAAAGGCCTAATGGCCAGCCCTCCTCCCGCAGCTATGGCACTGGCATGATCATCAATAGCACTTTCTGCACTTTACACACTGGCCAAGCTATTCGACCATGGGAGGCAGTGCACACAACAACAGGGCACCACACTGTACTTAGAGGCCATCATTTCTCTTGCAGGCCAAGCTGGCGCAGAATCTGAGGAGCCGGACTGTCACCGGGGGAGGCCGTGCCCAGTTCCAGGAGCTCAGTGACCTGGAGGAGCGCGTGGCTCGACTCATGCGTGCCCGGGTGGTTGGCCCCGTTGCTATTGGAGATGCCGACCCTGTGCTGGGCCCCAATGGTAAGGACATGACCGTTTGCACCTCTCTCATTCCCCTTGCGCTTCAGATCTACATCCTTTGCCACTGTCCGACCAATGCGCATAATGCCACCAATCATGCCTCCCTCGCTGACGCCCTGTCCTCACTCTAAAGCTACTCTTGTGCCTTCCTGCTTTCAGCTGGTGAGGAGGAGGTCCCTGAAGCTGAGAGTGCCAGTCCCTCGGAAGAGGAGGACGACGAGGACCAAGAGGAAGGCGGCACATCGGGGGAACCCTCATCCGCGCCAGGGGATGGCAATGGAGGGGACACGTCTTGCCTGGAGGAGAGCCAGGGGGAAGTGTTGCAGGGGGGTGTAGCTCCTGGGCCCAGTGGCGTCCAGGCACGCGGGAAGGGTCGGGCAGCACGGCTGCCTTCTCCCCAGAGGGGGGAAGTGTTGCAGGGGGGTGTAGTTGCTGGGCCCAGTGGCGTCCAGGCACGCGGGAAGGGTCGGGCAGCACGGCGGCCTTCTCCCCAGAGGGGGGAAGTGTTGCAGGGGAGTGCAGTTGCTGGGCCCAGTGGCGTCCAGGCACGCGGGAAGGGTCGGGCAGCTCGGCGGCCTTCTCCCCAGAGGGAGAGTCCGGCCTCCAGTCCGGAGACGGTCCTCGCCCAGGAGGGGCGCCTCCTTGATGAAATGTCCGTGGCCTCGGAGCGGCGCCACCACGAGTTCATGGGGGTTGTGGGACAGCTGCCTCAGGCCATTGAGTCCCTGGCTCATAGTGTGGCCGATTTCGGGGACTCACAGGCCAGGGGTGTCGACCAACTTGCGGCAGCACAGGACGCGAGTCGAGTGTTCATGAGTGGTGCCGTCCAGACACTGGCTGATCTGATGCGGGCACAGACCAGGGCAGTTTGGGCACTCACTTCTGCCACACTCGCTGTGTCACGGAAGCATCGCCAGGGCACCCGCCGCCCTGCTGCAGCACAGCGGTCTGGCCTTCACCAGATTGCTGCGCTTGCTGCAGTGCCAGCCCGGCCGAGTGCCAGTGTCTCTGGCGACCAGCGAGCGCCTGGCATCAGCCAGCTTGCCCCCATTGATGCAGCCGCCACTGCCACTCCCCCAGCAAAGCTGCGACAAGCTGCTGGAGAGACTGATGCTGCCCAGTCACAGCTGCAGCAGTCAGCAGCCGGCCCCTCCAGGGCCGGACCTCGTCTAGGCCGACCCCCAAGGGCATCTGCCGTCACGCATTGTGCCCCTCAGGAGCCTTCCCCCAGCCTTGCAACACCCACAGGGCCCAGGTTAAGGTGGAGCAACAGGTCGGGCAGGGGCCGGAGAAGCCTGCACAAGGACTCGCCCTGTCGGCACACCAAGTAGAGTGTGTTGCCAACTGTTTTTTTATATGGGGGTGTTTGTGTTCTGTATGGGGGGGGCTTATTTTGCTAACGCCGAAGATGAAGGCAACTGTTTTTTTATATGGGGGTGTTTGTGTTCTGTATGGGGGGGTTTGTCTTGGTTAGGCCGAGGATGAAGGCCAATTGGATGGACAAGTTTTGTTATTCCTCCCCAGGTTGTGGGAGTGAGATATGTTTTTGACTGTTTTTTGGGGGTGTTGTCTGTTTTTCTGTTTCATGTGGGAAGGGCCCTGAGTTTGTTAAATAAAGCTTTTTATTTATTCAGCTTGTCCAGGTGTCATGTTTCAAGTGGTTGTTGCGTTAACCGGCTGAGGGCTTGCGGAGCGGCTGCATTCAGGTGCGTTCATTGCCACAAGCCATTCCCTGACGGGGGCCTAGAAGTGTCGTTCAATAAGCCGCCGGCGGACGGCCCTTGGACCTTGTGGCTCCCTCCTGGGCTGGTACTCCTCTTCCTCCTCCTCCTCCTCATGGTCCTCCTGCTCGTCCTCCTGAGGTGGTGGTCCAACGTGAGGTGGCAGTGCCTGAGTCCTGTGGATAGCCAGGTTGTGCAGCATGCAGCAAACGATGGCGAACTGGGAGACTCTATCCAGCGAATACTGTAGAGAGCCGCCGGATCGATCCAGGCAGCAGAACCGTTGCTTGAGGACGCCAATCGTTTGCTCTATGATGTTCCTTGTGGCTTGATGGCTTTCGTTGTATACCTCCTCCGCAGGGGTCCTGGGCGCGCGGAGCGGGGTCATGAGCCATGTACACAAAGGGTAGCCCTTGTCCCCAATAAGCCATCCCCTTGGTGGAGGCTGTGCCTCGAACATGTCAGCCACAGTAGTCTGGCGCAGGATAAATGCATCGTGGCTGCTTCCTGGAAAGCGGGCATTGACAGCTAGGATGCGCTGCCTGTGGTCACACACCAGCTGTACATTGAGGGAATGGTAGCCCTTCCGGTTGCGGTAATCCTCGGCATTGTCGATAGGTGCCCGCATAGCCACATGCGTGCAGTCAATGGCGCCCTGCACCATGGGGAAGTCGGCGATCCTGGCAAATCCGACTGCACGCTGCTCCTGCCTCTCTAGGGTCATGGGGAAGGAGATGAATTGGTGTCTCCTTGCGAAAAGGGCATCGGTGACCTGCCGGATGCAGCGATGCACGGCGAACTGGGAAATGTTCGCTATGTCCCCAGCAGCGGCTTGGAATGAGCCGCTTGCATAAAAGTTCAGAGCCACCGTGACCTTCACTTCCACCGACAGAGACGTCCTGCACATCAGCTGTGGACGCAGATCTCTGTGAAGCAGCTGGCAGATCTCTGCAACCACCTCCCTTCTGAAGCGCAGCCTCTTAACACAATGCGCGGCAGTCATGGTGAGATAGGACACCTGCTGCCGGTATTCCCTGAGTGGGTAAGGCCTACGTTGCCGACGCCTGATGGCCCCTCTGCGTCTAGGCATGGCTGGCCCTCTCACACAGCGTCTGCGAGCCCTTCGCACATAATGCTGGAACTGAGGGTTGGAACCCCATGCAGCCCCCATAATAAACTTGCAAACAGTGAAATCACAATGAGTGAAATTTCCAAGCTCTGGCCAGAAGCCAAAAATACCTCTCCTATGTTGTCCCAAATCAGGAAGGCCTGTTCCTTGGTCTCTGTCCAGAAATCCAAAGCACTAAAGTCATTGCAGCAAAATGGCTGGCCTTTATAGTTCAGTCTAAGTGCCCTTTAATTAGCGCTCCCCGAGGCCCGCAGGGCCTCTGCTGCGTTCCACTTCACAGTTCTTAACAGCGCCACGCCCACATTGGGCGGGCGCCACTGAATTTCCGGTTTGGGGTGCACAAACAGCGTTGCACGACGAAATGACGTCATAAGTTGCGCGCGCAGCTGAGCGGGTGCAAACACTTTGCGCCGGCGCTAAATGTCAACTGAAGTTGGGCGTAGGCGCAGATCGGCCTGCGCCCGGGCGCTAAGTGCCTAGCGCTGGAAATCTACCCCTCTTATGGCGCTAACGGCTGGCGGACGCAACTGAATTTCTAGGCCTATACATCCGGCTACAAATGGGTTGGCCGAGAGATTTGTTCAAACGTTCAAAAAGGCGATAGAGGCCATGAGTGGAGACCATATTCCACTACAACACAAGGTGGACAATTTCCTGATGGCATATCGAAACGCCACGCATTCAGTGACAAATCAAAGCCCTGCCATAATGTTCTATAACAGAAGGTTGCGGTCCCGGTTGGATTTGTTAAAACCCAATGTGCGAAGGGAAGTCAAACACAAGCAATTCCAGCATGTAAATAACAAGGCCACGCGTAGTTTCAGAATAGGGCAACCAGTGTTGGCCAGGGGCTATAGGGATGATAAATGACAACCTGGAACAATTCGTGCACGACAAGGACCCTTGATGTACACGGTAGACGTTGGAGAGAACGTAATACGACGTCATGCTGACCAACTTGTGGAATCGAGAACAAGGGTCGACCCCATGTCTACGGCAGAGACACCAGTTGAAGAACTTATTGAGCCTGTAGCATCTACCTCAGACTCGAACATACCTGATGATGTTCAATCCATAGGAGATCAAGTGGATGAGTCACCCCAGCAACGAGAACCAGAGACCCCTGAAAGGCGTTATCCGGGCTGAATCAGGAGGCCTCCTCAGAGACTGAATCTTTGAACAGTTGTGTGTAAATTGTATATATGTTATCCATGTAATGTTTAATTTGGGGTGTACACTGTTAAGCTAAAAGGGGAGGAATTGTAATGTATGTAACCTGTACCACCTTAAGAGGATACCTTAAGGTGATGGACTACTTTTTGATGGCTCCTGTACATTGTAGTACCGGTGGTGACCACACCGGTATATAAACCCTGCAGAGCAAAGTGTATCCCAGTTCAGCCCTGACCCTCAATCACTAAAGACTTGTTTACTTACTTCTGGTAGTCTGTGTCCTGTTATTCAGTATAACTGCAATTGAAAACACAGACTCAACAACCAGAACGCCCTTCTTTGGATTAAAAATGGAGACAAGAGGCTGGTGATCAGTCAGCAAGGTGAATTTCTGCCCGTGCAGATAGTGATTGAACTTTTTCACTCCCCACACTAGGCTGAGGGCCTCCCTGTCAATCTGGGCGTAGTTACGCTCGGCTGAGGTTAGTGATCGTGACGCAAAGGCTATTGGCCTCTCTGAGCCGTCCGAGAATTTGTGCGACAGCACCGCTCCAATGCCATAGGGTGACGCATCACATGCCAACCGAATTGGTAATGCTGGGTTGTAATGGGCCAATACCTCTTTCGATGTGATTAGTGTTCTGCTCTTCTGGAAAGCTCGTCTACATTCGTCACTCCACTTCCATGGCACCCCAGTTTGCAGTAGGGTGTTCAGTGGGTGTAGTATTGTAGACAAATTTGGCAAGAACTTATGGTAGTAGTTTACCAGCCCGAGGAACGACCTCAGTTCTGACACATTTTGTGGTGCTGGAGCCTTGACTACTGCCTCAATCTTCTCTGGGGACTTATGTAACCCCTCTTTATCGATAACATGGCCACAATACGAGATCTGTTTTCTAAAAAACTCGCATTTGGGGCGGTTGACTCGGAGCCCATATTCCTGCAATCTAGTGAGCACCTGCTCCAGGTTGGCAAGGTGATCACTGTCATTTTCGCCCGTGACCAGGATGTCGTCCAAATAGCACTGGGTCCCTGGGATCCCTTGCAGGACTTGTTGCATTGCCCTCTGCCAAATAGCCGGAGCTGATGCTACCCCGAATACCAGCCGGTTGTATTGATAGAGACCTTTAAGGGTGTTGATTGTGAGGTATTTTTTTGATGCTTCTTCTACCTCCATTTGCAGATACGCCTGGGCCAGATCAATCTTAGTGAAGTGTTTCCCTCCAGATAGCGAGGCGAAAATATCTTCAATCCGCGGAAGTGGATATTGTACAGTGTGAAGGACCGGGTTCACTGATACCTTAAAGTCCCCACAGATGCGAACTTTCCTTGGTTCCCCAGGCGTGCTGCTCAACGACTTTTTCATCACAGGGACGATGGGTGTAGCCCACTCGCTCCAGTCTACCTTGGACAGTACACCTGAACGTTCCAGACTCTCCAGCTCTGCTTCGACGGCTGGGCAGATCGCATAAGGTACCGGTCTGGCCTTAAAAATTTTGGACTTGCATTTTCTTCAATTTTAATCGTCGCTGTCATGCCTTTTAGTGTTCCGAGTCCTTGCTGGAACACTTCTTTTGCGTCAGTTAGGATATTTGACAGTCGCCCAGGTGTGACGTCGTCATCCTTTTTGTCAGCCACAGTCAGTGCCTGTATGGAATGCCAATCCAGTTGTATTTTCCGGATCCATTCACATCCCAGTAATGGTGGTCCTCCATCTTGCAATACATACAGGTCTAGTTTTGGTGTTTCCTTACCGTTATATATAACGGTCACCCTTATTTTTCCTTTGGGGTAGACTTTTTGCCCCATGTACATCTTCAAAATAATTTTTGTGTCTCTCAAGGGTATGTGTGCGAATAGCCGCTCGTAGTCCCGTCGATTTATGACTGTTAGGGCTGATCCTGTGTCCAATTCCATCTTTACCTGTGTCGAAGTCTCGACTCCCGAGTAAGTCTCTTTAAACACAAAGTATCGTCAAAGACAGGCTTTATTTGCTTGCAAGGGAAGGGTTGTGTAGTCAAGGGCTACATCAGACCTCTTCAAAGTAATACAGAATTTGTAACATATTTATACAGTACAGAAACAGAACAGGCTTTCTATGCCACATGACATAGTATTGAATCATACCTGATTACAAAGGCACAGACCTTGCGAATTATTGGAACAACGTATTCCAGGCTTCGTTAGAATAATGAACAGAAATACCTTGAGATAAGATTAACTAATCCTTTATTATGGGATCCTTCTGTTCTCCTACTGTACCAACTGAGCCTGTGGGCCGATGTTTACCTTATCCTGTCCTTGGCTATTTGTTTGGTAAATGAGGCTCCTTGTTAAGTTTGTCACAGATAAGGAGTGTGTATGTAGCATTCCTAAATTGTCTCATCCCCTTGAAACTGATTAGTGAATCATGCTGTCGGCCATTTGAGTTTTTATTCTATGCCCAGGAAGCCATTTTGTGTCTAAGTGAGAAACTGTACTTCCACATTCTTCCCTTTTGTCCTTACTAGGACAACATAACTGAAATTAACCCCTTCCTATCGGTCCTCATACCAAATTTAGATTTTAGCCAAGGATACCGACTTCTTTGCCGTTTTGAACCATCCCCGGGGTTTACCTGTATTGATGGTTGACCTTGTCTAATATCGTCTTTCTTCTCTGTCTATTCTTAGTGTTTGGGCGTGTGTTCTTGTAGGGGTTTAATTATGTTTGATTTGATTTCAGGTTTATGTCTTTGTATAGTTCTGCAGCTTATGTTAGCCTGCAGTGTTCTAATTTTCCTGCAGCTTATATTAGCCTGCAGTTTGGGTGCCACTACGCACCTTCTAAAAGGATAGGGAACAGCAGTTTATAGAGGAGGACTAATTCATGGCCCACACAGTTTATACCTAACCTGTGGGGTTCTCCTAAGCACAAGTGCTTCTATGTAAGCCCCCAAAGTGCGGACCAAGTGATATACAAGGTCGACGTCACTGGCTTGTTGTTGAAAGGAGTCCTCTCTCTTTTTCCTAGCCTGCAGTTCCCGTTTGAGTGGAAAATATGTTTTGCAGAAAGAGGAGAGCATGTGGAGTATATATATATGTATAGATTGTGTCTAAGTTTTCTAATCCCTATAATTGTATTTTATTCAATCGTCTCAGTTCCTCATCCAGGGGACCATTCTTTTCCTCTACTGACTTTACTTCTCTCTGTATCATCATATTCATTGCAGGCAAGACTGCCTTGCCTAACCTATTGCAACAACACTTAATCGCTGTGACAAACAGAGCAATGCATACAATCAGGGCTATCACTATTATTAGTCCATGCAATAATATTTGCCCTACTGATCCCAGCCATCCTCCCAATAACCGGTCAGCACAGCCGTGGTTCTTTGGGTTTTTATACTGACTTACTGCGTCTTTTATGTGTTTAACGATGTTGGTTATATTTTCTGAACTGTCCGGGATATAGGTACAGCATTCACTCCCTATTAAAGCACAAGTTCCTCCTTCACTAGCCAATAGATAATCTAGTGCCATTTGATTCTGTAATGTCATTACTCTTATAGCTATCATTTCAGCATTCATTTCAGACAATCCTTCCTCAGTTTCGTTTGCTACTTTTTCTATCAGTTCTGCTAGCGCAGACGTTTCCCTCATTAATATCCCTATTCCATATGGGACTATCACTTCTCCAAAAACTCTTTCATAAGTTTCTATCTTTCTTTTAGTTCTACGAAATTCATGATGTTCTCCTATCTCGTCTAAGTGATGGATGTAAGGTACTACATAACCTAAATAGCAGGATCCTGTCCAATGTTGTGGCAGCCATGAGTAAGCCTTGTTCCCGCATATGAAATAGGTACAGTTATAGGCTGTCAAATTTCCCTCTCCTCCCATCCATATTCGGATGACATCCCCGGTCCAGGGGGACTCACTGGTTTTATTATGCACTTTAGTCCAGTTAAACTGAAAAGATCCTTTCTCGAGTAAGCCAGGGATTGGTGGTTGCCACACTACTGTTTGATTACAGGAACTCTCTCCGACCTTCTGCTCGTCCTGCATCTTACTTACTGATACCTGCTTTTTAAAACATATTGCACCTTGTGGTCTACCGATTCCTGAGGTATTTGTTAATACAAGAAACGGGGGTGTTCGAGTATGATCATAGTTGGGCTGATACCACCCCTGAAAGGTATTTAGATTATACCCCGCCGATTTCCACTGTTCTATGTCCGAGGTCTTAGTCGGATCCCCTGAACTGTTCCGTCTTATCACCCATTCCGCTGTTTCAGCTGTATTAAAGGGAATCAACCTTAGGGGTATTCCCCCCATAGTGTGAATAGGCACATGGGCACAGACCCAACAACTGGATTTACCAACAGCTTTAGCATATTCGTAAGACATGTACAAAAAAGTATTTACGTGTAATTCTCGTTTCTTTCGGGATCTTTCCCCATCTCCTTGGCATATTAGACTCAGTAGTCCGATTAGTATAAAAAATATAAGTAACGCCTTCATTGTTAGAGTCTTTAAAAATTCAATTGTCTCTATTCGGTGCCTTCTTGCAGTGGGATGCGTGAATCCAGGAAGATCTTTCCTTGACTTTTACGGCTGTGTTTGTAGTCAGGAGCACTTGATATGGTCCTTCAAAGCGTGGTTGCAGACCGTTCTTCCTTTTAAAAACCTTCACGTAGACGTCATCTCCAGGTTCCAAGTCGTGGCACTTTCCCTCTGCTGGACTCGTTTGAGCTTCCTTTACCTGTTGGTGAAAGCTGGAGATACATTTAGTTAATGCGATGCAATAGTTTAGCATAGCCTCGTCCATTTTATGAATGTCCATTTGTTTCACCGTAAATGGTGCCGAAAATGGCAGCCTTAGGGGTCGTCCCATAACAATCTCATGTGGAGACAGTCCATTTGTCCTGTTAGTTGCTGCTCGCATTATCATCAATGCTAAAGGTAATAGTTCGACCCATTTAAGTCCAGTTTCACTGCAAAGTTTAGAAATTTTATTCTTCAGTACTCCGTTATGTCTTTCCACCAGTCCTGCGGATTGTGGATGATAACTGCAGTGAAAATGCTGGTTAATCTGCAAAGCTTTACATAGTTCTTTTATAATTGCTCCAGTGAAATGCGATCCTCTGTCGCTTGAAAGCTGCATAGGTATTCCAAATCTTGGTATGATTTCTTTTAACAAGCACTTTGCTACTGTTACAGCACCATTCTTTTTACATGGGAAAGCTTTGACCCATCTTGAAAACATACCTATAATTACTAACACATACTTAAATCCTAAACATGGAGGTAATTCAATAAAATCCATTTGTAAATGAAAAGGGCCTGATGGATTTGGGTGGGAGGCAGGCTGTACTTTCTCTGTCTTGCCTGGATTCATTTCCTGGCAAATGGTGCGCCTTTCACTAATTTGTTTTGCAATTGCCGAAATACCTGGTGCATACCATGTTTGATTAATATAGTCTGCCGTCGGGAGTCGGGGCAGTCGGGAGAGCAGGAGGCCAGTAACTGGTGAGTTTAAAAGCTCACCTTTCGCGGGCTTTTTCTTTCACAGCTGGTGCAGTCGGGAGAGCAGGAGGCCAGTAACTCTTATATAGGTGGAGCTGTTGCTAAACCCGAAACACTACAGTGTAGTGTCTCCCACCCTTCCACCTCCTCTAACCTTTTAGGGGTTAGGGGAAGTTGAAAAGGTAGGTTCAATTTATTTTATTTCAGGAGCCTAACCTAGGTGGAAAAGGTTCCAGGACAGGAGGCGGCAGTGAAAATACAACACCAGAAAACAGGTAGGTGACTGGTTGGTGAGTACTTTCACAAACTTATTCTAAGTAGAATTCAATAATTAAGCTAAATCGTAGTAAATAAAAGGGTATTGTAAGGGTTAAGTCATGGAAGGGCAGCTCGGACCCGTGTCATGCTTCTCCTGTGCCATGTGGGAAATCAGGGACACTGTCCCTGACAACTATGTGTGCAGGAAGTGTGTCCAGCTGCAGCTCCTAGCAGACCGCATGGCGGCGCTGGAGCTGCGAATGGACTCACTCTGGAGCATACGCGATGCTGAGGATGTTGTGGATAGCACATTCAGTGAGTTGGTCACACCGCAGGTAAAGGCTAGCTCAGACAGTAAGTGGGTGACCAAAAGGCAGGGTAAAGGCAGGAAGGTAGTGCAGGAGTCACCTGCGGTCATCTCCCTCCAAAACAGGTTTACCGTTTTGGGTACTGTTGGGGGAGATGACTTATCAGGGGAAGGCACCAGCAGCCAGGTTCAGGGCACCATGACTGGCTCTGCTGCACAGAAGGGCGGGAAAAAGAGGGATAGGGCTATAGTGATAGGGGATTCAATTGTAAGGGGGATAGATAGGAGTTTCTGTGGCCGAGACCGAGACTCCAAGATGGTATGTTGCCTCCCTGGTGCAAGGGTCAAGGATGTCTCGGAGCGGGTGCAGAGCATTCTGAAGGGGGAGGGGGATCAGCCAGTTGTCGTGGTACATGTAGGTACCAACGATGTAGGTAAAAAGAGGGAGGAGGTCCTACAAGCTGAATTTAGGGAGTTAGGAGCTAAATTGAAAAGTAGGACCTCAAAAGGTAGTAATCTCTGGATTGCTACCAGTGCCACGAGCTAATAAGTTTAGAGAGAGTAAGATAGATAAGCTAAATACGTGGCTTGAGCAGTGGTGCAAGGGAGAGGGATTTAAATTCTTGAGGCATTGGAACCAGTTCTTGGGGAGGAGTGACCTGTACCAAGGGGACGGTCTACACCTGAACTGTGAGGGAGCCGATGTCCTCGGGGTAATATTTTCTAGGGCGGTTCGGGAGGATTTAAACTAATTTGGCAGGGGGATGGGAACCTAGGTAGTGGAAAAGAGGGAAGTCATATGAAGTTAGAAATAGATGGTAGAAAGGTGAGAAGCAATAAGCAAAGGAGAGAAACACAAAGGGCCAAACTAATTCATAATGAGAGTGTGAAAAAAGCAAGCCTGAAGGCTTTGTATCTTAATGCTAGAAGCATTAGGAACAAGGTGGATGAATTAGTTGTGGAAATAGAGGTAAACAAGTATGATTTGATTGGGATTACAGAAACGTGGCTGCAGGGTGGGCAAGGCTGGGAACTTAACATCCAGGGATATACAATATTTAGGAAGGATCGGCAAAAAGGTAGGGGAGGTGGGGTAGCATTGCTGGTAAAGGAGGGGATTAATGCAATGGAAAGGAAGGATATTAACTCGGATGAAACGGAATCTGTATGGGTAGAAATGAGAAATAGCAAGGGGAGGAAAACGTTAGTGGGTGTGATATATAGGCCTCCAAATAGTAATATGGAGGTGAGGGAAGGCATAAAAAGGGAAATTAGAGAAGCGTGCGATAAGAGCACAGCTGTCATCATGGGTGACTTTAATTTACATATTGATTGGACTACCCAAATTAGTAAAAATTCTGAGGAGGAGGAATTCCTGGAATGTTTTCGGGACGGTTATCTGGACCAATATGTCGAGGAGCCGACTCGAGATCAGGCCATTTTAGACTGGGTATTGTGCAATGAGAAGGGACTTATCAGCAATCTTCTTGTACGAGGCCCCTTGGGTCAGAGCGATCATAATATGATCGAGCTCTCAGTCGAGATGGAGAGTGAGGAAATTGAATCAGAGACTAAGGTCCAGAACTTAAATAAAGGGAATTACGAGGGTATGAGACGGGAATTGGGTAAGATTGATTGGGTGGTGTTTCTGGGGGGATTGACAGTGGATAGACAATGGCAAGCATTCAAAGATAGAATGGAAGAATTCCAGAACATGTTTATACCGGTTTGGCATAAAAATAAACCTAAAAAGGTGACTCAACCGTGGATAATGAGGGAAATTAGGGACAGCATAAAATCAAAAAAAAGGGCATATCAACTGGCAAAAAAAAGCACCAGACCGGAAGATTGGGGGCAGTACAGGATACAGCAAAAGAGGACAAAGGGATTAATCAGGAAGGGGAAAATAGAATACGAAAGTAAACTTGCAGCAAACATAAAGACAGACTGCAAAAGCTTTTATCGGTATATCAGGAGGAAAAGACTGGTAAAATCCCAAGTCGGTCCCTTGCAGTCCGATTCGGGAGAATATATAATGGAGAATAAGGAAATGGCAGACCAATTAAACTCATACTTTGGTTCTGTATTCACAAAGGAGGACACAAATAACCTCCCAGGAATATCGGCAAACATAGGGACTAATGAGAGGGAGGAGCTGACAGAAATTAGTATCTCTAGGGATATGGTGTTGGGTAAGTTGAGGGGACTGAAGGCCGACAAATCCCCGGGGCCTGATAAACTACATCCTAGGGTACTTAAGGAGGTGGCCCTGGAGATAGCAGATGCTCTAAGGATCATCTTCCGGAACTCCATTGACTCGGGAACAGTACCCGTGGATTGGAGGGTAGCTAATGTTACCCCAATATTTAAAAAGGGGGGTAGAGAGAAAGCAGGGAATTATAGACCAGTAAGCCTTACATCGGTTGTGGGCAAAATGCTAGAGTCCATTATTAAGGATAAAATAGCGGAGCACTTGACAAATGGGGAAAGGATCGGACAGAGTCAACATGGATTTACAAAGGGTAAATCGTGTTTGACTAATCTGCTGGAATTTTTTGAGGAAGTAACTGGTAAAATAGATGGGGGAGAGCCAGTGGATGTGGTGTACCTTGACTTCCAGAAAGCCTTCGATAAGGTTCCACACAAAGGATTATCATGCAAAATTAAGGCTCATGGGATTGGGGGCAAAGTATTAACGTGGATAGAGAACTGGCTGGCGGATAGAAAACAGAGAGTTGGAATAAACGGCTCGTTTTCGGAGTGGCAGGCAGTGACCAGCGGGGTGCCGCAAGGATCTGTCCTGGGACCCCAGCTGTTCACAATATATATAAATGATCTGGATCAGGGAATTGGATGCAATATTTCCAAATTCGCTGACGACACTAAACTAAGAGGAGGGGTGGGCTCTGATGAGGATGTCAGGAGGCTACAGTGCGATTTGGACAGGTTGGGGGAATGGGCGGATACGTGGCAGATGCACTATAATGTGGATAAATGCGAGGTTATCCACTTTGGGGGTAAAAACAGGAGGGTAGATTATTCTCTAAATGGCAATAGATTGGGAGATGGGGAAGTGCAGAGGGACCTGGGTGTTCTTGTGCACCAGTCACTGAAGGAGAGCATGCAGGTGCAACAGGCGATTAAGAAGGCAAATGGTATGTTGGCCTTCATATCAAGGGGGTTCGAGTATAGGAATAGGGATACCTTACTACAGCTGTACAAGGTGCTGGTGAGACCGCATCTGGAGTATTGTGTACAGTTTTGGTCACCCCATCTGCGGAAGGATGTTCTTGCCATGGAAAGAGTGCAACGGCGATTCACCAGGCTGATACCTGGAATGGCGGGAATGACCTACGAAGGGAGATTAAATAGTTTGGGCTTGTACTCACTGGAGTTTAGAAGATTGAGAGGGGATCTCATCGAAACATATAAAATTATGGCAGGCCTGGACAGGCTGAATTCAGAGAGAATGTTTCCAATGGCCGGGGAGCACAGAACCAGGGGCCACAGTCTAAAAATAGCGGGCAAATCATTTAAAACAGAGATGAGGAAGAATTTCTTCACTCAAAGAGTGGTGAGCCTGTGGAATTCCCTGCCACAGAGGGCTGTGAAGGCTAATTCAATAAATATTTTCAAGAGAGAATTGGATATATTTCTGAAGGCTAAGGGGATTAAGGGTTACGGAGAAAAGGCGGGGACGGGGTACTGAACTGATAAGATCAGCTATGATCTCAGACGAAGATCAGCCATGATCTCATTGAATGGCGGAGCAGGCTTGAAGGGCCGAATGGCCTACTCCTGTTCCTATCTCTATGTTTCTATGTTTCTATGAAATAGTTGGGGCTTGTAATAAGGGAACAGCTATAACCATGGGGGATTTTAACTTTCATATTGACTGGACTAATCAAATTGGGCATGGCAGCCTTGAGGAAGAGTTCATAGAGTGTATTAGGGATGGGTTCCTTGAGCAGTATGTAACTGAACCAACCAGGGGACAGGCAATCTTAGATCTGGTCCTGTGTAATGAGACAGGATTAATAAAAAATGTCCTAGTAAAGGATCCCCTTGGAATGAGTGACCATAATATGGTTGAATTCCAAATTCAGTTTGAGGGTGAGAGAGTTGGATCTCAAACCAGCATACTGAGCTTAAATAAAGGAGACTATGAAGGTATGAGAGTAGAATTGACTAAAGTGGACTGGGAAAAGAGATTAAAGTGTAAGACGGTACAAGAGCAGTGGTCTACATTCAAGGAGATATTTCACATCTTTCAAGATAAATATATTCCATTGAGGAAAAAGGGGAGTAAAAGAAAAGACAGCCATCCGTGGCTTAGTAAAGTAATAAAGGATAGTATCCGACTAAAAACAAGGGCATATAAAGTAGCCAAATCTAGTGGGAGGATAGAAGATTGGGAAGCATTTAAAAGCCAGCAAACAATAACGAAAAGATTAATTAAGAAAGGGAAGATAGATTATGAAAGTAAACTAGCAAAAAATATAAAAACAGATAGCAAGAGTTTCTACAGCTATATAAAAAGAAAAAGGGTGGCTAAAGTGAACGTTGGTCCCTTAGAGGATGGGACCGGGAAACTAGTGATGGGGAACATGGAGATGGCAAAGATGCTAACAAATATTTTGTATCAGTCTTTACAGTAGAGGACACTAAAAATATCCCAACACTGGACAAACAGGGGGCAATGGCGGGGGGAGGAGCTAAAGACGATTAAAATCACTAAGGAGATGGTACTCAGTAAAATAATGGGACTTAAGGCAGATAAATCCCCCGGACCTGATGGCCTACATCCTAGGGTCTTGAGAGAAGTGGTGGTAGGGATTGTGGATGCATTGGTGATTATTTTCCAGAACTCCCTGGACTCAGGAAAGGTCCCGGCAGATTGGAAAACTGCTAATGTAACACCCTTATTTAAGAAGGGAAGTAGACAAAAAGCTGGAAATTATAGACCAGTTAGCCTAACATCTGTGGTTGGCAAAATGTTGGAGTCCACTATTAAGGAAACAGTAACAGAGCATTTGGATAAACATAATTTAATAGGACAAAGTCAGCATGGTTTTATGAAGGGGAAGTCATGTTTGACAAATTTGCTCGAATTCTTTGAGGAAGTAACATACAGGGTGGATAAAGGGGAACCAGTGGATGTAGTGTATTTGGACTTCCAAAAGGCATTTGACAAGGTGCCACACAAAAGATTACTGATCAAGATAAGAAATCGCGGGATTGGGGGTAATATACTGGCATGGGTGGAAGATTGGCTATCTAACAGAAAACAAAGAGTTGGGATAAATGGTTCATTCTCGGGCTGGCAATCAGTAACTAGTAGTGTTCTGCAGGGGTCAGTGCTGGGACCCCAACTCTTTACAATCTATATTAACGATTTGGAGGAAGGGACCGAGTGCAACGTATCCAAGTTTGTCGACGATACAAAGATGGGAGGGAAAGCAGTGAGTGAGGAGGACATAAAAAACCTGCAAAAGGACATAGACAGGCTAAGTGAGTGGGCAGAGATTTGGCAGATGCAATATAATGTTGGAAAGTGTGAGGTTATGCACTTTGGCAGCAAAAATCAAAGAGCAAGTTATTATCTAAATGGAGAGAAACTGCAAAGTGCTACAGTACAAAGGGATCTGGGGGTCCTGGTGCATGAAACACAGAAGGTTAGTATGCAGGTGCAGCAGGTGATCAGGAAGGCCAATGGAATCTTGGCTTTTATTGCAAGGGGGATGGAGTATAAAAACAGGGAAGTCTTGCTGCAGTTATACAGGGTATTGGTGAGGCCACACATGGAATACAGCGTGCAGTTTTGGTTTCCATATTTAAGAAAAGATATACTTGCTCTCGAGGCGGTTCAGAGAAGGTTCACTCGGTTGATTCCGGAGATGAGGGGGTTGACGTATGAGGAAAGGTTGAGTAGGTTGGGACTCTACTCATTGGAGTTCAGAAGAATGAGAGGTGATCTTATCGAAACATAAGATTGTGAGGGGGATTGATCGGGTGGATGCGGGGAGGATGTTTCCACTGATGGATGAGACTAGAACTAGGGGGCATAATCTAAGAATAAGGGGCTGCCCTTTCAAAACTGAGATGAGGAGAAACTTCTTCACTCAGAGGGTAGTATATCTATGGAATTTGCTACCCCAGAGAGCTGTGGAAGCTGCAACATTAAATAAATTTAAAATGGAGATAGACAGTTTCCTAGCAGATAAGGGAATTAGGGGTTACAGGGAGCGGGCAGGGAAGTGCACGTGAGTCCAGATTCAGATCAGCCATGATCCTATTGAATGGCGGAGTAGGCCCGAGGGGCCGTATGGCCTACTCCTGCTCCTACTTCTTATATTCTTAGAGAGAAAGGCACAAGCTGGGAGAGCAAGAGAGAGAAACACCAACTGGGAGAGAGAGACAGAAACACAAACTGGGAGAGAGAGAGAAACAGACACTGGAGGCGAGAGAGACAGAGAGAAACACAAACTGGGGAGGCAGAGAAACACAAACTGGGAGAGAGAGAGAGAAACATAAACTGGGGAGGCAGAGAAACACAAACTGGGAGAGAGAGAGAGAAACATAAACTGGTGGAGAGAGAAAGTGAGGCACACCAACTTGGGAAGAGAGGAACACAAACTGGGGAGAGGCGAGAGAGAAAGACAAATTGGGTGAGGAAGAGAAACACTAACTGGGAGAGAGAGAGAAACACAAACTAGGAGTGAGAGAGAGAAACACAAACTGGGGGAGAAAGAGACATAAACTGGGAGAGCAAGAGAAACACAAACTGGGAGAGAGAGAGAAAGTAAAACAAAAACTGACGAGAGAGAGTGAAAGATATTCTGGTGGAGAGAGAAAGCGAGACACACCAACTTGGGGAGAGAGAGAAACACAAACTGGGAGAGAGATAGAAACACAAACTGGGAGAAAGAGAAAGACACAAGCTGGGAGAGCAAGAGAGAGAAACACGAACTGGGCGAGAGAGACGAACACAAACTGGCGGAGAGAGAAAGTGAGGCACACCAACTTGGGAAGAGAGCAACACAAACTGGGAGTGACAGAGAGAAGCACAAACTGGGTGAGAAAGAGAAACACTAACTGGGAGAGAGAGAGAAACACATACTGGGAGAGAGAGAAAGAGAGAGAGAGAGAGAAATAGAAACTGGGAGGAGAGAGAGAGAGTGAAACACAAACTGGGAGAGAGAGACACACACAAGCTGGGAGAGAGAAACAGAAACACAAACTGAGAGAGAGGGAGAGAGAGAGAAATACAAGCAGAGAGAGAGAGAGAAACACAAACTGGGAGAGTGAGAGAGAAACACAAACTGACAGAGAGGTATACAAACTGGGAGAGTGAGAGAAACACAGACTGCAGGGGAGAGAGAGAAAGACAAACTGGGAGAGAGAGAGAAACACAAACTGGGAGAGAGAGAGAGAGAGAGAGAGAGAAATACAAACTGGGAGAGAGAGAGAGAGAGAGAGAGAGAGAGAGAAACACAAACTGGGAGAGAGAGACACACACAAGCTGGGAGAGAGAGAGAGTGAGAAATAAAAACTGGGGAGAGAAGAGAGAGAAACACATACTGGGAGAGAGAGAGAAACAGAAACTGGGAGTGAGAGAGAGAGAAACACATACTGGGAGAGAGAGAGAGAGAAACACAAACTGGGAGGAGAGAGACACACACAAACTGGGAGAGAGAGACACACACAAGCTGGAAGAGAGAAAGAGAAACACAAACTGAGAGAGAGCGAGATACAAACTGGGAGAGAGAGAGAAAGACAAACTGGGAGAGAGAGAGAGAAACACAAAATGGGAGTTGAGACACACACAAGCTGGGAGAGAGAGTGAGAAATAAAAACTGGGGAGAGAAGAGAGAGAAACACATACTGGGAGAGAGAGATATATACAAACTGGGAGAGAGAGAGAAACATAAACTGGGAGAGAGAGAGAGAGAAACACACACTGGGAGAGAGAGAGAGAGAGAGAGAAACAAAACTGAGGAAGAGCGAAACACAAACTGGGAGAGAGAGAAACACAAACTGGGAGAGAGAGAGAGAGAGAGAAACACAAACTGGGAGGAGTGAGAGAGAGAGAGAAACATAAACTGGGAGAAAGAGAGAGTGAGAGAGAAACACAAACTGAGGGAGAGAGAAACACAAACTGGGAGGAGAGAAAGAGAGAGAGAAACACAAACTGGGAGAGAGTGAGAGAGAAACACAAACTGGGAGAGAGAGAGAGAAACAAAAACTGGGGAGAGAAGAGAGAGAAACACAAACTGGGTGAGAAAGAGAAGAACTAACTGGGAGAGAGAGAGAAACACAAACTGGGAGCGAGAGAGAAACACAAACTGGGAGTTAGAGAGGAACAAAAACTGGGCAGAGAAGAGAGAGAAACACAAACTGGGTGAGAAAGAGAAACACTAACTGGGAGAGAGAGAGAGAGAGAAACACAAACTGGGAGAGAGAGCGAGTAAAACACAAGCTGGGAGATTGAGAGAAACACAAACTTGGGGAGAGAGAGGAACACAAACTGGGAGAGAGAGCGGCAAACACAAACTGGGAGAGAGAGAGAGAAACACAAACTGGGAAAGAGAGAGAGAAACACAAACTGAGAGAGAGAGAGGAACACAAACTGGGAGAGAGAGAGAGAGAAACACAAACTGGGAGAGAGAGAGGAACACGAACTGGGAGAGAGATAGAGAAACACAAACTGGGAGAGAGAAAGGAACACAAACTGGGAGAGAGAGAGAAACAGACACTGGAGGAGAGAGAGAGAGATAGAAACATTAACTGGTGAAGAGAGAAAATGAGGCACACCAACTTGGGAAGAGAGGAACACAAACTGGGAGTGAGAGAGAGAAACACATACTGGGAGAGAGAGCAGGAAACGCAAACTGGAGAGATTGATAGAGAAACAAAAACTGGGAGAGAGAGAGAGAAACACAAACTGGGAGAGCGTGAGTGAGAGAGAGAGAGAGAAATGCAAACTGGGAGAGAGAGAGAAACATAAACTGGAAGAGAGAGAGAGAGACAAACACTAACTGGGAGAGAGAGAAACACAAACTGGGGGAGAAAGAGGCACAAACTGGGAGAGAGAGAGAGAAACACAGACTGGGGAGAAAGAGGCACAAACTGGGAGAGCAAGAGCAACACAAACTGGGAGAGAGAGAGAAAGTAAAACAAAAGCTGATGCGAGAGAGTGAAATATAATCTGGTGGCGAGAGAAAGTGAGAAACACCAACTTGGGGAGAGAGAGAAACACAAACTGGGAGAGAGAGAGGAACACGAACTGGGAGAGAGAGAAAGACACAAGCTGGGGGAGCAGGAGAGAGAAACACGAACTGGGACAGAGAGAGAGAAACACAAACTGGGAGAGAGAGAGGAACACGAACTGGGAGAGAGAGAAAGACACAAGCTGGGGGAGCAGGAGAGAGAAACATGAACTGGGACAGAGAGAGAGAAACACAAACTGGGAGAGAGTTGGAACACGAACTGGGAGAGAGAGAAAGACACAAGCTGGGAGAGCAAGAGAGAGAAACACGAACTGGGATGGAGAGAGAATCAGACACTGGAGGAGAGAGAGAGAGAGAGAGAAACACAAACTGGGATGGAGAGAGAAACTGTTAGATCCGTGTATCTTGATGTTGTTTTTCCTTCAATAATGAGACAAGAGACTGCAGGGAACAATCAACAGGTGTTTACTGAATGAGGGTTACTCTAAAACTAAGGCCTAGAAATTGAGTGGGCTTAGCGCCCATTTTGCGGCGCTAGAGGGCATTGCGCTGGACTTACAGCCGGTTTTGAAATTGACTAGGGCCCAACATCGGCATTACACCGGTAGCGCTGCGCCGGCACCGATGACGTCATCGGTGTGCGCAGCGTCCCGGTTGCCGTGGTGACGGGCCCCAGCGCCGAAATTCAGTTGCGGCCGCCTCGCCCGTGGCAGCCGCAAATAAGACTCTGGCAACAGAGTCTTGCACGACTTTACGCCGGCGCATAAAGGTGGAGCGGCGGCCGGCCGCTTTCCCGCCGGCCGCCTGCCCGCACCTCCCTTCCCGGACTCCCCCACCCCCCCCCCCCGCGGAACAGATGCTTCTCGGCTGCGAGCCCGGCACTTCCCCGAGGTGCCGGGCTCATTTTTGTGAAGATTTTACTGGCCAGCGGGCGGGTGCAGGCAGCTCCTCCTTAACTGAAGGAGGAGGCCTGCACTTCCCGAGCCTGCCGCACCGCATCGGGCGCCGCAGCGCCGGAATAGCGCCGCAATGCGGCGCGTAGCGCCAGTTTTCAGGCGCAAACAGCCTTCAGTAGCGCCGGCAGCCGTTTGGGCGCGGCGCTACTGAATTTTTGGCACGCACAGCGCGACTTAGCACCGGCGCTAAATTTCCGGCGTTAAGCCCCGGCGCAGCGCAAACTCAATTTCTAGGCCTAACTCTACAGATCCGTACTCAGGGTTTATATACAGGTGTGGTCACTGCTGGTACTACAGTATACAGGAGCTGTAAAAAGTGGTTCTCCCCTTAAAGGTACATACACTACAATGCCTCCCCTTTTAGATTAACAGGAGCATAACATTCATTTAACAATTAAATATCAACTAATTACAATTAACACTTTTAACATGCAACATTAACTGAAAATAGTCTATTTATAAATTCAGTCTTTGGGGAGGCTTCCTGATCCTTTCTGGATTGTGCCTTTCCCGAGCGTCTTGCTCTTGGTGCGGAGGCGATTCTGGCCCCCTGTCGTCGGTTGGTTCATCAGCTTCCGATGCTACTGTTTCTGGGGCAGATGCTATCGGTATGTTGGGTTCATCACCAGGTAAGTATGGGCGAGACATGGGGTTGACTCGTTCCTGTGACTCTAGGATCTGGTCAACATGGCGTTTCACAATGTTCTCCCCAACATCCACTGTGTACATTAGTGGCCCCTGCCGTGTGCATATCGTTCCTGGTTGCCATTTCTCTGTTCGGTAGTTGCGGGCCAAGTCTGGTTGCCCTACATTGAAGCTCCTTGTCGGCTTCTCATTGATGTGCTGGAATTGCTTATTCTCAACATCTCTTCGTACATTTGGTCTGAGCAAATCCATACGAGATCTCAACCTTCGGTTAAAGAACATGATAGCCGGGGTCTGGTTGATGACTGCATGTGTCGCATTTCTGTAGGCTAACAGGAAATTGTCCACCTTATGCTGCAGTGGAATGTCATCATCGCACATGGCCCTTACTGCTTTCTTAAAGGTTTGTCCGAACCTCTCAGCCAATCCATTTGTGGCTGGATGATACGGGGTGGATGTGTAATGCTTTACCCCATTCCTCTTCATAAATCTTCGAAACTCCTCGGACACAAACTGTGGACCGTTATCAGAGCAAATCTGCTCTGGCAAGCCGTTCCTGGCAAATATGGTCCGTAGGACTGCAATAGTTTTCTCCGTGGTGGTGGAGGACATTTTGATCACCTCAGGCCATTTCGAGTGCGCATCCACGGCTATTAAAAACATTGAGTCCATGAATGGACCAGCAAAATCAACATGCACCCGTTGCCATGGAGATAAGGGCCACTCCCATGGGTGTAGAGGGGCATGTGGTGGTGCATTTTGGACCTTCTGGCATCCTGAGCAGCTCTTTGTCAGGTCCTCGATTTGCTGATCGATCCCCAGCCACCACACATAAGCCCTAGCAAGGCTTTTCATTTTCACCCCTCCCAGATGGCCTTCGTGAAGCTCATTGAGCACTCTCTCCCTTAACTTGGGTGGAGTTACCACTCGGGATCCACACATCAAGGTCCCCTGGCATACTGACAGCTGCTCTCTTCTGGATGAGAATGCTGGCAACAGTGAGTCGCCATGTGTTGGCCATCCCTTCACCGTCAAGTCATATACCCGAGACAGTGTTGGGTCATTTCAGATCTCCTTCTCTATATCAGCGTTAGTTACAGGCAAGCGTTCAATTATAGTTGAATGAAATATTTCGACAGGGTCCACTGCTGGTGCTTCCTCCGCAGTAGGCAGTGGCAGGCGTGATAGCCCATCAGCGTTTCCATGCTGTTTCATGCCCTTATACTCGATTGCATATTGGTTCGCCCCTAGAAAAAGGGACCATCTTTGTAGCCGTTGTGCAGTCATCACCGGAACGCCCTTCTTTGGATTAAAGATGGAGACAAGTGGTTGGTGGTCAGTCAGCAAGGTGAACTTCTGCCCGTGCAGATAGTGGTTGAACTTTTTCACTCCCTACACTAGGCTGAGGCCCTCCCTGTCAATCTGGGCGTAGTTACGCTCGGCTGAGGTTAGTGATCGTGACGCAAAGGCTATTGGCCTCTCTGAGCCGTCCGAGAATCTGTGTGACAGCACCGCTCCAATGCCATCGGGTGATGCATCACACGCCAACCGAATTGGTAGTGCTGGGTTGAAATGAGCCAACACCTCTTTTGATGTGATCAATTCTTTGCTCTTCTGGAAAGCTCGTTTACATACGTCATTCCACTTCCATGGTACCCCCGTTTGCAGTAGGGTGTTCAGTGGGTGTAGTACGGTAGACAAATTTGGCAAGAACTTATGGTAGTAGCTCACCAGCCCGAGGAACGACCTCAGTTGTGACACATTTTCTGGTGCTGGAGCCTTGACTACTGCCTCAATCTTTTCAGGGGACTTATGTAACCCCTCTTTATCAATAACGTGGCCACAATACGAGATCTGCTTCTGGAAAAACTCGCATTTGTGGCGATTAGCTCGGAGCCCATATTCCTTCAATCTAGTGAGCACCTGCTCCAGGTTGGCGAGGTGATCACTGTCCTTTCCGCCCGTGACCAGGGTGTCATCCAAATAACACTGGGGCCTAGAAATTCACTTGGGCGCAGGCAGCTCGCTCGCGGCCAAAAGTTAGCGCTGGGCGGGGAGGCATTAGCACACGCCGTATATTCGTCTTCTGTGCCCCAATTCGGAAGCGGGCACTATACCAGGGTGTGCCCGCCTCCGTTTGGGGCGCTGCAACTGAATATCGGCGCGCTAGTTGCCGCAGCGCCACCCGATGCGGTGCGGCAGGCTGCGGTACTGCAGGCCTCCTCCTTCTCTTAAGGGGGAGGTGCCTGCAACGGCCGGAGCCCCGATCGCGAGTGCCGGCAAAAGAGCCCGGCACAACGGAGAATTGCCGGGCTCCACGGAAACCAGCCGGCAATGCCGCGGGGGGGGGGTGGAGGAGGCCGGGGAAGGAGGTGCGGGCAGGCGGCTGCCGAAAAAGCGGCCGGCCGCACCTTCCGCTTTAAAGCGCCCCACTATGGCAGCAGGACGGCCCCGTTTTCTGGTCGCTGTTTGCGCCCGCTTCGGAGGAGGCGGCCGCAAATAAATATGGGGATCGGCGCAGTTTCGGGGCGTTACGGGCCACCGCGCACACCGATGACGTCATCGGTCCCGGCGCAGCGCTAATGGCTACCGCCGCCAATACCGCTGCACTCAATTTCCGCGCTACCACCCCGCCGGCGCAAAAGGCCTCTTTAGGCGCTAAGTGGGCGCAAGGCCCACTGAATTTCTAGGCCTGGGTCCCTGGAAATCCTTGCAGGACTTGATCCGTTGCCGTTTGCCAAATAGCCGGAGCTGATGCTACCCCGAACACCAGCCGGTTGTATTGGTAGAGACCTTTATGAATGTTGATCGTGAGGTACTGTTTCGAGGCTTCTTCTACCTCCATTTGCAGGTACGCCTGGGCCAGATCAATCTTAGTGAAGCGTTTCCCTCCAGATAGCGAGGCGAAAATATCTTCAATCCGCGGAAGCGGATATTGTACCGTGTGAAGTATTGGGTTCACTGTCACCTTAAAGTCCCCACAGATGCGAACCTTCTTTGGTTCCCCAGGCGTATTACTCAATGACCACTTCATTACAGGAACGATGGGTGTAGCCCACTCGCTCCAGTCCACTTTGGACAGTACTCCTGAACGTTCCAAACCTTCCAGCTCTGCTTCGACGGCTGGGCGGATCGCATAAGGCACCGGTCTGGCCTTAAAAAACTTTGGGCTTGCATTTTCCTCTATTTTGATCATCGCTGTTATGCCTTTTAGTGTTCCGAGTTCCTCCTGGAACACTTCTTGTGCGTCAGTTAGCATTTTTGACAGTCGTCAAGGTGTGACGTCGTCATCCTTTTTGGCATCTACAGTCAGTGCTTGTATGGAATGCCAATCTAGCTGTATCTTCCGGATCCATTCACATCCTAGTAGTGGTGGTCCTCCATCTGGCAATACATATAGGTCCATTTTTGGTGTTTCCTTGCCGTTATATATAACGTTCACCCTTATTTTTCCTTTGGGGTAGACTTTTTGCCCCGTGTACGTCTTCAAGACAATCTTTGTATCTCTCAAGGGTATATGTGAGAATAGGCGCTTGTAGTCCCTTCGGTTTATGACTGTTAGGGCTGATCCTGTGTCCAATTCCATTTTCACTTGGACTCCGGCTATCTTGAGCGTGACCCAGATAGTTTGGTGATCCTCCGTTTTGATCACATTATGTAGTTTCAGACAACCCAGCTCCTTGCTTCCGGAGTCTGTATCCCTTTTCTGTTCGTCTGAACTACTCTCCGTCACCTTATGTACCTTCTTGTATTTCTCCTGTGGAGATTTCTTGCTGCTGGTTTTCTTTTCCGACCTGCAGACTCTTGCGTTGTGTCCTACTTTTCCACACTGTCTGCACACTTTGTCCTTGAACCAGCAATCATTATGGTCGTGTGTTGTTCTGCCGCAGCGATAGCACTTCACTGTTCCGTATGACATTTCATTTGTGCCATATTCTTGCGGTCTCCGTTGTATCTCTGCAGCGCCCCGTGCTGCTGCTTCATGTGATACTGCAATGCTGAAAGCCTTGTCCAGCGTAAGATCCTTTTCTGATAGAAGCCGTTTCTGGGTTCCTTCACTTTGAAGCCCACACACGAACTTGTCCCTTAAAGTATCTGCTAGTCCCGTTCCAAACTGGCAGTGTTTCGATAGCTTGTGCAGTTCCGTTAAATACTCAGCATTACTTTCATCTTTATGCTGGTTCCTTTTGTGAAACTTAAATCTTTCTGCTATCAGCAGCGGTGTGGGGTTTAAGTGGTCCTGTAGGATTGACACTATGTTTTCAAAATTCTTTTCCACTGGTTCTCTGGGGTTACTAGGTTTTGCAGTAAGCCATATGTTTTTGCACCCATTGAATTCAACAATACCAGTGCTTTCTTGTCATCTGGCACTGCATTCGCCTTGCAGTATACTTCAATGCGTTCGACATATGTCATCCAATCTTCGACTTCATTGTCGAACGCTGTGATACTGCCACTCTTTGGCATTTTTGGGTGTGGTTAGACTGGCTCAAAATGGCGTCTCCCGCGCTCTCCCTTCTTCTCCGCTGTGGCTCAAAATGGCGTCTCCCGCGCTCTCCCTTCTTCTCCGCTGCGACTCAAAATGGCGTCTCCCGCGCTCTCCCTTCTTAATGGAGTTTCCCGCACTCTCCCTTCTTCTTCGCTGCGGCTCGGCCCTTGAACACCAGCTGCGCTCTGCGCGTTTTCCTGCGCGCCTCTCTCTCTCTTTGCCGCTGCTCGGCCCTTGAACACCAGCTGCGCTCTGTGCGCTCTACCCTGTCTCATATCCCGTCAACGCCGCTCGGTCTTGAACACCGGCTGCACGCTGTGCGCTCTACCCTCTCTCTTCTCCCGTCGACGCTGCTCAGCTTTTTCTGTGCCGTCGGTCGGCTCTAGCCGCTGCTGTCCGGGAAAGGTCTGCACCGTACCTGTTGCCAGCCCGTTTAGCTGGACCACCGTGACTGGAGAACCAAGCCCAGCTCTCAACAGCCTCCCCTGCGATGCTCAAATCTCCGCTGGATGGTCGACGCCCGTGCTTCTGGACTCGGCCTTCTTCTTGCACTGTTCTCCAGGAGCGAATCCCTGGGAGGTGATGCAGAGTTGCAGGTAGGTTTGAATCGTCTCGTCGCCTCTGTTAGATCCATGTATCTTGATGTTGTATTTCCTTCAATAATGAAACAAGAGACTGCAGGGAACAATCAACAGGTGTTTACTGGATGAGGGTTATTCTAAAACTAACTGTACAGATCCCCACTCAGGGTTTATATACAGGTGTGGTCACTGCCGGTACTACAGTATACAGGAGCTGTAAAAAGTAGATCTCCCCTGAAAGGTACATACACTACAGAAACATAAACTGGAGGAGAGAGAAAGTGAGGCACACCAACTTGGGAAGAGAGGAACACAAACTGGGGAGAGTTGAGAGAGAAACACATACTGGGAGAGAGAGCAAAACAAAAACTGGGGAGAGAAGAGAGAAAAGCACAAACTGGACGAGAAAGAGAAACACTAACTGGGAGAGAGAGAGAAACACAAACTGCGATTGAGAGAGAAACAAAAACTGGGAGTGAGAGAGAGAGAAACACAAACTGGGAGTGAAAGAGAGAGAGAAACACAAACTGGTAGTGAGAGAGAGAGAAACACAAACTGGTAGTGAGAGAGAGAGAAACACAAATTGGGAGTGAGAGAGAGAGAAACAAAAACTGGGAGTGAGAGAGAGAGAAACACAAACTGTGAGAGAGAGAGAGAGAAACACAAAATGGGAGTTAGATAGAAACAAAAACTGGGGAGAGAAGAGAGAGAGAAACACTAACTGGGAGAGAGCGAGAAACACAAACTGGAAGAGAGAGATAGAGACAAACACAAACTGGGAGAGAGAGAGAGAAATACAAACTGGGAGAGAGAGCGAGTGAAACACACACTGGGAGAGAGAGAGAAACACCACCTGGGAGAGAGAGAGCAACACAAATTGGGAGAGAGAGACAAATACTCAAACTGGGAGAGAGTGGGAGATACACAAACTGAGACAGGGAGAGTAAAACTAACTGGCAGAGAGAGAAACAAAAACTGGGAGAGAGAGAAAGAGAGAGAAACACAAACTGGAGGAGAGGGAGAGCGAGCAACATGAACTGAGAGAGAGAGAGACAGAAACTGGGAGAGAGAGAGAGAGAGAGAAACACAAACTGAGAGAGAGAGAGAGAAATACAGACTGGGAGAGAGAGAGAGAAACACAAACTGACAGGGAGAGAGAGAAATACAAACTGAGAGAGAGAGAGAGAAACACAAACTGAGAGTGAGAGAGAGAAATACAAACAGAGAGCGAGAGAGAAATACAAACTGGGAGAGAGAAGCACAAACTGGGGGAGAGAGAGAAACACAAACTGGGAGAGAGAAAGAGAAACACAAACTGAGAGAGAGAGAAAGACAAACAGTGGGAGAGAGAGAATGAAACACAAACTGGGAGAGAGAAGCACAAACTGGGGGAGAGAGAGAAACACAAACTGGGAGAGAGAAAGAGAAACACAAACTGAGAGAGAGAGAAAGACAAACAGTGGGAGAGAGAGAATGAAACACAAACTGGGAGAGAGAAGCACAAACTGGGGGAGAGAGAGAAACACAAACTGGGAGAGAGAGAGAAACACAAACTGGGAGAGAGTGAAATACAAACTGGGAGAGAGAGAGAAACACAAACTGGGAGAGAGAGAGAAACACAAACTGGGAGAGAGAAAGAGAAACACAAACTGAGAGAGAGTGAAATACAAACTGGGAGAGAGAGAGAAACACAAACTGGGAGAGAGAGAGAAACACAAACTGGGAGAGAGACACACACACAAACTGGGAGAGAGAGAAACACAAACTGGGAGAGAGAGAGAAACACAAACTGGGAGAGAGAGAGAAACACAAACTGGGAGAGAGAGAGAAA
>NC_140997.1:123124418-123372324 GCF_052327205.1 Somniosus microcephalus
TAGCTCGGAGCCCATATTCCTTCAATCTAGTGAGCACCTGCTCCAGGTTGGCGAGGTGATCACTGTCATTTTCGCCCGTGACCAGGATGTCGTCCAAATAACACTGGGTCCCTGGAATCCCTTGCAGGACTTGTTCCATTGCCCTTTGCCAAATAGCCGGAGCTGATGCTACCCCGAACACCAGCCGGTTGTATTGGTAGAGACCTTTATGAGTGTTGATCGTGAGGTACTGTTTCGAGGCTTCTTCTACCTCCATTTGCAGGTACGCCTGGGCCAGATCAATCTTAGTGAAGCGTTTCCCTCCAGATAGCGAGGCGAAAATATCTTCAATCCGCGGAAGCGGATATTGTACAGTGTGAAGGACTGGGTTCACTGTCACCTTAAAGTCCCCACAGATGCGAACCTTCTTTGGTTCCCCAGGCGTATTACTCAACGACCTCTTCATTACAGGAACGATGGGTGTAGCCCACTCGCTCCAGTCCATTTTGAACAGTACTCCTGAACGTTCCAAACCTTCCAGCTCTGCTTCGACGGCTGGGCGGATCGCATAAGGTCCGGTCTGGCCTTAAAAACTTTCGGCTTGCATTTTCCTCTATTTTGATCGTCGCTGTTATGCCTTTTAGTGTTCCGAGTCCCTGCTGGAACACTTCTTGTGCGTCAGTTAGCATTTTTGACAGTCGTCCAGGTGTGACGTCGTCATCCTTTTTGGCATCTACAGTCAGTGCTTGTATGGAATGCCAATCTAGCTGTATCTTCCGGATCCATTCACGTCCTAGTAGTGGTGGTCCTCCATCTGGCAATACATATAGGTCCATTTTTGGTGTTCCCTTGCCGTTATATATAACGTTCACCCTTATTTTTCCTTTGGGGTAGACTTTTTGCCCTGTGTATGTCTTCAAGACAATCTTTGTATCTCTCAAGGGTATATGTGAGAATAGCCGCTTGTAGTCCCTTCGGTTTATGACTGTTAGGGCTGATCCTGTGTCCAATTCCATTTTCACTTGGACTCCTGCTATCTTGAGCGTGACCCAGATAGTTTGGTGATCCTCCGTTTTGATCACATTATGTAGTTTCAGACAACCCAGCTCCTTGCTTCTGGAGTCTGTATCACTTTTCTGTTCGTCTGAACTACTCTCCGTCACCTTATGTAACTTCTTGTACTTCTCCTGTGGAGATTTCTTGCTGCTGGTTTTCTTTCCCGACCTGCAGACTCTTGCTATCTGTCCTACTTTTCCACACTGTCTGCACACTTTGTCCTTGAACCAGCAATCATTATGGTCGTGTGTTGTTCTGCCGCAGCGATAGCACTTCACTGTTCCGTATGACATTTCATTTGTGCCATATTCTTGCGGTCTCCGTTGTATCTCTGCAGCGCCCCGTGCTGCTGCTTCGTGTGATACTGCAATGCTGAAAGCCTTGTCCAGCGTAAGATCCTTTTCTGATAGAAGCCATTTCTGGGTTCCTTCACTTTGAAGCCCACACACGAACTTGTCCCTTAATGTATCTGCTAGTCCCGTTCCAAACTGGCAGTGTTTCGATAGCTTGCGCAGTTCCGTTAAATACTCAGCATTACTTTCATCTTTATGCTGGTTCCTTTTGTGAAACTTAAATCTTTCTGCTGTCAGCAGCGGTGTGGGCTTTAAGTGGTCCTGTAGGGTTGACACTATGTTTTCAAAATCCTTTTCTACTGGCTTCTCTGGGGTTACTAGGTTTCGTAGGAAGCCATACGTTTTTGCACCCATTGAATTCAACAATACCAGTGCTTTCTTGTCATCTGACACTTCATTCGCCTGGCAGTATACTTCTATGCGTTCGACATATGTCGTCCAATCTTCGACTTCATTGTCGAACGCTGTGATACTGCCACTCTTCGGCATTTTTGGGTGTGGTTAGACTGGCTTAAATTGGCGTCTCCCGCGCATTCCTTTCTTCCCCGCTGCGGCTTAAAATGGCGTCTCCCGCGCTTTCCTTTCTTCCCCGCTGCGACTTAAAATGGCTTCTCCCGCACTGCTGCCAACGCCACTCTCAGCGGTCCTCGTGGCAAATGGCGACGCCCTGTGGGTTTCGTGCGCTGCTCCTGTGCTGCTGCCAATGCCGCTCTCTGCGTTTTCCTGCGCGCCTCTCTCCCCCGTTGACGCTGCTCGACCCTTGAACACTGGCTGTGCTCTGCTCTCTCTCGTCTCTCACCCCGTTGACGCCGCTTGGTCCTGAACACCGGCTGCGCCCTGTGCGCTCTGCCCTCTCTCTCTCCCCCGTCGACGCTGCTCGGCCTTTTTCTGTGCCGCTCGGTCGGCTCTAGCCGCTGCTGTCCGGGAAGGGTCTGCGCAGTACCTGTTGCCAGCCCGTTTCGCTGGAAAGCCAAGCCTGGCTTTCGACAGCCTCCCCTGCGATGCTCAAATCTCTGCTGGATGACTGGGCGGTTGCTCGTGGTTGACGCCCGTGCTTCTGGACTCGACCTCCTTCCACTGTTCTCCAGGAGCGAATCCCTGGGAGGTGATGCAGAGTTGCAGGTAGGTTCGAATCTGCTCGTCGCCAATGTTGTGTCTGTGTATAATAAGACACAGACTGCAGGAGAAACGGTACAACAGGTGTTTACTGAATGAGGGTTACTCTAGAACTAACCGTACAGATCACTACTCAGGGTTTATATACAGGTGTGGTCACTGCCGGTACTACAGTATACAGGAGCTGTAAAAAGTAGTTCTCTCCCTTAAAGGTACATACTGTGGCAAAACCACTAAGAGACTCTTACAGTGACTTACATAATTGTCTGTAACCAATGTTATTACCTCTAGCATTAATTGTCTGTAACCAATGTTATTACCTCTAGCATTAATTGTCTGTAACCAATGTTATTACCTTTCAAGTTGGCTCTGGTTAAACAGAGCTAGATCGACAACATTGCGATCTGACGCAATGACGTCATCACGTGGGTCACGTGACGTCCCCTTCGGCAGGAAACGTGATGACGTCATGACGTCAGAGGTAGAGGGCGGGGCCAGCCAGTCCTCATGTGGATTGAAAGAGAAAAGACCAGTTTTGAGCTTCTCCTGTAGTTTCTTGTTTTGTAAAGTTCTTAGACAATAAATTCAGTTTGTTAACTTCCAGTAAGTTATAGATTCTTTGTTAGGAGTGCAGAGACTCCTACAATACATTACAGGTGTGTGTGTGGGTGTGGGTGAGTCTGTGGTGAGGCAATGTTGCTGAGTCTGCTCTGGCTCCTATTGGGTACTTGCAGCCAGTAAATTGCGATTGAGTCCAGTGTTGAGAGCAGGTACTTGGAGGAGGAGAGGAATGAGAGAAGTTCAGGTTTGGGCCTGAGTTGATTCACTACAATGGGTGCCATGGATCAGCAGATTAAGATTTAAATACAGATGATTGTCTGCCCCGTATGCTGCACGCTTCTCCCAGCATACTCTGAATGCTTCTTGATGGAGAGCAGATTGCATTTGGGCTGCAGCATTCTCTGCGATCGGATTGGAGACACAGCAGGTCAAGAGACACAGCTTGAACCGGGAGAACAATGGCTGATCTGATGATAGGGATAAGCCAAGTGTCCTATGGTGCAGGCAGCCGACCCGGACACTGGCGCTCCACTCCCTCCCCTGGCAGAGATCAGATGGAATGACGGTAAGAATCGACGCCCCCACCCCCCCCCCCCTCCCCCCCAGATAGTGCAGGCCTGGCAACACAACACCCCGGGGGACTGGCAAACTGGCTCAGGAAGTGCGTGATCATTTAATAGTCTTGACAATCACATTTCGAAGCTGAGAGGCAGAAATATACATTTTGAGTCTTGTTATTGTTCCAGTAAATTACACTCAGACTTGTGGTACTAAAGGATAAGATTACACCAACTCTGCCCCAGGTCCTGCAAATATTCATCATCACAAGAGAAACAAATTAAAGAATATTGCCGTGATATACAATCTGTCACCTAAGAAAAACTATGCCCTGATCATGCCCAGCAAAGTACTATCTACAGCTTCTCAAATTGACATCCCATTCCCCTCACACCCTGACAGTCCATTCCTCACACACTGACATCCCATTCCTCACACACTGACATCCCAATCCTCACACACTGACATCCCAATCCTCACACACTGACATCCCATTCTCCTCACACAATGACATCCCATTCCCTTCACACCCTGACAGCCCATTCCTCACACACTGACAGCCTCACACACTGACATCCCATTCCTCACACACTGACATCACATTCCTCACACACTGACAGTCCATTCCTCACACACGGACATCCCATTGCTCTCATGGACTGACATCCCATTCCTTACACACTGACATCCCATTCCTCACACACTGACATCCCATTCCTCACACACTGACATTCCATTCCTCACACACTGACATCCGAGTCCTCACACGCTAACATCTCATTCCTCACACGCTAACATCTCATTCCTCACACACTGACATCCCATTCCTCACACAATTCACAATTCAAATCGCTTTATTGGCATGATAAGTTACATCTTATGTTGCCAAAGCATCAAAATACATTTATGGTTGAGCACATAAACGCAGTTCTATTCATACAGTGTATAAACAGGTATATCCCTGAGTGCATAAATATACATTCGCATTGTTTATATATATTCATTTCTTAGTTTACTGGTTGTCCCTCTGTTCATGGCAAGCTGTAACATAGTGTGCCGCCAGTGTTACACAGCTTCTCTCCTCTCCCAGTAGGAATGGGAGTTTTTGGTTGTCATTCAGATTTCTGAATTCAGGGCATATTTGTGAGAATTTTTGGTAGAAATTCTCCCTGATGTCCTGATATTTTCCACAGGCTGTGAGGAAGTGCATCTCTGTCTCCACTACTCCCTGACTGCAGTGAGAGCATATCCTGTCTTCTCTTGGCAGCCTGGTCTGCCTGTGTCTGCCTTTTTCGATCGCTAGGCTATGTTCGCTAAGTCTGTACCTTGTCAAGGTTCTTCTCAGTTTGTTATCCTTTACCATGGTCAGGTAATCAGCTATGTTGTATTGTCTGTTTAGGGCCAAGTAGCAATTGAGTTTGCTTTGGGTTTTTGTTGTTTCTGCCCAATATGTCAGATATTTTTCCTTTTGCTGAGCGACGATTGTGTTGGGTCGAATTCTTTGTGTTACCCTGTCACTGTCCTGGGGCTGGTTATTGTTAGTATTGTTAGTAGTTACTTCACTGAGTCCCAGGACTAGTTGACTGAGGGTATTCTTCTTTATGGTCAGCTCTTGGCATTTCAGGGCATCGTAGTGATAGCATTGGGGGTTGCTCATTTGTAGGTGATTCCAACATTTGGTGGCTCTTTTTTGGATAGTGATTATTAATGGATATTGGCCTAGTTCCGCCTTGCATGCATTGTTTACTGTTTTCCTTTGAGTCCGGAGGATACTTCTACAGAATTCTGCATGTAGGATCTCAATTGGGTGTTTGTCCCATTTTGCGAATTCTTGTTGAGTTAGCGGTCCCCATACTTCACTGCCATAGAGTGCAATTGGTTCAATTACTGATTTGAAAATGTTGAGCCAAATGCTAATTGGGATTTCTATTTGGATTGATTTTTTGATGGCATAGAAAGCCCTTCTTGCTTTCTCTTTCAGTTCATTCACAGCCAGTTTGAAGTTTCCCGTAGAACTGATTTTTAAGCCCAAATATGTGTAGCTACACACAGACATCCTATTCCTCACACATTGACATCCCATTTCTCACATACTGACATCCCATTTATCACACACTGAAATCCCATTCCTCATACACTGACATCCCATTCCTCACACACTGACATCCCATTCCTCACACACTGACATCCGAGTCCTCACACGCTAACATCTCATTCCTCACACAGTGACATCCCATTCCTCACACATTGACATCCCATTCCTCACACACTGACATCCCATTCCTCACACACTGACATCCGAGTCCTCACACGCTAACATCTCATTCCTCAGTGACATCCCATTCCTCACACATTGACATCCCATTTCTCACATACTGACACCTCATTCCTCACACACAGACATCTTATTCCTCACACACTGACATCCCATTCCCCTCACACATTGACATCCCATTATTCACACACTGACATCCCATTCCTCACACACTGACATCCTATTTCTCACAGACTGACATCACATTCCTCACACACTGACATCCCATTACTCATAGACTGACATCCCATTCCCCTTACACACTGATATCCCATTACTCACAGACTGACATCCCATTCCTCACACACTGACATCCCATTCCTTGCACACTGACATCCCAATCTTCACAGACTGACATCCCATTACTCACAGACTGACATCACATTCCTCACACACTGACATCCCATTCCTCACACACTGACATCCCATTCCTCACAAACTCACATCCCATTCCTCACAAACTGACATCCCATTCCTCACACACTGACATCGCATTCTTCACATAATGATATCCCATTCCCCTCACATACTGATATCCCATTCCTCACAAACTGACATCCCTTTCCTCACACACTGACATCCCTTTACTCACACATTGACATCCCATTCCTCACACACTGACTTTCCATTCCACACACATTGACATCCCATTCCTCACACACTCACTTTCCATTCCACACACACTAACACCCCATTCCTCAAACACTGACATCCCATTCCTCAAACACTGACATCCCATTCTTCACACACTGACATCCCATTCCCCTCACACACTGACATCACATTCCTCACACACTGACATCCCATTCCTCACACACTGACATCCCATTCCTCACACACTGATATCCCATTCCTCACACACTGATATCCCATTCCTCACACACTGACATCCCATTCCTCACACACTGAAATCCCATTCCTCACACAGACATCCCATTCCTCACACACTGACATCCCATTCCTCACACACTGACATCCCATTCCTCACGAACTGAAATCCCATTCCTCACACACAGATATCCCATTCCTCACACACTGACATCCCATTCCTCACACACTGACATCCCGTTCCTCACACACTGACATCCCATTCCTCACACACTGACATCCCATTCCTCACACACTGAAATCCCATTCCTCACACACTGATATCCCATTCCTCACACACTGACATCCCATTCCTCACACACTGACATCCTATTCCTCACACACTGACATCCCATTCCTCACACACTGATATCCCATTCCTCACACACTGACATCCCATTCCTCACACACTGACATCCCATTCGTCACACACTGACATCCCATTCCTCACACACTGACATCCCATTCCTCACACACTGATATCCCATTCCTCACACACTGACATCCCATTCCCGACACACTGACATCCCATTCCTCACACACTAACGTCCCATTCCTCACTCACTGAAATCCCATTCCTCACACACTGACATCCCATTTCTCACATACTGACATCCCATTCCTCACACATTGCAATCCCATTCCCCTCAGACACTGACATCCTATTTCTCACAAACTGACATCCCATTCCCCTCACACACTGACATCCCATTCCTCACACACTGACATCCCATTACTCACAGACTGACATCACATTCCTCACACACTGACATCCCATTCCCCTCACACACTGACATCCTATTTCTCACAAACTGACATCCCATTCCCCTCACACACTGACATCCCATTACTCACAGACTGACATCACATTCCTCACACACTGACATCCCATTCCTTACACACTGACATCCCATTCCTCACACACTGACACCCCATTCCTCACACACTGACATCCCATTCCTCACAGACTGACATCCCATTACTCACAGACTGACATCCCATTCCTCACACACTGACACCAATTCCTCACAAACTGAAATCCCATTCCTCACAAACTGACATCCCATTCCTCACACACTGACATCCCATTCCTCACACACTGACATCCCATTCCTCACACACTGAAATCCCATTCTTCACACACTGACATCCCATTCCCCTCACACACTGACATCCCATTCCTCACACACTGACATCCCATTCCTCACACACTGACATCCCATTCCTCACACACTGACATCCCATTCCTCACACACTGACATCCCATTCCTCACACACTGACATCCCATTCCTCACACACTGAAATCCCATTCCTCACACACTGACATCCCATTCCTCACACACTGACATCCCATTCCTCACACACTGACATCCCATTCCTCACACACTGATATCCGATTCCTCACACACTGATATCCCATTCCTCACACACTGACATCCCATTCCTCACACACTGACATCCCATTCCTCACACACTCACATCCCAATCCTCACACACTGAAATCCCATTCCTCACACACTGATATCCCATTCCTCACACACTGACATCCCATTCCTCACACACTGACATCCCATTCCTCACACACTGACATCCCATTCCTCACACACTGATATCCCACTCCTCACACACTGACATTCCATTCCTCACACACTGACATCCCATTCCTCACACACTGACATCCCATTCCTCACACACTGATATCCCATTCCTCACACACTGACATCCCATTGCTCACACACGGATATCCCATTCCCGACACACTGACATCCCATTCCTCACACACTAACATCCCATTCCTCACTCACTGAAATCCCATTCCTCACACACTGACATCCCATTCCTCACACATTGCAATCCCATTCCCCTCAGACACTGACATCCGATTCCCCTCACACACTGACATCCCATTCCTCACACAATGACATCCCATTCCTCACACATTGCAATCCCATTCCCCTCACACACTGACATCCCATTCCCCTCACATACTGACATCCCATTCCTCACACACTGACATCCCATTCCTCACACACTGACATCCCATTCCTCACTCACTGACATCCCATTCCTCACACACTGAAATCCCATTCCTCCCACACTGTCATCCCATTCCTCAAACACTGAAATCCCATTCCTCAAACACTGACATCCCATTCCTCACACACTGACATCCCATTCCCCTCACACTGACATCCCATTCCTCACACATTGACATCCCATTTCTCACATACTGACATCCCATTTATCACACACTGAAATCCCATTCCTCATACACTGACATCCCATTCCTCACACACTGACATCCCATTCCTCACACACTGACATCCGAGTCCTCACACGCTAACATCTCATTCCTCACACAGTGACATCCCATTCCTCACACATTGACATCCCATTCCTCACACACTGACATCCCATTCCTCACACACTGACATCCGAGTCCTCACACGCTAACATCTCATTCCTCAGTGACATCCCATTCCTCACACATTGACATCCCATTTCTCACATACTGACACCTCATTCCTCACACACAGACATCTTATTCCTCACACACTGACATCCCATTCCCCTCACACATTGACATCCCATTATTCACACACTGACATCCCATTCCTCACACACTGACATCCTATTTCTCACAGACTGACATCACATTCCTCACACACTGACATCCCATTACTCATAGACTGACATCCCATTCCCCTTACACACTGATATCCCATTACTCACAGACTGACATCCCATTCCTCACACACTGACATCCCATTCCTTGCACACTGACATCCCAATCTTCACAGACTGACATCCCATTACTCACAGACTGACATCACATTCCTCACACACTGACATCCCATTCCTCACACACTGACATCCCATTCCTCACAAACTCACATCCCATTCCTCACAAACTGACATCCCATTCCTCACACACTGACATCGCATTCTTCACATAATGATATCCCATTCCCCTCACATACTGATATCCCATTCCTCACAAACTGACATCCCTTTCCTCACACACTGACATCCCTTTACTCACACATTGACATCCCATTCCTCACACACTGACTTTCCATTCCACACACATTGACATCCCATTCCTCACACACTCACTTTCCATTCCACACACACTAACACCCCATTCCTCAAACACTGACATCCCATTCCTCAAACACTGACATCCCATTCTTCACACACTGACATCCCATTCCCCTCACACACTGACATCACATTCCTCACACACTGACATCCCATTCCTCACACACTGACATCCCATTCCTCACACACTGATATCCCATTCCTCACACACTGATATCCCATTCCTCACACACTGACATCCCATTCCTCACACACTGAAATCCCATTCCTCACACAGACATCCCATTCCTCACACACTGACATCCCATTCCTCACACACTGACATCCCATTCCTCACACACTGACATCCCATTCCTCACGAACTGAAATCCCATTCCTCACACACAGATATCCCATTCCTCACACACTGACATCCCATTCCTCACACACTGACATCCCGTTCCTCACACACTGACATCCCATTCCTCACACACTGACATCCCATTCCTCACACACTGAAATCCCATTCCTCACACACTGATATCCCATTCCTCACACACTGACATCCCATTCCTCACACACTGACATCCTATTCCTCACACACTGACATCCCATTCCTCACACACTGATATCCCATTCCTCACACACTGACATCCCATTCCTCACACACTGACATCCCATTCGTCACACACTGACATCCCATTCCTCACACACTGACATCCCATTCCTCACACACTGATATCCCATTCCTCACACACTGACATCCCATTCCCGACACACTGACATCCCATTCCTCACACACTAACGTCCCATTCCTCACTCACTGAAATCCCATTCCTCACACACTGACATCCCATTTCTCACATACTGACATCCCATTCCTCACACATTGCAATCCCATTCCCCTCAGACACTGACATCCTATTTCTCACAAACTGACATCCCATTCCCCTCACACACTGACATCCCATTCCTCACACACTGACATCCCATTACTCACAGACTGACATCACATTCCTCACACACTGACATCCCATTCCCCTCACACACTGACATCCTATTTCTCACAAACTGACATCCCATTCCCCTCACACACTGACATCCCATTACTCACAGACTGACATCACATTCCTCACACACTGACATCCCATTCCTTACACACTGACATCCCATTCCTCACACACTGACACCCCATTCCTCACACACTGACATCCCATTCCTCACAGACTGACATCCCATTACTCACAGACTGACATCCCATTCCTCACACACTGACACCAATTCCTCACAAACTGAAATCCCATTCCTCACAAACTGACATCCCATTCCTCACACACTGACATCCCATTCCTCACACACTGACATCCCATTCCTCACACACTGAAATCCCATTCTTCACACACTGACATCCCATTCCCCTCACACACTGACATCCCATTCCTCACACACTGACATCCCATTCCTCACACACTGACATCCCATTCCTCACACACTGACATCCCATTCCTCACACACTGACATCCCATTCCTCACACACTGACATCCCATTCCTCACACACTGAAATCCCATTCCTCACACACTGACATCCCATTCCTCACACACTGACATCCCATTCCTCACACACTGACATCCCATTCCTCACACACTGATATCCGATTCCTCACACACTGATATCCCATTCCTCACACACTGACATCCCATTCCTCACACACTGACATCCCATTCCTCACACACTCACATCCCAATCCTCACACACTGAAATCCCATTCCTCACACACTGATATCCCATTCCTCACACACTGACATCCCATTCCTCACACACTGACATCCCATTCCTCACACACTGACATCCCATTCCTCACACACTGATATCCCACTCCTCACACACTGACATTCCATTCCTCACACACTGACATCCCATTCCTCACACACTGACATCCCATTCCTCACACACTGATATCCCATTCCTCACACACTGACATCCCATTGCTCACACACGGATATCCCATTCCCGACACACTGACATCCCATTCCTCACACACTAACATCCCATTCCTCACTCACTGAAATCCCATTCCTCACACACTGACATCCCATTCCTCACACATTGCAATCCCATTCCCCTCAGACACTGACATCCGATTCCCCTCACACACTGACATCCCATTCCTCACACAATGACATCCCATTCCTCACACATTGCAATCCCATTCCCCTCACACACTGACATCCCATTCCCCTCACATACTGACATCCCATTCCTCACACACTGACATCCCATTCCTCACACACTGACATCCCATTCCTCACTCACTGACATCCCATTCCTCACACACTGAAATCCCATTCCTCCCACACTGTCATCCCATTCCTCAAACACTGAAATCCCATTCCTCAAACACTGACATCCCATTCCTCACACACTGACATCCCATTCCCCTCACACTGACATCCCATTCCTCACACATTGACATCCCATTCCTCACAAACTGACATCCCTTTCCTCTCACACTGACATCCCAATCCTCGCACACTGACATCCCATTACTCACACAATGACATCCCATTCCTCACACATTGACATCCCATTCTTCACACACTGACATCCCATTCCTCACATGCTGACATCCCATTCCTCGCACACTGACATCCCATTCCTCACACACTGTCATCCCATTCCTCACACACTGACATCCCATTCCTCACAAACGGACATCCCATTCCTCGCACACTGTCATTCCATTCCTCAAACACTGACATCCCAATCCTCACACACCGACATCCCAATCCTCGCACACTGTCATCCCATTCCTCACAAAGTGACTTCCCTTTCCTCACACACTAATATCCCATTCCCGACACACAGACATCCCATTCCTCACACACTGACATCCCATTCCTCACACACTGAAATCCCATTCCTCACACACTGACATCCCATTCCTCATACACTGACATCCCATTCCTCACACATTGTTATCCCATTCCTCACTCACTGACATCCCATTCCGCACACACTGACATCCCATTCCTCACACATTGACATCCCATTCCTCATACACTGACATCCCATTCCTCACACATTGTTATCCCATTCCTCACTCCCTGACATCCCATTCCTCACACACTGACATCCCATTCCTCACACATACTGACATCCCATTCCTCACACACTGATATCCCATTCCTCACACACTAACATCCCATTCCTCACACACTGACATCCCATTCCTCATACACTGACATCCCAATCCCTTCATACACTGACATCCCATTACTCACAGACTGACATCACATTCCTCACACACTGACATCCCATTCCTTACACACTGACATCCCATTCCTCACACACTGACACCCCATTCCTCACACACTGACATCCCATTCCTCACAGACTGACATCCCATTACTCACAGACTGACATCCCATTCCTCACACACTGACACCAATTCCTCACAAACTGAAATCCCATTCCTCACAAACTGACATCCCATTCCTCACACACTGACATCCCATTCCTCACACACTGACATCCCATTCCTCACACACTGACATCCCATTCTTCACACACTGACATCCCATTCCCCTCACACACTGACATCCCATTCCTCACACACTGACATCCCATTCCTCACACACTGACATCCCATTCCTCACACACTGACATCCCATTCCTCACACACTGATATCCCATTCCTCACACACTGACATCCCATTCCTCACACACTGAAATCCCATTCCTCACACACTGACATCCCATTCCTCACACACTGACATCCCATTCCTCACACACTGACATCCCATTCCTCACACACTGATATCCGATTCCTCACACACTGATATCCCATTCCTCACACACTGACATCCCATTCCTCACACACTGACATCCCATTCCTCACACACTCACATCCCAATCCTCACACACTGAAATCCCATTCCTCACACACTGATATCCCATTCCTCACACACTGACATCCCATTCCTCACACACTGACATCCCATTCCTCACACACTGACATCCCATTCCTCACACACTGATATCCCACTCCTCACACACTGACATTCCATTCCTCACACACTGACATCCCATTCCTCACACACTGACATCCCATTCCTCACACACTGATATCCCATTCCTCACACACTGACATCCCATTGCTCACACACGGATATCCCATTCCCGACACACTGACATCCCATTCCTCACACACTAACATCCCATTCCTCACTCACTGAAATCCCATTCCTCACACACTGACATCCCATTCCTCACACATTGCAATCCCATTCCCCTCAGACACTGACATCCGATTCCCCTCACACACTGACATCCCATTCCTCACACAATGACATCCCATTCCTCACACATTGCAATCCCATTCCCCTCACACACTGACATCCCATTCCCCTCACATACTGACATCCCATTCCTCACACACTGACATCCCATTCCTCACACACTGACATCCCATTCCTCACTCACTGACATCCCATTCCTCACACACTGAAATCCCATTCCTCCCACACTGTCATCCCATTCCTCAAACACTGAAATCCCATTCCTCAAACACTGACATCACATTCCTCACACACTGACATCCCATTCCCCTCACACTGACATCCCATTCCTCACACATTGACATCCCATTCCTCACAAACTGACATCCCTTTCCTCTCACACTGACATCCCAATCCTCGCACACTGACATCCCATTACTCACACAATGACATCCCATTCCTCACACATTGACATCCCATTCTTCACACACTGACATCCCATTCCTCACATGCTGACATCCCATTCCTCGCACACTGACATCCCATTCCTCACACACTGTCATCCCATTCCTCACACACTGACATCCCAATCCTCACACACCGACATCCCAATCCTCGCACACTGTCATCCCATTCCTCACAAAGTGACTTCCCTTTCCTCACACACTAATATCCCATTCCCGACACACAGACATCCCATTCCTCACACACTGACATCCCATTCCTCACACACTGAAATCCCATTCCTCACACACTGACATCCCATTCCTCATACACTGACATCCCATTCCTCACACATTGTTATCCCATTCCTCACTCACTGACATCCCATTCCGCACACACTGACATCCCATTCCTCACACATTGACATCCCATTCCTCATACACTGACATCCCATTCCTCACACATTGTTATCCCATTCCTCACTCCCTGACATCCCATTCCTCACACACTGACATCCCATTCCTCACACATACTGACATCCCATTCCTCACACACTGATATCCCATTCCTCACACACTAACATCCCATTCCTCACACACTGACATCCCATTCCTCATACACTGACATCCCAATCCCTTCATACACTGACATCCCATTCCTCACACTCTGACATCCCATTCCTCACACACTGACATCCCATTCCTCACACACTGACATCCCATTCCTCACACACTGATATCCCATTCCTCATACACTGACATCCCATTCCTCACACACTGACATCCCATTCCTAACATACTGATATCCCATTCCTCATACACTGACATCCCATTCCCCTCACACACTGACATCCCATTCCTCACACACTGACATCCCATTCCTCATACACTGACATCCAATTCCTCGCACACTGATATCCCATTCCTCACACACTGACATCCCATTCCTCACACACTCACATCCCATTCCTCACACACTGACATCCTATTCCTCACACACTGACATCCCATTCCTCACACACTGACATCCTATTCCTCACAAACTGACATCCCATTACTCACACACTGACATCCCATTCCTCACACAATGACATCCCATTCCTCACACACTGACATCCCATTCCTCACACACTGACATCCTATTCCTCACAAACTGACATCCCATTCCTCACACACTGACATCCCATTCCTCACACACTGACATCCCATTCCTCACACACTGAAATCCCATTCCTCATACACTGACATCCCATTCCTCACACACTGACATCCCATTCCTCACACACTGACATCCCATTCATCACACACTGACATCCCATTCCTCACACACTGATATCCCATTCCTCATACACTGACATCCCATTCCTCACACACTGACATCGCATTCCTCACACACTGACATCCCATTCCTCACACACTGACATCCCATTCATCACACATTGACATCCCATTCATCACACACTGACATCCCATTCCCCTCACACACTGACATCCCATTCCTCACGCACTAAAATCCCATTGCTCACACACTGACATCCCATTCCTCACACACTGACATCCCATTCCCCTCACACACTGACATCCCATTCCTCACACACTAAAATCCCATTCCTCACACACTGACATCCCATTCCTCACAGACTAAAATCCCATTCCTCACACACTGATATCCCATTCCTCATAAACTGACATCCCATTCCTCACACACTAAAATCCCATTCCTCACACACTGATCTCCCATTCCTCACACACTGATCTCCCATTCCTCACACACTGAAATCCCATTGCTCACACACTGATATCCCATTCCTCATACACTGACATCCCATTTCTCACACACTGACATCCCATTCTATTCACACACTGACAACCCATTCCTGACACACTGATATCCCATTCCTCACACACTGAAATCCCATTCCTAACACACTGACATCCCATTCCTCACACACTGAAATCCCATTCCTCACACACTGACATCCCATTCCTCACACACTGACATCCCAATCCTCGCACACTGACATCCCATTACTCACACAATGACATCCCATTCCTCACACATTGACATCCCATTCTTCACACACTGACATCCCATTCCTCACATGCTGACATCCCATTCCTCGCACACTGACATCCCATTCCTCACACACTGTCATCCCATTCCTCACACACTGACATCCCAATCCTCACACACCGACATCCCAATCCTCGCACACTGTCATCCCATTCCTCACAAAGTGACTTCCCTTTCCTCACACACTAATATCCCATTCCCGACACACAGACATCCCATTCCTCACACACTGACATCCCATTCCTCACACACTGAAATCCCATTCCTCACACACTGACATCCCATTCCTCATACACTGACATCCCATTCCTCACACATTGTTATCCCATTCCTCACTCACTGACATCCCATTCCGCACACACTGACATCCCATTCCTCACACATTGACATCCCATTCCTCATACACTGACATCCCATTCCTCACACATTGTTATCCCATTCCTCACTCCCTGACATCCCATTCCTCACACACTGACATCCCATTCCTCACACATACTGACATCCCATTCCTCACACACTGATATCCCATTCCTCACACACTAACATCCCATTCCTCACACACTGACATCCCATTCCTCATACACTGACATCCCAATCCCTTCATACACTGACATCCCATTCCTCACACTCTGACATCCCATTCCTCACACACTGACATCCCATTCCTCACACACTGACATCCCATTCCTCACACACTGATATCCCATTCCTCATACACTGACATCCCATTCCTCACACACTGACATCCCATTCCTAACATACTGATATCCCATTCCTCATACACTGACATCCCATTCCCCTCACACACTGACATCCCATTCCTCACACACTGACATCCCATTCCTCATACACTGACATCCAATTCCTCGCACACTGATATCCCATTCCTCACACACTGACATCCCATTCCTCACACACTCACATCCCATTCCTCACACACTGACATCCTATTCCTCACACACTGACATCCCATTCCTCACACACTGACATCCTATTCCTCACAAACTGACATCCCATTACTCACACACTGACATCCCATTCCTCACACAATGACATCCCATTCCTCACACACTGACATCCCATTCCTCACACACTGACATCCTATTCCTCACAAACTGACATCCCATTCCTCACACACTGACATCCCATTCCTCACACACTGACATCCCATTCCTCACACACTGAAATCCCATTCCTCATACACTGACATCCCATTCCTCACACACTGACATCCCATTCCTCACACACTGACATCCCATTCATCACACACTGACATCCCATTCCTCACACACTGATATCCCATTCCTCATACACTGACATCCCATTCCTCACACACTGACATCGCATTCCTCACACACTGACATCCCATTCCTCACACACTGACATCCCATTCATCACACATTGACATCCCATTCATCACACACTGACATCCCATTCCCCTCACACACTGACATCCCATTCCTCACGCACTAAAATCCCATTGCTCACACACTGACATCCCATTCCTCACACACTGACATCCCATTCCCCTCACACACTGACATCCCATTCCTCACACACTAAAATCCCATTCCTCACACACTGACATCCCATTCCTCACAGACTAAAATCCCATTCCTCACACACTGATATCCCATTCCTCATAAACTGACATCCCATTCCTCACACACTAAAATCCCATTCCTCACACACTGATCTCCCATTCCTCACACACTGATCTCCCATTCCTCACACACTGAAATCCCATTGCTCACACACTGATATCCCATTCCTCATACACTGACATCCCATTTCTCACACACTGACATCCCATTCTATTCACACACTGACAACCCATTCCTGACACACTGATATCCCATTCCTCACACACTGAAATCCCATTCCTAACACACTGACATCCCATTCCTCACACACTGAAATCCCATTCCTCACACACTGACATCCCATTCCTCACACACTGACATCCCATTCCTCACGCACTGACATCCCATTCCTCACACACTGACATCCCATTCCTCACACACTGACATCCTATTCCTCACACACTGACATCCCATTCCTCACACATTGACATCCCATTCCTCACACACCGACATCCCATTCCTCACACACTGACATCCCATTCCTCACACACTGATATCCCATTCCCTTCAGACACTGATTTCCCATTCCCTTCAAACACTGACATCCCATTCCACACACATTGACATCCCATTCCTCACACACTGACATCCCATTCCTCACACACTGATATCCCATTCCTCATACATTGACATCCCATTCCTCACACACTGACATCCCATTCCTCACACACTGATATCCCATTCCTCATACACTGACATCCCATTCCTCACACACTGAAATCCCATTCCTCACACACTGACATCCCATTCCTCACACACTGACATTCCATTACTCACACACTGAAATCCCATTCCCATCACTCACTGACATCCCATTCCTCACACACGGATATCCCATTCCTCACACACTGACATCCCATTCCTCATACACTGACATCCCATTCCTCACACACTGACATCCCATTCCTCACACACTGAAATCCCATTCCTCACACACTGAAATCCCATTCCTCACACACTGATATCCCATTCCTCATACACTGACATCCCATTCCTCACACACGGACATCCCATTCCTCACACACTGACATCCCATTCCTCACACACTGACATCCCATTCCTCACACACTGACATCCCATTCCTCACACACTGATATCCGATTCCTCACACACTGATATCCCATTCCTCACACACTGACATCCCATTCCTCACACACTGACATCCCATTCCTCACACACTCACATCCCAATCCTCACACACTGAAATCCCATTCCTCACACACTGATATCCCATTCCTCACACACTGACATCCCATTCCTCACACACTGACATCCCATTCCTCACACACTGACATCCCATTCCTCACACACTGATATCCCACTCCTCACACACTGACATTCCATTCCTCACACACTGACATCCCATTCCTCACACACTGACATCCCATTCCTCACACACTGATATCCCATTCCTCACACACTGACATCCCATTGCTCACACACGGATATCCCATTCCCGACACACTGACATCCCATTCCTCACACACTAACATCCCATTCCTCACTCACTGAAATCCCATTCCTCACACACTGACATCCCATTCCTCACACATTGCAATCCCATTCCCCTCAGACACTGACATCCGATTCCCCTCACACACTGACATCCCATTCCTCACACAATGACATCCCATTCCTCACACATTGCAATCCCATTCCCCTCACACACTGACATCCCATTCCCTTCACATACTGACATCCCATTCCTCACACACTGACATCCCATTCCTCACACACTGACATCCCATTCCTCACTCACTGACATCCCATTCCTCACACACTGAAATCCCATTCCTCCCACACTGTCATCCCATTCCTCAAACACTGAAATCCCATTCCTCAAACACTGACATCCCATTCCTCACACACTGACATCCCATTCCCCTCACACTGACATCCCATTCCTCACACATTGACATCCCATTCCTCACAAACTGACATCCCTTTCCTCTCACACTGACATCCCAATCCTCGCACACTGACATCCCATTACTCACACAATGACATCCCATTCCTCACACATTGACATCCCATTCTTCACACACTGACATCCCATTCCTCACATGCTGACATCCCATTCCTCGCACACTGACATCCCATTCCTCACACACTGTCATCCCATTCCTCACACACTGACATCCCATTCCTCACAAACGGACATCCCATTCCTCGCACACTGTCATTCCATTCCTCAAACACTGACATCCCAATCCTCACACACCGACATCCCAATCCTCGCACACTGTCATCCCATTCCTCACAAAGTGACTTCCCTTTCCTCACACACTAATATCCCATTCCCGACACACAGACATCCCATTCCTCACACACTGACATCCCATTCCTCACACACTGAAATCCCATTCCTCACACACTGACATCCCATTCCTCATACACTGACATCCCATTCCTCACACATTGTTATCCCATTCCTCACTCACTGACATCCCATTCCGCACACACTGACATCCCATTCCTCACACATTGACATCCCATTCCTCATACACTGACATCCCATTCCTCACACATTGTTATCCCATTCCTCACTCCCTGACATCCCATTCCTCACACACTGACATCCCATTCCTCACACATACTGACATCCCATTCCTCACACACTGATATCCCATTCCTCACACACTAACATCCCATTCCTCACACACTGACATCCCATTCCTCATACACTGACATCCCAATCCCTTCATACACTGACATCCCATTACTCACAGACTGACATCACATTCCTCACACACTGACATCCCATTCCTTACACACTGACATCCCATTCCTCACACACTGACACCCCATTCCTCACACACTGACATCCCATTCCTCACAGACTGACATCCCATTACTCACAGACTGACATCCCATTCCTCACACACTGACACCAATTCCTCACAAACTGAAATCCCATTCCTCACAAACTGACATCCCATTCCTCACACACTGACATCCCATTCCTCACACACTGACATCCCATTCCTCACACACTGACATCCCATTCTTCACACACTGACATCCCATTCCCCTCACACACTGACATCCCATTCCTCACACACTGACATCCCATTCCTCACACACTGACATCCCATTCCTCACACACTGACATCCCATTCCTCACACACTGATATCCCATTCCTCACACACTGACATCCCATTCCTCACACACTGAAATCTCATTCCTCACACACTGACATCCCATTCCTCACACACTGACATCCCATTCCTCACACACTGACATCCCATTCCTCACACACTGATATCCGATTCCTCACACACTGATATCCCATTCCTCACACACTGACATCCCATTCCTCACACACTGACATCCCATTCCTCACACACTCACATCCCAATCCTCACACACTGAAATCCCATTCCTCACACACTGATATCCCATTCCTCACACACTGACATCCCATTCCTCACACACTGACATCCCATTCCTCACACACTGACATCCCATTCCTCACACACTGATATCCCACTCCTCACACACTGACATTCCATTCCTCACACACTGACATCCCATTCCTCACACACTGACATCCCATTCCTCACACACTGATATCCCATTCCTCACACACTGACATCCCATTGCTCACACACGGATATCCCATTCCCGACACACTGACATCCCATTCCTCACACACTAACATCCCATTCCTCACTCACTGAAATCCCATTCCTCACACACTGACATCCCATTCCTCACACATTGCAATCCCATTCCCCTCAGACACTGACATCCGATTCCCCTCACACACTGACAACCCATTCCTCACACAATGACATCCCATTCCTCACACATTGCAATCCCATTCCCCTCACACACTGACATCCCATTCCCCTCACATACTGACATCCCATTCCTCACACACTGACATCCCATTCCTCACACACTGACATCCCATTCCTCACTCACTGACATCCCATTCCTCACACACTGAAATCCCATTCCTCCCACACTGTCATCCCATTCCTCAAACACTGAAATCCCATTCCTCAATCACTGACATCACATTCCTCACACACTGACATCCCATTCCCCTCACACTGACATCCCATTCCTCACACATTGACATCCCATTCCTCACAAACTGACATCCCTTTCCTCTCACACTGACATCCCAATCCTCGCACACTGACATCCCATTACTCACACAATGACATCCCATTCCTCACACATTGACATCCCATTCTTCACACACTGACATCCCATTCCTCACATGCTGACATCCCATTCCTCGCACACTGACATCCCATTCCTCACACACTGTCATCCCATTCCTCACACACTGACATCCCATTCCTCACAAACGGACATCCCATTCCTCGCACACTGTCATTCCATTCCTCAAACACTGACATCCCAATCCTCACACACCGACATCCCAATCCTCGCACACTGTCATCCCATTCCTCACAAAGTGACTTCCCTTTCCTCACACACTAATATCCCATTCCCGACACACAGACATCCCATTCCTCACACACTGACATCCCATTCCTCACACACTGAAATCCCATTCCTCACACACTGACATCCCATTCCTCATACACTGACATCCCATTCCTCACACATTGTTATCCCATTCCTCACTCACTGACATCCCATTCCGCACACATTGACATCCCATTCCTCACACATTGACATCCCATTCCTCATACACTGACATCCCATTCCTCACACATTGTTATCCCATTCCTCACTCCCTGACATCCCATTCCTCACACACTGACATCCCATTCCTCACACATACTGACATCCCATTCCTCACACACTGATATCCCATTCCTCACACACTAACATCCCATTCCTCACACACTGACATCCCATTCCTCATACACTGACATCCCAATCCCTTCATACACTGACATCCTATTCCTCACACTCTGACATCCCATTCCTCACACACTGACATCCCATTCCTCACACACTGACATCCCATTCCTCACACACTGATATCCCATTCCTCATACACTGACATCCCATTCCTCACACACTGACATCCCATTCCTAACATACTGATATCCCATTCCTCATACACTGACATCCCATTCCCCTCACACACTGACATCCCATTCCTCACACACTGACATCCCATTCCTCATACACTGACATCCAATTCCTCGCACACTGATATCCCATTCCTCACACACTGACATCCCATTCCTCACACACTGACATCCTATTCCTCACACACTGACATCCTATTCCTCACACACTGACATCCCATTCCTCACACACTGACATCCTATTCCTCACAAACTGACATCCCATTACTCACACACTGACATCCCATTCCTCACACAATGACATCCCATTCCTCACACACTGACATCCCATTCTTCACACACTGACATCCTATTCCTCACAAACTGACATCCCATTCCTCACACACTGACATCCCATTCCTCACACACTGACATCCCATTCCTCACACACTGAAATCCCATTCCTCATACACTGACATCCCATTCCTCACACACTGACATCCCATTCCTCACACACTGACATCCCATTCATCACACACTGACATCCCATTCCTCACACACTGATATCCCATTCCTCATACACTGACATCCCATTCCTCACACACTGACATCGCATTCCTCACACACTGACATCCCATTCCTCACACACTGACATCCCATTCATCACACATTGACATCCCATTCATCACACACTGACATCCCATTCCCCTCACACACTGACATCCCATTCCTCACGCACTAAAATCCCATTGCTCACACACTGACATCCCATTCCTCACACACTGACATCCCATTCCCCTCACACACTGACATCCCATTCCTCCCACACTAAAATCCCATTCCTCACACACTGACATCCCATTCCTCACAGACTAAAATCCCATTCCTCACACACTGATATCCCATTCCTCATAAACTGACATCCCATTCCTCACACACTAAAATCCCATTCCTCACACACTGATCTCCCATTCCTCACACACTGATCTCCCATTCCTCACACACTGAAATCCCATTGCTCACACACTGATATCCCATTCCTCATACACTGACATCCCATTTCTCACACACTGACATCCCATTCTATTCACACACTGACAACCCATTCCTGACACACTGATATCCCATTCCTCACACACTGAAATCCCATTCCTAACACACTGACATCCCATTCCTCACACACTGAAATCCCATTCCTCACACACTGACATCCCATTCCTCACACACTGACATCCCATTCCTCACGCACTGACATCCCATTCCTCACACACTGACATCCCATTCCTCACACACTGACATCCTATTCCTCACACACTGACATCCCATTCCTCACACATTGACATCCCATTCCTCACACACCGACATCCCATTCCTCACACACTGACATCCCATTCCTCACACACTGATATCCCATTCCCTTCAGACACTGATTTCCCATTCCCTTCAAACACTGACATCCCATTCCACACACATTGACATCCCATTCCTCACACACTGACATCCCATTCCTCACACACTGATATCCCATTCCTCATACATTGACATCCCATTCCTCACACACTGACATCCCATTCCTCACACACTGATATCCCATTCCTCATACACTGACATCCCATTCCTCACACACTGAAATCCCATTCCTCACACACTGACATCCCATTCCTCACACACTGACATTCCATTACTCACACACTGAAATCCCATTCCCATCACTCACTGACATCCCATTCCTCACACACGGATATCCCATTCCTCACACACTGACATCCCATTCCTCATACACTGACATCCCATTCCTCACACACTGACATCCCATTCCTCATACACTGAAATCCCATTCCTCACACACTGAAATCCCATTCCTCACACACTGATATCCCATTCCTCATACACTGACATCCCATTCCTCACACACTGATATCCCATTCCTCATACACTGAAATCCCATTCCTCACACACTGACATCCCATTCCTCATACAATGACATCCCATTCCTCAGACACTGTCATCCCATTCCTCAAACACTGAAATCCCATTCCTCACACACTGACATCCCATTCCTCACACACTGACATCCCATTCCCCTCACACGCTGACATCCCATTCCTCACACACTGACATCCCATTCCTCACACACTGACATCCCATTCCCCTCACACACTGACATCCCATTCCTCACACACTGACATCCCATTCCTCACACACTGACATCCCATTCCCCTCACACACTGACATCCCATTCCTCTCACACTGACATCCCATTCCTCACAAACTGGCATCCCATTCCTCACACACTGACATCCCATTCCTCACACACTGACATCCCATTCCTCTCACACTGACATCCCATTCCTCACAAACTGGCATCCCATTCCTCACACACTGACATCCCATTCCTCACACACTGACATCCCATTCCTCACAAACTGGCATCCCATTCCTCACACACTGACATCCCATTCCTCACACACTGACATCCCATTCCTCACACACTGACATCCCATTCCTCTGACACTGATATCCCATTCCTCACACAATGACATCCCATTCCTCACACACTGAAATCCCATTCCTCACACACTGACATCCCATTCCTCAGACGCTGACATCCCATTCCTCACACTCTGACATCCCATTCCTCATACAATGACATCCCATTCCTCACACACTGACATCCCATTCCTCATACAATGACATCCCATTCCTCAGACACTGTCATCCCATTCCTCAAACACTGAAATCCCATTCCTCACACACTGACATCCCATTCCTCACACACTGACATCCCATTCCTCACACACTGACATCCCATTCCCCTCACACACTGACATCCCATTCCTCACACACTGACATCCCATTCCTCACACACTGACATCCCATTCCTCAGACACTGTCATCCCATTCCTCAAACACTGAAATCCCATTCCCCTCACACACTGACATCCCATTCCTCACACACTGACATCCCATTCCTCACACACTGACATCCCATTCCCCTCACACACTGACATCCCATTCCTCACACACTGACATCCCATTCCTCACACACTGACATCCCATTCCCCTCACACACTGACATCCCATTCCTCTCACACTGACATCCCATTCCTCACAAACTGGCATCCCATTCCTCACACACTGACATCCCATTCCTCACACACTGACATCCCATTCCTCACAAACTGGCATCCCATTCCTCACACACTGACATCCCATTCCTCACACACTGACATCCCATTCCTCACACACTGACATCCCATTCCTCTGACACTGACATCCCATTCCTCACACAATGACATCCCATTCCTCACACACTGAAATCCCATTCCTCACACACTGACATCCCATTCCTCAGACGCTGACATCCCATTCCTCACACACTGACATCCCATTCCCCTCACACACTGACATCCCATTCCTCACACACTGACATCCCATTCCTCACACACTGACATCCCATTCCTCAGACACTGTCATCCCATTCCTCAAACACTGAAATCCCATTCCCCTCACACACTGACATCCCATTCCTCACACACTGACATCCCATTCCCCTCACACACTGACATCCCATTCCTCACACACTGACATCCCATTCCCCTCACACACTGACATCCCATTCCTCACACACTGACATCCCATTCCCTTCACACACTGACATCCCATTCCTCACACACTGACATCCCATTCTTCACACACTGACATCCCATTCCCCTCACACACTGACATCCCATTCCTCTCACACTGACATCCCATTCCTCACAAACTGGCATCCCATTCCTCACACACTGACATCCCACTCCTCACACACAGATATCCCATTCCCCTCACACACTGACATCCCATTCCTCACACACTGACATCCCATTCCTCACACACTGACATCCCATTCCCCTCACACACTGACATCCCATTCCTCTCACACTGACATCCCATTCCTCACAAACTGGCATCCCATTCCTCACACACTGACATCCCACTCCTCACACACAGATATCCCATTCCCCTCACACACTGACATCCCATTCCTCACACACTGACATCCCATTCCTCACACACTGGCATCCCATTTCCCTCACACACTGACATCCCATTCCCTTCACGCACTGACTTCCCATTCCCCTCACACAGTGACTTCCCATTCCTCACACAGACATTTCATACCACTCAGACACTGACATCCCATTCCTCACACACTGACATCCCATTATCCTCACACACTGACATCCCATACCCTTCATGCACTGACTTCCCATTCCTCACACACTGTCATCCCATTCCCCCCACACACTGACATCCCATTCCCCTCACACTGACATACCATTGCTCACACACTGGCATCCCATTCCTCACACACTGAAATTCCATTCCCCTCACAAACTGACATCCCATTCCCCTCACAGACTGACATCCCATTCCTCACACACTGACATCCCATTCCCCTCACACACTGACATCACAGAGAAAACGGGGAATTACAGAGCACTTGGAAAACAGTGACAGGATCGGACAACGTCAACGTGGATTTACTAAAGGTAAATCGTGCTTGACTAATCTACTGGAATTTTTTGAGGATGTAGCTGGTAAAATAGATAAGGGAGAACCAGTGGATGTGGTGTATTTGGACTTTCAGAAGGCTTTTGATAAGATCCCGCATAAGAGATTAGCATGTAAAGTTGAGGCACATGGGATTGGGGGCAAGGTATTGACTTGGATAGAGAACTGGTTGGCAGACAGAAAGCAAAGAGTTGGAATAAACGGGTCTTTTTCCGAGTGGCAAGCAGTGACTAGCGGGGTACCGCAGGGATCGGTGCTAGGACCCCAGCTATTCACAATATATATTAATGATCTAGACAAGGGAACTAGATGTAATATCTCCAAATTTGCAGACGACACAAAGCTGGGTGGGCGTGTGTGCTGTGAGGAGGATGCCGAGAAACTACAGGATGAGTTGGACAGGTTGGGTGATTGGGCAAAAGCATGGCAGATGCAATATAACGTGGATAAATACGAGGTTATCCACTTTGGTGGCAAAAACAGGAAGGCAGATTATTACCTGAATGGAAATAGATTGGGAGAAGGGGAAGTGCAACGAGACTTGAGTGTCCTTGTGCACCAGTCGCTGAAGGTAAGCATGCAGGTGCAGCAGGTGGTTAAGAAGGCAAATGGTATGTCGGCCTTCGTAGTGAGAGGGTTTGAGTACAGGAACAAGGATGTCTTGCTGCAGTTGTACAGGGCCTTGGTGAGTCCACATCTTGAGTATTGTGTGCAGTTTTGGTCGCCTTATCTGAGGAAGGATGTTCTTGCCATGGAAGGAGTTCAGCGAAGATTCACCAGGCTGATACCTGGGATGGCAGGAATGACGTATGAGGAGAGATTGAATCGATTGGGCTTGTGCTCGCTGGAGTTTAGAAGAATGAGAGGGGATCATTGAAACTTTTAAAATTCTGACTGGACTGGACAGACTAGATGCAGGAAGGATGTTCCTGGTGGTCGGGGAGTCCAGAACCAGGGGTCACAGTCTAAGGATAAGGGGTTGGCCATTTAGGACAGAAATGAGGAGGAATTTCTTCACCCAGAGAGTGGTGAACCTGTGGAATTCTCTACCACAGAAGGCAGTAGAGGCCAATACATTAAATATATTCAAGAAGGAGTTGGATATATTTCTTAAGGCTAAAGGGATCAAGGGGTATGGGGAGAAAGCAGGGACCGGGTACTGAATTTGGATGATCAGCCATGATCACATTGAATGGCGGAGCAGGCTGGAGGGGCCAAATGGCCTACTCCTGCTCCTATATTCTATGTTTCTATGTTTCTCACACACTGACATCCCATTCCCCACACACTGACTTCCCATTCCCCTCACACTCTGATATCCCATTCCTCACACACTGACATCCCATTCCCCACACACTGACATCCCATTCTTCACACACTGACTTCCCATGCCCCTCACACTAACATCCCATTCCTCAAACACTTTCATCCCATTCCCCTACACACTGCCATCTCATTCCCCTCACACACTGACATCCCATTCCTCCTACACACTCACATCCCATTCCCCTCACACACTGACATCCCATTCCTCAAACACTGTCATCCCATTACCCAACACGCTGACATCTCTTTCCCTCACACACTGTCACCCCATTCCTCACACACTGACATCCCATTCCCTTCACACAGTGACATCCCATTCCTCACATACTGATAACCAATTCCTCACACACTGACATTCCATTCCCCTCACACACTGACCTTCCATTCCTCACACACTAACATCCCAATCATCAAACTCTGTCATCCCATTCCCCCTAAACACTGACATATCATTCCCTTCACACACTGACATCCCATTCCTCATATAATGACAGCCCATTTCCCTCACACATTGACATCCCATTCCTCACACACTGACATCCCATTCCACACCCAATGACATCCCATTCCCCTCACAAACTGACATCCCATTCCCCACACACTGACATCCCATTCCCCTCACACACTGACACCCCATGCCCCTCACTCTGACACACCATTGCTCACACACTAACATCCCATTTCTCACACACTGACATCCCATTCCTTACACAATGACATCCCATTCCTCACACACTGAAATCCCATTCCCCTCACAAACTGACATCCCATTCCTCACACACTGACATCCCATTACTCACACACTGACATCCCATTCCCTTCACACACTGATTTCCCATTCCCCTCACACACTGACATCCCATTCCTCACACACTGACATCCCATTCCCCACACACTGACATCCCAGAGAAAACGGTGAATTACAGACCGGTAAGCCTGACATCAGTAATGGGGAAAATGCTAGAGTCCATTATAAAAGATGTAATAGCAGAGCACTTGGAAAACAGTGACAGGATCGGACAACGTTAACATGGATTTACAAAAGGTAAATCGTGCTTGACTACTCTACTGGAATTTTTTGAGGATGTGACTGGTAAAATAGATAAGGGAGAACCAGTGGATGTGGTGTATTTGGACTTTCAGAAGGCTTTTGATAAGATCCCGCATAAGAGATTAGCATGTAAAATTAAGGCACATGGGATTGGGGGCAAGGTATTGACTTGGATAGAGAACTGGTTGGCAGACAGAAAGCAAAGAGTTCGAATAAACGGGTCTTTTTCCGAGTGGCAAGCAGTGACTAGCAGAGTACCGCAGGGATCGGTCCTTGGGTCCCAGCTATTCACAATATATATTAATGATCTAGACAAGGGAACTAGATGTAATATCTCCAAATTTGCAGATGACACAAAGCTGGTTGGGAATGTGTGCTGTGAGGAGGATGCTGAGAAACTCCAGGATGATTTGGACAGGTTGGGTGATTGGGCAAAAGCATGGCAGATGCAATATAACGTGGATAAATGCGAGGTTATCCACTTTGGTGGCAAAAACAGGAAGGCAGATTAATATCTGAATGGCAATAGATTGGGAGAAGGGGAAGTGCAACGAGACTTGGGTGTCCTTGTGCACCAGTCGCTGAAGGTAAGCATGCAGGTGCAGCAGGCGGTTAAGAAGGCAAATGGCATGTTGGCCTTCATAGCGAGAGGGTTTTGTGATATCCGAGTGTAAGGTCCAATAACTGATATAAGTGAGACTTCAGGAACCCAAAACTTATCTTTTTAATTACACAGTTTAGGAGAGAACATAGCTCTTACAGCTACAGGCATGCACTTCTAATTCTTACTGCACGATGCAAAAATGGAGGATCCTATGAGTCATCATACCCATAATGCAACATTACCTTAATACGAGTAAATATAATCCCTTAGCATTTGCCTCCCTCTGGTGGATAACTTAAGCATTACATACGAGATTACTATAGGTTTGAGTACAGGAACAAGGATGTCTTGCTGCAGTTGTACAGGGCCTTGGTGAGTCCACATCTTGAGTATTGTGTGCAGTTTTGGTCGCCTTATCTGAGGAAGGATGTTCTTGCCATGGAAGGAGTTCAGCGAAGATTCACCAGGCTGATACCTGGGATGGCAGGAATGACGTATGAGGAGAGATTGGGTCGATTGGGCTTGTACTCGTTGGAGTTTAGAAGAATGAGAGGGGGTCTCATTGAAACTTTTAAAATTCTGACAGGACTGGACAGGCTAGATGCAGGAAGGATGTTCCCAGTGGTCGGGGAGTCCAGAACCAGGGGTCACAGTCTAAGGATAAGGGGTAGGCCATTTAGGACAGAAATGAGGAGGAATTTCTTCACCCAGAGAGTGGTGAACCTGTGGAATTCTCTACCACAGAAGGCAGTTGAGACCAATTCATTAAATATATTCAAGAAGGAGTTGGATATATTTCTTAAGGCTAAAGGGATCAAGGGGTATGGGGAGAAAGCAGGGACCGGGTACTGAATTTGGATGATCAGCCATGATCACATTGAATGGCGGAGCAGGCTGGAGGGGCCAAATGGCCTACTCCTGCTCCTATATTCTATGTTTCTATGTTTCTCACACACTGACATCCCATTCCCCACACATTGACTTCCCATTCCCCTCACACTCTGACATCCCATTCCTCACACACTGACATCCCATTCCCCACACACTGACATCCCATTCTTCACACACTGACTTCCCATGCCCCTCACACTAACATCCCATTCCTCAAACACTTTCATCCCATTCCCCTACACACTGCCATCTCATTCCCCTCACACACTGACATCCCATTCCTCAAACACTGTCATCCCATTACCCAACACGCTGACATCTCTTTCCCTCACACACTGTCACCCCATTCCTCACACACTGACATCCCATTCCCTTCACACAGTGACATCCCATTCCTCACATACTGATAACCAATTCCTCACACACTGACATTCCATTCCCCTCACACACTGACCTTCCATTCCTCACACACTAACATCCCAATCATCAAACTCTGTCATCCCATTCCCCCTAAACACTGACATATCATTCCCTTCACACACTGACATCCCATTCCTCATATAATGACAGCCCATTTCCCTCACACATTGACATCCCATTCCCCACACACTGACATCCCATTCCCCTCACACACTGACACCCCATGCCCCTCACTCTGACACCCCATGCCACTCACTCTGACACACCATTGCTCACACACTGACATCCCATTCCTTACACAATGACATCCCATTCCCCTCACAAACTGACATCCCATTCCCCACACACTGACATCCCATTCCCCTCACACTGACATCCCATTCCCCTCACACACTGACACCCCATGCCCCTCACTCTGACACACCATTGCTCACACACTGACATCCCATTCCTCACCCAATGACATCCCATTCCCCTCACAAACTGACATCCCATTCCCCACACACTGACATCCCATTCCCCTCACACTGACATCCCATTCCCCTCACACACTGACACCCCATGCCCCTCACTCTGACACACCATTGCTCACACACTGACATCCCATTCCTTACACAATGACATCCCATTCCCCTCACACACTGACATCCCATTCCTCACACACTGAAATCCCATTCCCCTCACAAACTGACATCCCATTCCCCACACACTGACATACCATTCCCCTCACACTGAAATCCCATTCCCCTCACACACTGACATCCCATTCCTCACACACTGACATCCCATTCCCTTCACGCACTGATTTCCCATTCCCCTCACACACTGACATCCCATTCCTCACACACTGAAATCCCATTCCCCACACACTGACATCCCATTCCCCTCACACACTGACATCCCAGAGAAAACGGTGAATTACAGACCGGTAAGCCTGACATCAGTAATGGGGAAAATGCTAGAGTCCATTATAAAAGATGTAATAGCAGAGCACTTGGAAAACAGTGACAGGATCGGACAACGTTAACATGGATTTACAAAAGGTAAATCGTGCTTGACTACTCTACTGGAATTTTTTGAGGATGTGACTGGTAAAATAGATAAGGGAGAACCAGTGGATGTGGTGTATTTGGACTTTCAGAAGGCTTTTGATAAGATCCCGCATAAGAGATTAGCATGTAAAATTAAGGCACATGGGATTGGGGGCAAGGTATTGACTTGGATAGAGAACTGGTTGGCAGACAGAAAGCAAAGAGTTGGAATAAACGGGTCTTTTTCCGAGTGGCAAGCAGTGACTAGCAGAGTACCGCAGGGATCGGTCCTTGGGTCCCAGCTATTCACAATATATATTAATGATCTAGACAAGGGAACTAGATGTAATATCTCCAAATTTGCAGATGACACAAAGCTGGTTGGGAATGTGTGCTGTGAGGAGGATGCTGAGAAACTCCAGGATGATTTGGACAGGTTGGGTGATTGGGCAAAAGCATGGCAGATGCAATATAACGTGGATAAATGCGAGGTTATCCACTTTGGTGGCAAAAACAGGAAGGCAGATTAATATCTGAATGGCAATAGATTGGGAGAAGGGGAAGTGCAACGAGACTTGGGTGTCCTTGTGCACCAGTCGCTGAAGGTAAGCATGCAGGTGCAGCAGGCGGTTAAGAAGGCAAATGGCATGTTGGCCTTCATAGCAAGAGGGTTTTGTGATATCCGAGTGTAAGGTCCAATAACTGATATAAGTGAGACTTCAGGAACCCAAAACTTATCTTTTTAATTACACAGTTTAGGAGAGAACATAGCTCTTACAGCTACAGGCATGCACTTCTAATTCTTACTGCACGATGCAAAAATGGAGGATCCTATGAGTCATCATACCCATAATGCAACATTACCTTAATACTAGTAAATATAATCCCTTAGCATTTGCCTCCCTCTGGTGGATAACTTAAGCATTACATACGAGATTACTATAGGTTTGAGTACAGGAACAAGGATGTCTTGCTGCAGTTGTACAGGGCCTTGTTGAGTCCACATCTTGAGTATTGTGTGCAGTTTTGGTCGCCTTATCTGAGGAAGGATGTTCTTGCCATGGAAGGAGTTCAGCGAAGATTCACCAGGCTGATACCTGGGAAGGCAGGAATGACGTATGAGGAGAGATTGGGTCGATTGGGCTTGTACTCGTTGGAGTTTAGAAGAATGAGAGGGGGTCTCATTGAAACTTTTAAAATTCTGACAGGACTGGACAGACTAGATGCAGGAAGGATGTTCCCAGTGGTCGGGGAGTCCAGAACCAGGGGTCACAGTCTAAGGATAAGGGGTAAGCCATTTAGGACAGAAATGAGGAGGAATTTCTTCACCCAGAGAGTGGTGAACCTGTGGAATTCTCTACCACAGAAGGCAGTAGAAGCCAATACATTAAATATATTCAAGAAGGAGTTGGATATATTTCTTAAGGCTAAAGGGAACAAGGGGTATGGGGAGAAAGCAGGGACCGGGTACTGAATTTGGGTGACCAGCCATGATCGCATTGAATGGCGGAGCAGGCACGAGGGGCCGAATGGCCTACTCCTGCTCCTATCTTCTATGTTTCTATGTTTCTCACACACTGACATCCCATTCCCCGCACACTGATATCCCATTCCTCACACACTGACTTCCCATGCCCCTCACACTAACATCCCATTCCTCAAACATTTTCATCCCATTCCCCTACACACTGCCATCTCATTCCCCTCACACACTCACATCCCATTCCTCCTACACACTCACATCCCATTCCGCTCACACACTGTCACCCCATTCCTCACACACTGACATCCCATTCCCTTCACACGCTGACATCCCATTCCCTTCACACACTGACATCCCATTCATCAAACACTGTCATCCCATTCCCCTCACACATTGACATCCCATTCCTCATATTATGACGGTCCATTCCTCACACACTGACATCCCACTCCCACCACACACTGACATCCCATTCCCCTCAGCAACTGACATCCCATTCCTCACACACTGAAATCCCATTCCCCTCGCACACTGACATTCCATTCCTCACACACTGACTTCCCATTCCCCTCAGCAACTGACATCCCATTCCTCACACACTGACATCCCATTCCTCACACACTGACATCCCATTCCCTTCACACACTGACATCCCATTCCCCTCACACACTGACATCCCATTCCCACCACACACTGACATCCCATTCCTCACACACTGGCATCCCATTCCTCACACACTGACATCCCATTCCTCACACACTGATGACCCATTCCTCACACACTGACATCCCATTCCCTTCACACACTGACATCCCATTCCCCTCACACACTGCAACCTCATTCCCCGAACACACTGACATCCCATTCCTCACACACTCACATCCCATTCCTCACACACTGACATCGCATTCCTCACACACTGACATCCCATTCCTCACACACTGACATCCCATTCCTCACACACTGACATCCCATTCCCTCCACACACTGACATCCCATTCCTAACACACTGACATCCCATTCCTCACACACTGACTTTCCATTCCTCACACACTGACATCCCATTCCTCACACACTGACTTTCCATTCCTCACACACTGACATCCCATTCCTCACACACTGACATCCCATTCCCTCAACACACTGACATCCCATTCCGCACACACTGACATCCCATTCCTCACACACTGAATTCCCATTCCCCTCAGAAACTGACATCCCATTCCTCACACACTGACATCCCATTCCTCACACACTAACATCCCATTCCTCACAGACTGACATCCCATTCCCTTCACAAACTGACTTCCCATTCCCTTCAAACACTGACATCCCATTCCCATCATACACTGACATCCCATTCCTTACCTACTGACATCCCATTCCTCACAGACTGACATCCCATTCCCTTCACACACAGACTTCTCATTCCTCACACACTGACATCCCATTCCCATCATACACTGACATCCCATTCCTCACACACTGACATCCCATTCCTCACACAATGACATCCCATTCATCATGCACTGACATCCCATTCCTCACACACTATCATCCCATTCCCCTCACACACTGACATCCCATTCCTCACACACTGACATCCCATTCCTCACACACTGACATCCCATTCCCCACACACTGACATCCCATTCCTCACACACTGACATCCCATTCCTCACACACTGATATCCCATTCCTCACAAACGGACTTCCCATTCCTCACACACTGATATCCCATTCCTCACACACTGACTTCCCCTTCTACACACACTGACATCCCATTCCTCACACACTGACATCCCATTCCTCACTCACTGACTTCCCATTCGCCTCACACACTGACATCCCATTCCTCCTACACGCTCACATCCCATTCCCCTCACACACTGACGTCGCATTCCCCTCACACACTGACATCCCATTCCTCACACACTGACATCCCATTCCTCACACACTGACATCCCATTCCTCCTACACACTCACATCCCATTCCCCTCACACACTGACATCCCATTCCTCACACACTCTCATCCCATTCCCCTCACACACTGACATCCCATTCCTCACACACTCTCATCCCATTCCCCTCACACACTGACATCCCATTCCTCCTACACACTCACATCCCATTCCCCCCACACACTGACATCCCATTCCCCTCACACTGACAACCCATTCCCCTCAAACACTGACATCCCATTCCTCACACACTAACATCCCATTCCTCACACACTGACATCCCATTCCCCTCACACTAACATCCCATTCCTCACACACTAACATCCCATTCCTCACACACTGACATCCCATTCCTCACACACTGACATCCCATTCCTCACACACTGATATCCCATTCCCCTCACATTGAGATCCCATTCCTCACACACGGACATCCCATTCCCTTCACACACTGACTTCCCATTCCCTTCAAACACTGACATCCCATTCCCATCATACACTGACATCCCATTCCTCACATACTGACATCCCACTCCTAACAAACTGTCATCCCATTCCTCATATACTGACATCCCATTCCTCACAAACTGTCATCCCATTCCTCATACAGTGACATCCCATTCCTCACACACTGACATGCCATTCCTTACACACTGACATCCCATTCCCTGCACACACTGACATCCATTCCTCACACTCTCATCCCATTCCCCTCACACACTGACATCCCATTCCCTTCACGCACTGACATCCCATTCCTCACACACTCTCATCCCATTCCCTCCACATACTGACATCCCATTCCGTTCATGCACTGACATCCCATTCCTCACACACTGACACCCCATTCCTCACTCACTGACTTCCCATTCGCCTCACACTGACATCCCATTCCTCATACACTGACATTCCATTCTTCACACACTGACATCCCATTCTTCACACACTGACATCCCATTCTTCACACACTGACATCCCATTCTTCACACACTGACATCCCATTCCTCACACACTCACATCCCATTCCCCTCACACTCTGACATCCCATTCTTCACACACTGACATCCCATTCCTCACACACTGACATCCCATTCCTCATACGCTGACATCCCATTCCTCACAAACTGACATCCCATTCCTCCTACACATTCACATTCCATTCCCCTCACACTGACATCCCAGTCCTCATACACTGACATCCCATTCTTCACACACTGACATCCCATTCTTCACACACTGACATCCCATTCCTCACACACTGACATCCCATTCCTCACTCACTGACTTCCCATTCACCTCACACTGACATCCCATTCCTCATACACTGACATCCCATTCTTCACACACTGACATCCCATTCTTCACACACTGACATCCCATTCCTCACACACTCACATCCCATTCCCCTCACACACTGACATCCCATTCTTCACACACTGACATCCCATTCTTCACACACAGACATCCCATTCCTCACTCACTGACATCCCATTCCTCCTACACACTCACATCCCATTCCTCCAACACACTCACATCCCATTCCCCTCACACACGCACATCCCATTCCCCTCACACACTGACATCCCAGTCCCTTCATGCACTGACATCCTATTCCTCACACACTCTCATCCCATTCCCTCCACACACTGACATCCCATTCCTCACACACTAACATCCCATTCCTCGCACAATGATATCCCATTCCCCTCACACACTGACATCCCCTTCCCCAAAAACTGACATCTCATTCCTCACACACTGACATCCCATTCCTCACACACTGACATCCCATTCCTCACACACTGACATCCCATTCCTCACACACTGACTTTCCATTCCTCACACACTGACATCCCATTCCCCACACAATGACATCCCATTCCCTCCACACACTGACATCCCATTCCTAACACACTGACATCCCATTCCTCACACACTGACATCCCATTCCCTCCATACACTGACAGCCCATTCCTAACACATTGACATCCCATTCCTCACACACTGACTTCCCATTCCTCACTCACTGACATCCCATTCCCTTCACACTGACATCCCATTCCTCACACACTGGCATCCCATTCCTCACACACTGACTTTCCATTCCTCACACACTGACATCCCATTCCTCACACACTGACATCCCATTCCCTCCACACACTGACATCCCATTCCTAACACACTGACATCCCATTCCTCTCACTCTGACATCCCATTCCTCACACACTGACATCCCATTCCTCACACACTGACATCCCATTCGTCACACACTGACATCCCATTCCTCACACACTGACATCCTATTCCCTCAACACACTGACATCCCATTCCTCACATACTGACATCCCATTCCTCACACACTGACATCCCATTCCTCACACACTGAAATCCCATTCCTCACACACTGACATCCCATTCCTCACTCACTGACATCCCATTCCTCACACATTGATATCCCATTCCTCACACACTGACATCCCATTCCTCACACACTGACATCCCATTCCTCACACACTGACATCCTATTCCCTTCATACACTGACTCCCCATTCCTAACACACTGACATCCCATTCCTCACACACTCACATCGCATTCCTCACACACTGACATCGCATTCCTCACACACTGACATCCCATTCCTCACACACTGACATCCCATTCCTCACACACTGACATCCCATTCCCTCCACACACTGACATCCCATTCCTAACACACTGACATCCCATTCCTCACACACTGACTTTCCATTCCTCACACACTGACATCCCATTCCTCACACACTGACTTTCCATTCCTCACACACTGACATTCCATTCCTCACACACTGACATCCTATTCCCTCAACACACTGACATCCCATTCCGCACACACTGACATCCCATTCCTCACACACTGAATTCCCATTCCCCTCAGAAACTGACATCCCATTCCTCACACACTGACATCCCATTCCTCACACACTGACATCCCATTCCTCACAGACTGACATCCCATTCCCTTCACAAACTGACTTCCCATTCCCTTCAAACACTGACATCCCATTCCCATCATACACTGACATCCCATTCCTTACATACTGACATCCCATTCCTCACAGACTGACATCCCATTCCCTTCACACACAGACTTCTCATTCCTCACACACTGACATCCCATTCCCATCATACACTGACATCCCATTCCTTACATACTGACATCCCATTCCTCACAGACTGACATCCCATTCCCTTCACACACAGACTTCTCATTCCTCACACACTGACATCCCATTCCTCACACACTGACATCCCATTCCTCACACAATGACATCCCATTCATCATGCACTGACATCCCATTCCTCACACACTGACATCCCATTCCCCTCACACACTGACATCCCATTCCTCACACACTGACATCCCATTCCTCACACACTGTTATCCCATTCCCCACACACTGACATCCCATTCCTCACACACTGACATCCCATTCCTCACACACTGATATCCCATTCCTCACAAATGGACTTCCCATTCCTCACACACTAATATCCCATTCCTCACACACTGACTTCCCATTCCTCACTCACTGACTTCCCATTCGCCTCACACACTGACATCCCATTCCTCACACACTGACATCCCATTCCCTTCATGCACTGACATCCCATTCCTCACACACTTTCATCCCATTCCCCGCAAACACTGACATCCCACTCCTCACACACTGACATCCCATTCCTCACTCACTGACTTCCCATTCGCCTCACAATGACATCCCATTCCTCACACACTGACATCCCATTCCCTTCATGCACTGACATCCCATTCCTCACACACTTTCATCCCATTCCCCGCAAACACTGACATCCCATTCCTCACACACTGACATCCCATTCCTCACTCACTGACTTCCCATTCGCCTCACACTGACATCCCATTCTTCACACACTGACATCCCATTCTTCACACACTGACATCCCATTCCTCACACACTCACATCCCATTCCCCTCACACACTGACATCCCATTCTTCACACACTGACATCCCATTCCTCTCACCCTGACATCCCATTCCTCATACACTGACATCCCATTCCTCACAAACTGACATCCCATTCCTCATACACTGACATCCCATTCCTCACACACTCACATCCCATTCCCCTCACACTGACATCCCAGTCCTCATACACTGACATCCCATTCTTCACACACTGACATCCCATTCTTCACACACTGACATCCCATTCCTCACACACTGACATCCCATTCCTCACTCACTGACTTCCCATTTGCCTCACACTGACATCCCATTCCTCATACACGGACATCCCATTCTTCACACACTGACATCCCATTCTTCACACACTGACATCCCATTCCTCACACACTCACATCCCATTCCCCTCACACACTCACATCCCATTCCCCTCACACACTGACCTCCCATTCTTCACAAACTGACATCCCATTCTTCACACACTGACATCCCATTCCTCACTCACTGACATCCCATTCCTCCTACACACTCACATCCCATTCCTCCTACACACTCACATCCCATTCCCCTCACACACGCACATCCCATTCCCCTCACGCACTGACATCCCAGTCCCTTCATGCACTGACATCCCATTCCTCACACACTCTCATCCCATTCCCCCCACACACTGACATCCCATTCCTCACACTCTAACATCCCATTCCTCACACAATGACATCCCATTCCTCACACACTGACTTTCCATCCCTCACACACTCTCATCCCATTCCCCCCACACACTGACATCCCATTCCTCACACACTAACATCCCATTCCCCACACAATGACATCCCATTCCCTCCACACACTGACATCCCATTCCTCACACACTGACATCCCATTCCCTCCACACACTGACATCCCATTCCTAACACACTGACATCCCATTCCTCACACACTGACTTCCCACTCCTCACTCACTGACATCCCATTCCCTCCACACACTGACATCCCATTCCTAACACACTGACATCCCATTCCTCACACACTGACTTCCCACTCCTCACTCACTGACATCCCATTCCCCTCACACTGACATCCCATTCCTCACACACTGGCATCCCATTCCTCACACACTGACTTTCCATTCCTCACACACTGACATCCCATTCCTCACACACTGACATCCCATTCCCTCCACACACTGACATCCCATTCCTAACACACTGACATCCCATTCCTCACATACTGACATCCCATTCCTCACACACTGACATCCCATTCCTCACACACTGAAATCCCATTCCTCACTCACTGACATCCCATTCCTCTCACACTGACATCCCATTCCTCACACACTGACATCCCATTCCTCACTCACTGACATCCCATTCCTCACACATTGATATCCCATTCCTCACACACTGACATCCCATTCCTCACACACTGACATCCCATTCCTCACACACTGACATCCTATTCCCTTCATACACTGACTTCCCATTCCTAACACACTGACATCCCATTCCTCAGACACTCACATCCCATTCCTCACACACTGACATCGCATTCCTCCCACACTGACATCCCATTCCTCACACACTGACATCCCATTCCTCACACACTGACATCCCATTCCCTCCACACACTGACATCCCATTCCTAACACACTGACATCCCATTCCTCACACACTGACTTTCCATTCCTCACACACTGACATCCCATTCCTCACACACTGACTTTCCATTCCTCACACACTGACATCCCATTCCTCACACACTGACATCCCATTTCCTCAACACACTGACATCCCATTCCGCACACACTGACATCCCATTCCTCACACACTGACATCCCATTCCCTTCACACACTGACTTCCCATTCCCTTCAAACACTGACATCCCATTCCCATCATAAACTGACATCCCATTCCTCACACACTGACATCCCATTCCTCACAGACTGACATCCCATTCCCTTCACACACAGACTTCCCATTCCTCACACACTGACATCCCATTCCCATCATACACTGACATCCCATTCCTCACACACTGACATCCCATTCCTCACACAATGACATCCCATTCATCACGCACTGACATCCCATTCCTCACACACTGACATCCCATTCCCCTCACACACTGACATCCCATTCCTCACAGACTGACATCCCATTCCCTTCACACACTGACTTCCCATTCCCTTCAAACACTGACATCCCATTCCCATCATAAACTGACATCCCATTCCTCACACACTGACATCCCATTCCTCACAGACTGACATCCCATTCCCTTCACACACAGACTTCCCATTCCTCACACACTGACATCCCATTCCCATCATACACTGACATCCCATTCCTCACACACTGACATCCCATTCCTCACACAATGACATCCCATTCATCACGCACTGACATCCCATTCCTCACACACTGACATCCCATTCCCCTCACACACTGACATCCCATTCCTCACACACTGACATCCCATTCCTCACACACTGTCATCCCATTCCCCACACACTGACATCCCATTCCTCACACACTGACATCCCATTCCTCACACACTGACATCCCATTCCTCACTCACTGACTTCACGTTCGCCTCACACACTCACATCCCATTCCTCCTACACACTCACATCCCATTCGCTCACACACTGACATCCCATTCCCTTCACGCACTGACATCCCATTCCTCACACACTCTCATCCCATTCCCCCCACACACTGACATCCCATTCCTCTCACACTGACAACCCATTCCCCTCAAACACTGACAATCCATTCCTCACACACTGACGTCCCATTCCTCACACACTGATATCCCATTCCCCTCACATTGAGATCCCATTCCTCACACACTGACATCCCATTCCCTTCACACACTGACTTCCCATTCCCTTCAAACACTGACACCCCATTCCCATCATACACTGACATCCCATTCCTCACAAACTGACATCTCATTCCTCACAGACTGACATCCCATTCCCTTCACACACTGACTTCCCATTCCCTTCAAACACTGACATCCGATTCCCATCATACACTCACATCCCATTCCTCACACACTCACATCCCATTCCCCTCACACACTGACATCCCATTCCTCACACACTGACATCCCATTCCTCACACACTGACATCCCATTCCCTTCACACAATGACTTCCCATTCCCCTCAAACACTGACATCCCATTCCCATCATACACTGACATCCCATTCCTCACATACTGACATCCCATTCCGCACACACAGACATCCCATTCCTCACACACTGACATCCCATTCCTCACCCACTCACATCCCATTCCCCTCACACACTGACATCCCATTCCTCCTACACACTCACATCCCATTCCCCCCACACACTGACATCCCATTCCTCACACACTGACATCCCATTCCCCTCACACACTGACATCCCATTCCTCCTACACACTCACATCCCATTCCCCCCACACACTGACATCCCATTCCTCACACACTGACATCCCATTCCTCACACACTGACATCTTATTCCTCACACACTGACATCCCATTCCTCACACACTCACATGCCATTCCCCTCACACAATGACATCCCATTCCTCCTACACACTCACATCCCATTCCCCCCACACATTGACATCCCATTCCTCACACACTGACATCCCATTCCCCTCACAAACTGACATCCCATTCCTCAAACATTGAATTCCCATTCCCCTCAGAAACTGACATCCCATTCCTCACACACTGACATACCATTCTATTCACACACTGACATCCCATTCCTCACACACTGACATCCCATTCCTCACACACTGACAACCCATTCCTCACACACTGACATCCCATTCCTCACACACTGACATCCCATTCCCCTCACACACTGACATCTCATTCCTCACACACTGACATCCCATTCCTCACACACTGACATCCCATTCCTCACACACTGACATCCCATTCCTTACACACTGACATCCCATTCCTCACACACTGACATCCCAGTCCCTTCATGCACTGACATCCCATTCCTCACACACTCTCATCCCATTCCCCCCACACACTGACATCCCATTCCTCACACACTAACATCCCATTCCTCACACAATGACATCCCATTCCCCTCACACACTGACATCCCATTCCCCAAACACTGACATCTCATTCCTCACACACTGACATCTCATTCCTCACACACTGACATCCCATTCCTCACACACTGACATCCCATTCCTCACACACTGACTTTCCATTCCTCACACACTGACATCCCATTCCTCACACACTGACTTTCCATTCCTCACACACTGACATCCCATTCCTCACACAATGACATCCCATTCCCCTCACACTGACATCCCATTCCTCACACACTGACTTTCCATTCCTCACACACTGACATCCCATTCCTCACACACTGACTTTCCATTCCTCACACACTGACATCCCATTCCTCACTCACTGACATCCCATTCCCCTCACACTGACATCCCATTCCTCACACACTGGCATCCCATTCCTCACACACTGACTTTCCATTCCTCACACACTGACATCCCATTCCTCACACACTGACATCCCATTCCCTCCACACACTGACATCCCATTCCTAACACACTGACATCCCATTCCTCTCACTCTGACATCCCATTCCACACACACTGACATCCCATTCCTCACACACTGACATCCCATTCGTCACACACTGACATCCCATTCCTCACACACTGACATCCCATTCCTTACACACTGACATCCCATTCCTCACATACTGACATCCCATTCCTCGCACACTGACATCCCATTCCTTCCACACTGAAATCCCATTCCTCACTCACTGACATCCCATTCCTCTCACACTGACATCCCATTCCTCACACACTGACATCCCATTCCTCACTCACTGACATCCCATTCCTCACACATTGATATCCCATTCCTCACACACTGACATCCCATTCCTCACACACTGACATCCCATTCCTCACACACTGACATCCTATTCCCTTCATACACTGACTTCCCATTCCTAACACACTGACATCCCATTCCTCACACACTCACATCCCATTCCTCACACACTGACATCCCATTCCCTCCACACACTGACATCCCATTCCTCACACACTGACATCCCATTCCTCACACACTGACTTTCCATTCCTCACACACTGACATCCCATTCCTCACACACTGACTTTCCATTCCTCACACACTGACATCCCATTCCTCACACACTGACATCCCATTCCCTCAACACACTGACATCCCATTCCGCACACACTGACATCCCATTCCTCACAAACTGAATTCCCATTTCCCTCAGAAACTGACATCCCATTCCTCACACACTGACATCCCATTCCTCACACACTGACATCCCATTCCCTTCACACACTGACTTCCCATTCCCTTCAAACACTGACATCCCATTCCCACCATACACTGACATCCCATTCCTCACATACTGACATCCCATTCCTCACAGACTGACATCCCATTCCCTTCACACACAGGCTTCCCATTCCTCACACACTGACATCCCATTCCCATCATACACTGACATCCCATTCCTCACACACTGACATCCCATTCCTCACACAATGACATCCCATTCATCACGCACTGACATCCCATTCCTCACACACTGACATCCCATTCCCCTCACACACTGACATCCCATTCCTCACACACTGACATCCCATTCCTCACACACTGTCATCCCATTCCCCATACACTGACATCCCATTCCTCACACACTGACATCCCATTCCTCACACACTGATATCCCATTCCTCACAAACGGACTTCACATTCCTCATACAATGACATCCCATTCCTCAGACACTGTCATCCCATTCCTCAAACACTGAAATCCCATTCCTCACACACTGACATCCCATTCCTCACACACTGACTTCCCCTTCTACACACACTGACATCCCATTCCTCACACACTGACATCCCATTCCTCACTCACTGACTTCCCATTCCCCTCACACACTGACATCCCATTCCTCACACACTGACATCCCATTCCTCCTACACACTCACATCCCATTCCCCTCACACACTGACATCCCATTCCCCTCAAACACTGACATCCCATTCCCCTCAAACACTGACATCCCATTCCCCTCACACTAACATCCCATTCCCTTCACACACTGACAACCCATTTCTCACACACTGACATCCCATTCCTCACACACTGATATCCCATTCCCCTCACATTGAGATCCCATTCCTCACACACTGACATCCCATTCCCTTCACACACTGACTTCCCATTCCCTTCAAACACTGACATCCGATTCCCATCATACACTCACATCCCATTCCTCACACACTCACATCCCATTCCCTTCACACACTGACTTCCCATTCCCTTCAAACACTGACATCACATTCCCATCATACACTGACATCCCATTCCTCACATACTGACATCCCATTACTCACAGACTGACATCCCATTCCCTTCACACACAGACTTCCCATTCCTCACACACTGACATCCCATTCCCATCATACACTGACATCCCATTCCTCACACACTGACATCCCATTCCTCACACAATGACATCCCATTCATCACGCACTGACATCCCATTCCTCACACAATGACATCCCATTCACCTCACACACTGACATCCCATTCCCCAAACACTGACATCTCATTCCTCACACACTGACATCTCATTCCTCACACACTGACATCCCATTCCTCACACACTGACATCCCATTCCTCACACACTGACTTTCCATTCCTCACACACTGACATCCCATTCCTCACACACTGACTTTCCATTCCTCACACACTGACATCCCATTCCTCACACAATGACATCCCATTCCCCTCACACTGACATCCCATTCCTCACACACTGACTTTCCATTCCTCACACACTGACATCCCATTCCTCACACACTGACTTTCCATTCCTCACACACTGACATCCCATTCCTCACTCACTGACATCCCATTCCCCTCACACTGTCATCCCATTCCTCACACACTGGCATCCCATTCCTCACACACTGACTTTCCATTCCTCACACACTGACATCCCATTCCTCACACACTGACATCCCATTCCCTCCACACACTGACATCCCATTCCTAACACACTGACATCCCATTCCTCACACACTGACATCCCATTCGTCACACACTGACATCCCATTCCTCACACACTGACATCCCATTCCTCACACACTGACATCCCATTCCTCACATACTGACATCCCATTCCTCGCACACTGACATCCCATTCCTCACACACTGAAATCCCATTCCTCACTCACTGACATCCCATTCCTCTCACACTGACATCCCATTCCTCACACACTGACATCCCATTCCTCACTCACTGACATCCCATTCCTCACACATTGATATCCCATTCCTCACACACTGACATCCCATTCCTCACACACTGACATCCCATTCCTCACACACTGACATCCTATTCCCTTCATACACTGACTTCCCATTCCTAACACACTGACATCCCATTCCTCACACACTCACATCCCATTCCTCACACACTGACATCCCATTCCCTCCACACACTGACATCCCATTCCTCACACACTGACATCCCATTCCTCACACACTGACTTTCCATTCCTCACACACTGACATCCCGTTCCTCACACACTGACATCCCATTCCCTCAACACACTGACATCCCATTCCGCACACACTGACATCCCATTCCTCACAAACTGAATTCCCATTTCCCTCAGAAACTGACATCCCATTCCTCACACACTGACATCCCATTCCTCACACACTGACATCCCATTCCTCACACACTGACATCCCATTCCCTTCACACACTGACTTCCCATTCCCTTCAAACACTGACATCCCATTCCCATCATACACTGACATCCCATTCCTCACATACTGACATCCCATTCCTCACAGACTGACATCCCATTCCCTTCACACACAGGCTTCCCATTCCTCACACACTGACATCCCATTCCCATCATACACTGACATCCCATTCCTCACACACTGACATCCCATTCCTCACACAATGACATCCCATTCATCACGCACTGACATCCCATTCCTCACACACTGACATCCCATTCCTCACACACTGACATCCCATTCCTCACACACTGATATCCCATTCCTCACAAACGGACTTCACATTCCTCATACAATGACATCCCATTCCTCAGACACTGTCATCCCATTCCTCAAACACTGAAATCCCATTCCTCACACACTGACATCCCATTCCTCACACACTGACTTCCCCTTCTACACACACTGACATCCCATTCCTCACACACTGACATCCCATTCCTCACTCACTGACTTCCCATTCCCCTCACACACTGACATCCCATTCCTCACACACTGACATCCCATTCCTCCTACACACTCACATCCCATTCCCCTCACACACTGACATCCCATTCCCCTCAAACACTGACATCCCATTCCCCTCAAACACTGACATCCCATTCCCCTCACACTAACATCCCATTCCCTTCACACACTGACAACCCATTTCTCACACACTGACATCCCATTCCTCACACACTGATATCCCATTCCCCTCACATTGAGATCCCATTCCTCACACACTGACATCCCATTCCCTTCACACACTGACTTCCCATTCCCTTCAAACACTGACATCCGATTCCCATCATACACTCACATCCCATTCCTCACACACTCACATCCCATTCCCTTCACACACTGACTTCCCATTCCCTTCAAACACTGACATCACATTCCCATCATACACTGACATCCCATTCCTCACATACTGACATCCCATTACTCACAGACTGACATCCCATTCCCTTCACACACAGACTTCCCATTCCTCACACACTGACATCCCATTCCCATCATACACTGACATCCCATTCCTCACACACTGACATCCCATTCCTCACACAATGACATCCCATTCATCACGCACTGACATCCCATTCCTCACACACTGACATCCCATTCCCTTCACACACTGACTTCCCATTCCCCTCAAACACTGACATCCCATTCCCATCATACACTGACATCCCATTCCTCACATACTGACATCCCATTCCGCACACACTGACATCTCATTCCTCACACACTGACATCCCATTCCTCACACACTGACAACCCATTCCTCACCCACTCACATCCCATTCCCCTCACACACTGACATCCCATTCCTCCTACACACTCACATCCCATTCCCCCCACACACTGACATCCCATTCCTCACACACTGACATCCCATTCCCCTCACACACTGACATCCCATTCCTCCTACACATTCACATCCCATTCCCCCCACACACTGACATCCCATTCCTCACACACTGACATCCCATTCCTCACACACTGACATCTTATTCCTCACACACTGACATCCCATTCCTCACACACTCACATGCCATTCCCCTCACACACTGACATCCCATTCCTCCTACACACTCACATCCCATTCCCCCCACACACTGACATCCCATTCCTCACACACTGACATCCCATTCCCCTCACAAACTGACATCCCATTCCTCAAACATTGAATTCCCATTCCCCTCAGAAACTGACATCCCATTCCTCACACACTGACATACCATTCTATTCACACACTGACATCCCATTCCTCACACACTGACATCCCATTCCTCACACACTGACATCCCATTCCTCACACACTGACATCCCATTCCTCACACACTGACATCCCATTCCTCACACACTGACATCCCATTCCCCTCACACACTGACATCTCATTCCTCACACACTGACATCCCATTCCTCACACACTGACATCCCATTCCCCTCACACACTGACATCCCATTCCTTACACAATGACATCCCATTCCTCACATACTGACATCCCATTCCGCACACACTGACATCTCATTCCTCACACACTGACATCCCATTCCTCACACACTGACATCCCATTCCTCACCCACTCACATCCCATTCCCCTCACACACTGACATCCCATTCCTCCTACACACTCACATCCCATTCCCCCCACACACTGACATCCCATTCCTCACACACTGACATCCCATTCCCCTCACACACTGACATCCCATTCCTCCTACACATTCACATCCCATTCCCCCCACACACTGACATCCCATTCCTCACACACTGACATCCCATTCCTCAAACACTGACATCTTATTCCTCACACACTGACATCCCATTCCTCACACACTCACATGCCATTCCCCTCACACACTGACATCCCATTCCTCCTACACACTCACATCCCATTCCCCCCACACACTGACATCCCATTCCTCACACACTGACATCCCATTCCCCTCACAAAATGACATCCCATTCCTCAAACATTGAATTCCCATTCCCCTCAGAAACTGACATCCCATTCCTCACACACTGACATACCATTCTATTCACACACTGACATCCCATTCCTCACACACTGACATCCCATTCCTCACACACTGACATCCCATTCCTCACACACTGACATCCCATTCCTCACACACTGACATCCCATTCCCCTCACACACTGACATCGCATTCCTCACACACTGACATCCCATTCCTCACACACTGACATCCCATTCCCCTCACACACTGACATCCCATTCCTTACACAATGACATCCCATTCCCCACACACTGACATCCCATTCCTCACACACTGACTTCCCATTCCTCACACACTGATATCCCATTCCTCACAAACGGGCTTCCCATTCCTCACACATTGATATCCCATTCCTCACACACTGACTTCCCATTCCCCTCACACTGAGATCTCTTTCCCCTCACACACTGACATCCCATTCCCCTCAAACACTGACATCCCATTCCTCACACAATGACTTCCCCTTCCGCACACACTGACATCCCATTCCTAACAAACTGTCATCCCATTCCTCATATACTGACATCTCATTCCTCACAAACTGTCATCCCATTCCTCACACAGTGACATCCCATTCCTCACACAGTGACATCCCATTCCTCACGCACTGACATCCCATTCCTCACACACTGACATCCCATTCCTCACACTGACATCCCATTCCCTCCACACACTTACATCTAATTCCCTTCACGCACTGACATCCCATTCCTCACACACTCTCATCCCATTCCCTCCACACACTGACATCCCATTCCCTTCATGCACTGACATCCCATTCCTCACACAATTTCATCCCATTCCCTGCAAACACTGACATCCCATTCCTCACACACTGACATCCCATTCCTCACTCACTGACATCCCATTCGCCTCACACTGACATCCCATTCTTCACACACTGACATCCCATTCTTCACACACTGACATCCCATTCCTCACTCACTGACATCCCATTCGCCTCACACTGACATCCCATTCCTCACTCACTGACATCCCATTCTTCACACACTGACATCCCATTCTTCACACACTGACATCCCATTCTTCACACACTGACATCCCATTCTTCACACACTCACATCCCATTCCTCACACACTGACATCCCATTCCCCTCACACACTGACATCCCATTCCTCATACACTGACATCCCATTCCTCACACACTCACATCCCATTCTTCACACACTGACATCCCATTCCTCACACACTGACATCCCAGTCCTCATACACTGACATCCCATTCTTCACACACTGACATCCCATTCTTCACACACTGACATCCCATTCCTCACACACTGACATCCCATTCCTCACTCACTGACCTCCCATTCGCCTCACACTGACATCCCATTCCTCATACACGGACATCCCATTCTTCACACACTGACATCCCATTCTTCACACACTGACATCCCATTCCTCACTCACTGACATCCCATTCCTCCTATACAGTCACATCCCATTCCTCCTACACACTCACATCCCATTCCCCTCACACACGCACATCCCATTCCCCTCACGCACTGACATCCCAGTCCCTTCAATCACTGACATCCCATTCCTCACACACTCTCATCCCATTCCCCCCACACACTGACATCCCATTCCTCACATACTAACATCCCATTGCTCACACAATGACATCCCATTCCCCTCACACACTGACATCCCATTCCTCACACACTGACATCCCCTTCACCAAACACTGACATCTCATTCCTCACACACTGACATCCCATTCCTCACACACTGACATCCCATTCCTCACACACTGACATCCCATTCCTCACACACTGACTTTCCATTCCTCACACACTGACATCCCATTCCCCACACGATGACATCCCATTCCCTCCACACACTGACATCCCATTCCTAACACACTGACATCCCATTCCTCACACACTGACATCCCATTCCCTCCACGCACTGACATCCCATTCCTCACTCACTGACATCCCATTCCCCTCACACTGACATCCCATTCCTCACACACTGGCATCCCATTCCTCACACACTGACTTTCCATTCCTCACACACTGACATCCCATTCCTCACACACTGACATCCCATTCCCTCCACACACTGACATCCCATTCCTAATACACTGACATCCCATTCCTCTCACTCTGACATCCCATTCCTCACACACTGACATCCCATTCCTCACACACTGACATCCCATTCGTCACACACTGACATCCCATTCCTCACACACTGACATGCCATTCCTCACACACTGACATCCCTTTCCTCACATACTGACATCCCATTCCTCACACACTGACATCCCATTCCTCACACACTGAAATCCCATTCCTCACTCACTGACATCCCATTCCTCTCACACTGACATCCCATTCCTCACACACTGACATCCCATTCCTCACTCACTGACATCCCATTCCTCACACATTGATATCCCATTCCTCACACACTGACATCCCATTCCTCACACACTGACATCCCATTCCTCACACACTGACATCCTATTCCCTTCATACACTGACTTCCCATTCCTAACACACTGACATCCCATTCCTCACACACTCACATCCCATTCCTCACACACTGACATCGCATTCCTCCCACACTGACATCCCATTCCTCACACACTGACATCCCATTCCTCACACACTGACATCCCATTCCCTCCACACACTGACATCCCATTCCTAACACACTGACATCCCATTCCTCACACACTGACTTTCCATTCCTCACACACTGACATCCCATTCCTCACACACTGACTTTCCATTCCTCACACACTGACATCCCATTCCTCACACACTGACATCCCATTCCCTCAACACACTGACATCCCATTCCGCACACACTGACATCCCATTCCTCACACACTGAATTCCCATTCCCCTCAGAAACTGACATCCCATTCCTCACACACTGACATCCCATTCCTCACACACTGACATCCCATTCCTCACAGACTGACATCCCATTCCCTTCACACACAGACTTCCCATTCCTCACACACTGACATCCCATTCCCCACACACTGACATCCCATTCCTCACAAACGGACTTCCCATTCCTCACACACTGATATCCCATTCCTCACACACTGACTTCCCCTTCTACACACACTGACATCCCATTCCTCACACACTGACATCCCATTCCTCACTCACTGACTTCCCATTCGACTCACACACTGACATCCCATTCCTCACACACTGACATCCCATTCCTCACTCACTGACTTCCCATTCGACTCACACACTCACATCCCATTCCCCTCACACACTGATGTCCCATTCCCCTCACACACTGACATCCTATTCCTCACACACTGACATCCCATTCCTCCAACACACTCACATCCCATTTCCCTCACACACTGACATCCCATTCCCTTCACGCACTGACATCCCATTCCTCACACACTCTCATCCCATTCCCCCCACACACTGACAACCCATTCCCCTCAAACACTGACATCCCATTCCCCTCACACTAACATCCCATTCCTCACACACTGACAACCCATTCCTCACACACTGACATCCCATTCCTCACACACTGATATCCCATTCCCCTCACATTGAGATCCCATTCCTCACACACTGACATCCCATTCCCTTCACACACTGACTTCCCATTCCCTTCAAACACTGACATCCCATTCCCATCATACACTGACATCCCATTCCTCACATACTGACATCCCATTCCTCACAGACTGACATCCCATTCCCTTCACACACTGACTTCCCATTCCCTTCAAACACTGACATCCGATTCCCATCATACACTCACATCCCATTCCTCACACACTCACATCCCATTCCCCTCACACCCTGACATTCCATTCCTCACACACTGACATCCCATTCCTCACACACTGACATCCCATTCCCTTCACACACTGACTTCCCATTCCCCTCAAACACTGACATCCCATTCCCATCATACACTGACATCCCATTCCTCACATACTGACATCCCATTCCTCACACACTGACTTCTCATTCCTCACACACTGACATCCCATTCCCCTCACACACTGACATCCCATTCCTCCTACAAACTCACATCCCATTCCCCCCACACACTGACATCCCATTCCTCACACACTGACATCCCATTCCTCACACACTGACATCTCATTCCTCACACACTGACATCCCATTCCTCAAACACTCACATCCCATTCCCCTCACACACTGACATCCCATTCCTCCTACACACTCACATCCCATTCCCCCCACACACTGACATCCCATTCCTCACACACTGACATCCCATTCCCCTCACAAACTGACACCCCATTCCTCAAACATTGAATTCCCATTCCCCTCAGAAACTGACATCCCATTCCTCACACACTGACATACCATTCTATTCACACACTGACATCCCATTCCTCACACACTGACATCCCATTCCTCACACACTGACCTCCCATTCCTCACAAACTGACATCCCATTCTATTCACACACTGACATCCCATTCCTCACACACTGACATCCCATTCTATTCACACACTGACATCACATTCCTCATACACTGACATCCCATTCCTCACACACTGACATCCCTGTCCCCTCACACACTGACATCCCATTCCTCACACACTGACATCCCATTCTATTCACACACTGACATCCCATTCCTCACACACTGACATCCCATTCCTCACACACTGACATCCCATTCCACACACACTGACATCCCATTCCTCACACACTGACATCCCATTCCACTCACACACTGACATCCCATTCCTCACACAATGACATCCCATTCCCCACACACTGACATCCCATTCCTCACACACTGACTTCCCATTCCTCACACACTGATATCCCATTCCTCACAAACGGACTTCCCATTCCTCACACATTGATATCCCATTCCTCACACACTGACTTCCCATTCCTAACAAACTGTCATCCCATTCCTCATATACTGACATCCCATTCCTCACAAACTGTCATCCCATTCCTCACACAGTGACATCCCATTCCCCTCAAACACTGACATCCCATTCCTCACACAATGACTTCCCCTTCCACAAACACTGACATCCCATTCCTAACAAACTGTCATCCCATTCCTCATATACTGACATCCCATTCCTCACAAACTGTCATCCCATTCCTCACACAGTGACATCCCATTCCTCACACACTGACATCCCATTCCCTGCACACACTGACATCCATTCCTCACACACTGACATCCCATTCCCTTCACGCACTGACATCCCATTCCTCACACACTCTCATCCCATTCCCTTCATGCACTGACATCCCATTCCTCACACACTCTCATCCCATTCCCCGCAAACACTGATATCCCATTCCTCACACACTGATATCCCATTCCTCACTCACTGACTTCTCATTCGCCTCACACTGACATCCCATTCTTCACACACTGACATCCCATTCTTCACACACTGACATCCCATTCTTCACACACTGACATCCCATTCCTCACACACTCACATCCCATTCCCCTCACACACTGACATCCCATTCTTCACACACTGACATCCCATTCCTCACACACTGACATCCCATTCCTCATACACTGACATCCCATTCCTCACAAACTGACAACCCATTCCTCCTACACACTCACATCCCATTCCCCTCACACTGACATCCCAGTCCTCATACACTGACATCCCATTCTTCACACACTGACATCCCATTCTTCACACACTGACATCCCATTCCTCACACACTGACATCCCATTCCTCACTCACTGACTTCCCATTCGCCTCACACTGACATCCCATTCCTCATACACGGACATCCCATTCTTCACACACTGACATCCCATACTTCACACACTGACATCCCATTCCTCACACACTCACATCCCATTCCCCTCACACACTCACATCCCATTCCCCTCACACACTGACATCCCATTCTTCACACACTGACATCCCATTCTTCACACACTGACATCCCATTCCTCACTCACTGACATCCCATTCCTCCTATACAGTCACATCCCATTCCTCCTAAACACTCACATCCCATTCCCCTCACACACGCACATCCCATTCCCTTCATGCACTGACATCCCATTCCTCACACACTCACATCCCATTCCCCTCACACACTGACATCCCATTCCTCACACACTGACATCCCATTCCTCACACACTGACATCCCATTCCTCACACACTGACATCCCATTCCACTCACACACTGACATCCCATTCCTCACACAATGACATCCCATTCCCCACACACTGACATCCCATTCCTCACACACTGACTTCCCATTCCTCACACACTGATATCCCGTTCCTCACAAACGGACTTCCCATTCCTCACACATTGATATCCCATTCCTCACACACTGACTTCCCATTCCTAACAAACTGTCATCCCATTCCTCATATACTGACATCCCATTCCTCACAAACTGTCATCCCATTCCTCACACAGTGACATCCCATTCCCCTCAAACACTGACATCCCATTCCTCACACAATGACTTCCCCTTCCACACACACTGACATCCCATTCCTAACAAATGGACTTCCCATTCCTCACACATTGATATCCCATTCCTCACACACTGACTTCCCATTCCTAACAAACTGTCATCCCATTCCTCATATACTGACATCCCATTCCTAACAAACTGTCATCCCATTCCTCATATACTGACATCCCATTCCTCACAAACTGTCATCCCATTCCTCACACACTCACATCCCATTCCCCTCACACACTGACATCCCATTCTTCACACGCTGACATCCCATTCCTCACACACTGACATCCCATTCTTCACACACTGACATCCCATTCCTCACTCACTGACATCCCATTCCTCCTACACACTCACATCCCATTCCCCTCACACACGCACATCCCATTCCCCTCACGCACTGACATCCCAGTCCCTTCATGCACTGACATTCCATTCCTCACACACTCTCATCCCATTCCCCCCACACACTGACATCCCATTCCTCACACACTAACATCCCATTCCTCACACAATGACATCCCATTCCCCTCACACACTGACATCCCCTTCCCCAAACACTGACATCTCATTCCTCACACACTGACATCCCATTCCTCACACACTGACATCCCATTCCTCACACACTGACATCCCATTCCTCACACACTGACTTTCCATTCCTCACACACTGACATCCCATTCCCCACACGATGACATCCCATTCCCTCCACACACTGACATCCCATTCCTAACACACTGACATCCCATTCCTCACACACTGACATCCCATTCCCTCCACACACTGACATCCCATTCCTAACACACTGACATCCCATTCCTCACACACTGACTTCCCACTCCTCACTCACTGACATCCCATTCCCCTCACACTGACATCCCATTCCTCACACACTGGCATCCCATTCCTCACACACTGACTTTCCATTCCTCACACACTGACATCCCATTCCTCACACACTGACATCCCATTCCCTCCACACACTGACATCCCATTCCTAACACACTGACATCCCATTCCTCTCACTCTGACATCCCATTCCTCACACACTGACATCCCATTCCTCACACACTGACATCCCATTCGTCACACACTGACATCCCATTCCTCACACACTGACATCCCATTCCTCACACACTGACATCCCTTTCCTCACATACTGACATCCCATTCCTCACACACTGACATCCCATTCCTCACACACTGAAATCCCATTCCTCACTCACTGACATCCCATTCCTCTCACACTGACATCCCATTCCTCACACACTGACATCCCATTCCTCACTCACTGACATCCCATTCCGCACACATTGATATCCCATTCCTCACACACTGACATCCCATTCCTCACACATTGACATCCCATTCCTCACACACTGACATCCTATTCCCTTCATACACTGACTTCCCATTCCTAACACACTGACATCCCATTCCTCACACACTCACATCCCATTCCTCACACACTGACATCGCATTCCTCACACACTGACATCCCATTCCTCACACACTGACATCCCATTCCTCACACACTGACATCCCATTCCCTCCACACACTGACATCCCATTCCTAACACACTGACATCCCATTCCTCACACACTGACTTTCCATTCCTCACACACTGACATCCCATTCCTCACACACTGACTTTCCATTCCTCACACACTGACATCCCATTCCTCACACACTGACATCCCATTCCCTCAACACACTGACATCCCATTCCGCACACACTGACATCCCATTCCTCACACACTGAATTCCCATTCCCCTCAGAAACTGACATCCCATTCCTCACACACTGACATCCCATTCCTCACACACTGACATCCCATTCCTCACAGACTGACATCCCATTCCCTTCACACACTGACTTCCCATTCCCTTCAAACACTGACATCCCATTCCCATCATACACTGACATCCCATTCCTCACATGCTGACATCCCATTCCTCACAGACTGACATCCCATTCCCTTCACACACAGACTTCCCATTCCTCACACACTGACATCCCATTCCCATCATACACTGACATCCCATTCCTCACACACTGACATCCCATTCCTCACACAATGACATCCCATTCATCACGCACTGACATCCCATTCCTCACACACTGACATCCCATTCCCCTCACACACTGACATCCCATTCCTCACACACTGACATCCCATTCCTCACACACTGTCATCCCATTCCCCACACACTGACATCCCATTCCTCACAAACGAACTTCCCATTCCTCACACACTGATATCCCATTCCTCACACACTGACTTCCCCTTCTACACACACTGACATCCCATTCCTCACACACTGACATCCCATTCCTCACTCACTGACTTCCCATTCGACTCACACACTGATATCCCATTCCTCCTACACACTCACATCCCATTCCCCTCACACACTGACGTCCCATTCCCCTCACACACTGACATCCCATTCCTCACACACTGACATCCCATTCCTCCAACACACTCACATCCCATTTCCCTCACACACTGACATCCCATTCCCTTCACGCACTGACATCCCATTCCTCACACACTCTCATCCCATTCCCCCCACACACTGACATCCCATTCCCCTCACACTGACAACCCATTCCCCTCAAACACTGACATCCCATTCCCCTCACACTAACATCCCATTCCTCACACACTGACAACCCATTCCTCACACACTGACATCCCATTCCTCACACACTGATATCCCATTCCCCTCACATTGAGATCCCATTCCTCACACACGGACATCCCATTCCCTTCACACACTGACTTCCCATTCCCTTCAAACACTGACATCCCATTCCCATCATACACTGACATCCCATTCCTCACATACTGACATCCCATTCCTCACAGACTGACATCCCATTCCCTTCACACACTGACTTCCCATTCCCTTCAAACACTGACATCCGATTCCCATCATACACTCACATCCCATTCCTCACACACTCACATCCCATTCCCCTCACACCCTGACATCCCATTCCTCACACACTGACATCCCATTCCTCACACACTGACATCCCATTCCCTTCACACACTGACTTCCCATTCCCCTCAAACACTGACATCCCATTCCCATCATACACTGACATCCCATTCCTCACATACTGACATCCCATTCCTCACACACTGACTTCTCATTCCTCACACACTGACATCCCATTCCTCACACACTGACATCCCATTCCTCACCCACTCACATCCCATTCCCCTCACACACTGACATCCCATTCCTCACACACTGACATCCCATTCCCCTCACACACTGACATCCCATTCCTCCTACAAACTCACATCCCATTCCCCCCACACACTGACATCCCATTCCTCACACACTGACATCCCATTCCTCACACACTGACATCTCATTCCTCACACGCTGACATCCCATTCCTCAAACACTCACATCCCATTCCCCTCACACACTGACATCCCATTCCTCCTACACACTCACATCCCATTCCCCCCACACACTGACATCCCATTCCTCACTCACTGACATCCCATTCCCCTCACAAACTGACACCCCATTCCTCAAACATTGAATTCCCATTCCCCTCAGAAACTGACATCCCATTCCTCACACACTGACATACCATTCTATTCACACACTGACATCCCATTCCTCACACACTGACATCCCATTCCTCACACACTGACATCCCATTCCTCACAAACTGACATCCCATTCTATTCACACACTGACATCCCATTCCTCACACACTGACATCCCATTCTATTCACACACTGACATCACATTCCTCATACACTGACATCCCATTCCTCACACACTGACATCCCTGTCCCCTCACACACTGACATCCCATTCCTCACACACTGACATCCCATTCTATTCACACACTGACATCCCATTCCTCACACACTGACATCCCATTCCTCACACACTGACATCCCATTCCACACACACTGACATCCCATTCCTCACACACTGACATCCCATTCCACTCACACACTGACATCCCATTCCTCACACAATGACATCCCATTCCCCACACACTGACATCCCATTCCTCACACACTGACTTCCCATTCCTCACACACTGATATCCCATTCCTCACAAACGGACTTCCCATTCCTCACACATTGATATCCCATTCCTCACACACTGACTTCCCATTCCTAACAAACTGTCATCCCATTCCTCATATACTGACATCCCATTCCTCACAAACTGTCATCCCATTCCTCACACAGTGACATCCCATTCCCCTCAAACACTGACATCCCATTCCTCACACAATGACTTCCCCTTCCACACACACTGACATCCCATTCCTAACAAACTGTCATCCCATTCCTCATATACTGACATCCCATTCCTCACAAACTGTCATCCCATTCCTCACACACTGACATCCATTCCTCACACACTGACATCCCATTCCCTCCACACACTGACATCTAATTCCCTTCACGCACTGACATCCCATTCCTCACACACTCTCATCCCATTCCCTTCATGCACTGACATCCCATTCCTCACACACTCTCATCCCATTCCCCGCAAACACTGATATCCCATTCTTCACACACTGACATCCCATTCTTCACACACTGACATCCCATTCTTCACACACTGACATCCCATTCTTCACACACTGACATCCCATTCCTCACACACTCACATCCCATTCCCCTCACACACTGACATCCCATTCTTCACACACTGACATCCCATTCCTCACACACTGACATCCCATTCCTCATACACTGACATCCCATTCCTCACAAACTGACATCCCATTCCTCCTACACACTCACATCCCATTCCCCTCACACTGACATCCCAGTCCTCATACACTGACATCCCATTCTTCACACACTGACATCCCATTCTTCACACACTGACATCCCATTCTTCACACACTGACATCCCATTCTTCACACACTGACATCCCATTCTTCACACACTCACATCCCATTCCCCTCACACACTGACATCCCATTCTTCACACACTGACATCCCATTCTTCACACACTGACATCCCATTCCTCACACACTGACATCCCATTCCTCACCCACTCACATCCCATTCCCCTCACACACTGACATCCCATTCCTCACACACTGACATCCCATTCCCCTCACACACTGACATCCCATTCCTCCTACAAACTCACATCCCATTCCCCCCACACACTGACATCCCATTCCTCACACACTGACATCCCATTCCTCACACACTGACATCTCATTCCTCACACGCTGACATCCCATTCCTCAAACACTCACATCCCATTCCCCTCACACACTGACATCCCATTCCTCCTACACACTCACATCCCATTCCCCCCACACACTGACATCCCATTCCTCACTCACTGACATCCCATTCCCCTCACAAACTGACACCCCATTCCTCAAACATTGAATTCCCATTCCCCTCAGAAACTGACATCCCATTCCTCACACACTGACATACCATTCTATTCACACACTGACATCCCATTCCTCACACACTGACATCCCATTCCTCACACACTGACATCCCATTCCTCACAAACTGACATCCCATTCTATTCACACACTGACATCCCATTCCTCACACACTGACATCCCATTCTATTCACACACTGACATCACATTCCTCATACACTGACATCCCATTCCTCACACACTGACATCCCTGTCCCCTCACACACTGACATCCCATTCCTCACACACTGACATCCCATTCTATTCACACACTGACATCCCATTCCTCACACACTGACATCCCATTCCTCACACACTGACATCCCATTCCACACACACTGACATCCCATTCCTCACACACTGACATCCCATTCCACTCACACACTGACATCCCATTCCTCACACAATGACATCCCATTCCCCACACACTGACATCCCATTCCTCACACACTGACTTCCCATTCCTCACACACTGATATCCCATTCCTCACAAACGGACTTCCCATTCCTCACACATTGATATCCCATTCCTCACACACTGACTTCCCATTCCTAACAAACTGTCATCCCATTCCTCATATACTGACATCCCATTCCTCACAAACTGTCATCCCATTCCTCACACAGTGACATCCCATTCCCCTCAAACACTGACATCCCATTCCTCACACAATGACTTCCCCTTCCACACACACTGACATCCCATTCCTAACAAACTGTCATCCCATTCCTCATATACTGACATCCCATTCCTCACAAACTGTCATCCCATTCCTCACACAGTGACATCCCATTCCTCACACAGTGACATCCCATTCCTCACACACTGACATCCATTCCTCACACACTGACATCCCATTCCCTCCACACACTGACATCTAATTCCCTTCACGCACTGACATCCCATTCCTCACACACTCTCATCCCATTCCCTTCATGCACTGACATCCCATTCCTCACACACTCTCATCCCATTCCCCGCAAACACTGATATCCCATTCTTCACACACTGACATCCCATTCTTCACACACTGACATCCCATTCTTCACACACTGACATCCCATTCTTCACACACTGACATCCCATTCCTCACACACTCACATCCCATTCCCCTCACACACTGACATCCCATTCTTCACACACTGACATCCCATTCCTCACACACTGACATCCCATTCCTCATACACTGACATCCCATTCCTCACAAACTGACATCCCATTCCTCCTACACACTCACATCCCATTCCCCTCACACTGACATCCCAGTCCTCATACACTGACATCCCATTCTTCACACACTGACATCCCATTCTTCACACACTGACATCCCATTCTTCACACACTGACATCCCATTCTTCACACACTGATATCCCATTCTTCACACACTCACATCCCATTCCCCTCACACACTGACATCCCATTCTTCACACACTGACATCCCATTCTTCACACACTGACATCCCATTCCTCACACACTGACATCCCATTCCTCCTACACACTCACATCCCATTCCTCCTACACACTCACATCCCATTCCCCTCACACACTGACATCCCATTCCTCACACAATGACATCCCATTCCCCTCACACACTGACATCTCATTCCTCACACACTGACATCCCATTCCTCACACACTGACATCCCATTCCTCACACACTGACATCCCATTCCTAACACACTGACATCCCATTCCGCACACTCTGTCATCCCACTCCTCACACACTGACTTTCCATTCCTCACACACTGACATCCCATTCCTCACACAATGACATCCCATTCCCTCCACACACTGACATCCCATTCATAACACACTGACATCCCATTCCTCACACACTGACATCCCATTCCCTCCACACACTGACATCCCATTCCTCACACACTGGCATCCCATTCCCTCCACACACTGACATCCCATTCCTAACACACTGACATCCCATTCCTCTCACTCTGACATCCCATTCCTCACACACTGACATCCCATTCCTCACACACTGACATCCCATTCGTCACACACTGACATCCCACTCCTCACACACTGACATCCCATTCCCCTCACACACTGACATCCCATTCCCCTCAAACACTGACATCCCATTCCGCACACAAAGACTTCCCATTCCTCACACACTGGCATCCCATTCCTCACATACTGACATCCCATTCCTCACACACTGACATCCCATTCCTCGCACACTGATATCCCATTCCTCACTCACTGACATCCCATTCCTCTCACACTGACATCCCATTCCTCACAGACTGACATCCCATTCCTCACACACTGACATCCCATTCCTCACTCACTGACATCCCATTCCTTACACATTGATATCCCATTCCTCACACACTGATATCCCATTCCTCACACACTGACATCCCATTCCTCACACACTGACATCCTATTCCCTTCATACACTGACTTCCCATTCCTAACACACTGACATCCCATTCCTCACACACTCACATCCCATTCCTCACTCACTGACATCGCATTCCTCACACACTGACATCCCATTCCCTTCACATACTGGCTTCCCATTCCCTTCAAACACTGACATCCCATTCCCATCATACACTGACATCCCATTCCTCACATACTGACATCCCATTCCTCACAGACTGACATCCCATTCCCTTCACACACTGACTTCACATTCCCTTGAAACACTGACATCCGATTTCCATCATACACTGACATCCCATTCCTCACACACTGACATCCCATTCCCATCATACACTGACATCCCATTCCTCACACACTGACATCCCATTCCCATCATACACTGACATCCCATTCCTCACACACTGACATCCCATTCCCTCCACACACTGACATCCCATTCCTAGCTCACTGACATCCCATTCCTCACACACTGACTTTCCATTCCTCACACACTGACATCCCATTCCTCACACACTGACATCCCATTCCTCACACACTGACATCCCATTCCCTCAACACACTGACATCCCATTCCGCACACACTGACATCCCATTCCTCACACACTGAATTCCCATTCCCCTCAGAAACTGACATCCCATTCCTCACACACTGACATCTCATTCCTCACACAATGACATCCCATTCCTCACACACTGACATCCCATTCCTCACACACTGACATCCCATTCCTCACACACTGACATCCCATTCCTCACACACTGACATCCCATTCCTCACAGACTGACATCCCATTCCCTTCACACACTGACTTCCCATTCCCTTCAAACACTGACATCCCATTCCCATCATACACTGACATCCCATTCCTCACAGACTGACATCCCATTCCCTTCACACACTGACTTCCCATTCCCTTGAAACACTGACATCCGATTTCCATCATACACTGACATCCCATTCCTCACACTCTGACATCCCATTCCCATCATACACTGACATCCCATTCCTCACACACTGACATCCCATTCCCACCATACACTGACATCCCATTCCTCACACACTGACATCCCATTCCTCATACAATGACATCCCATTCATCACGCACTGACATCCCATTCCTCACACACTGACATCCCATTCCCCTCACACACTGACATCCCATTCCTCACACACTGACATCCCATTCCTCACACACTGACATCCCATTCCTCACACACTGACATCCCATTCCTCAAACACTGACATCCCATTCCTCACACACTGGCATCCCATTCCTCACACACTGACTTTCCATTCCTCACACACTGGCATCCCATTCCTCACATACTGACATCCCATTCCTCACACACTGATATCCCATTCCTCACACACTGACTTTCCATTCCTCACACACTGACATCCCATTCCTCACATACTGACATCCCATTCCTCACAGACTGACATCCCATTCCCTTCACACACTGACTTCCCATTCCCTTGAAACACTGACATCCGATTTCCATCATACACTGACATCCCATTCCTCACACACTGACATCCCATTCCCATCATACACTGACATCCCATTCCTCACACACTGACATCCCATTCCCATCATACACTGACATCCCATTCCTCACACACTGACATCCCATTCCTCACACACTGACATCCCATTCCTCACACACTGACATCCCATTCCTCACACACTGACATCCCATTCCTCACACACTGGCATCCCATTCCTCACACACTGTCTTTCCATTCCTCACACACTGACATCCCATTCCTCACACACTGACATCCCATTCCCTCCACACACTGACATCCCATTCCTAACACACTGACATCCCATTCCTCACACACTGACTTCCCACTCCTCACTCACTGACATCCCATTCCCCTCACACTGACATCCCATTCCCCTCACACTGACATCCCATTCCTCACACACTGACTTCCCATTCTTCACACACTGACATCCCATTCATCACACACTGACGTCGCATTCCTCACACACTGACATCCCATTCCTCACATACTGAAATCCCATTCCTCACACACTGAAATCCCATTCCTCACTCACTTGCATCCCATTCCCCTCACACTGACATCCCATTCCTCACAGACTGATATCCCATTCCTCACACACTGACATCCCATTCCTCACTCACTGACATCCCATTCCTCACACATTGATATCCCATTCCTCACACACTGACATCCCATTCCTCACACACTGACATCCCATTCCTCACACACTGACATCCTATTCCCTTCATACACTGACTTCCCATTCCTAACACACTGACATCCCATTCCTCACACACTCACATCCCATTCCTCACACACTGACATCGCATTCCTCACACACTGACATCCCATTACTCACACACTGACATCCCATTCCTCACACACTGACATCCCATTCCCTCCACACACTGACATCCCATTCCTAACACACTGACATCCCATTCCTCACACACTGACTTTCCATTCCTCACACACTGACATCCCATTCCTCCCACACTGACTTTCCATTCCTCCCACACTGACATCCCATTCCTCACACACTGACATCCCATTCCCTCCACACACTGACATCCCATTCCTCACACACTGACATCCCATTCCTCACACACTGACATCCCATTCCTCACACACTGACATCCCATTCCCTCCACACACTGACATCCCATTCCTCACACACTGACATCCCATTCCTCACACGCTGACATCCCATTCCCTCCACACACTGACATCCCATTCCTAACACACTGACATCCCATTCCTCACACACTGACATCCCATTCCTCACACACTGACTTTTCATTCCTCACACACTCTCATCCCATTCCCCCCACACACTCTCATCCCATTCCCCTCAAACACTGCTATCCCATTCCTCTCACTCTGACATCCCATTCCTCACACACTGACTTCCCATTCCTCACTCACTGACATCCCATTCGCCTCACACTGACATCCCATTCCTCACACACTGACATCCCATTCTTCACACACTGACATCCCATTCCTCACACACTGACATCCCATTTTTCTCTCTCTGACATCCCATTCCTCACACACTGACATTCCATTCCTCACACACTGACATCCCATTCGTCGCACACTGACATCCCATTCGTCACACACTGACATCCCATTCCTCACACTGACATCCCATTCCACACACACCGACATCCTATTCCCTTCATACACTGACTTCCCATTCCTCACACACTGACATCCTACTCCTTTCAAATACTGACATCCATTTCCTCACACACTGACATCTCATTCCTCACACACTGACCTCCCATTCCTCACACACTGACATCCCATTCCTCACACATTGACATCCTATTCCCTTCATACACTGACTTCCCATTCCTCACACACTGACATCCCATTCCTCACACACTCACATCCCATTCCTCACACACTGACATCCCATTCCTCACACGCTGACATCCCATTCTTCACAATCTGTAATCCTATTCCCACATACAATGACAACCCATTCCTCACACACTGACATCCCATTCCTCACACACTGACATCCCATTCCTCACACACTCACATCCCATTCCTCAAACACTGACATCGCATTCCTCACACACTGACATCCCATTACTCACACACTGACATCCCATTCCTCACACGCTGACATCCCATTCCTAAAACACTGACATCCCATTCCCTCCACACACTGACATCCCATTCCTAACACACTGACATCCCATTCCTCACACACTGACTTTCCATTCCTCACACACTGACATCCCAATCCTCACACACTGAATTTCCATTCCTCCCACACTGACATCCCATTTCTCACACACTGACATCCCATTCCCTCCACACACTGACATCCCATTCCTCACACACTGACATCCCATTCCTCACACACTGACATCCCATTCCTCACATACTGACATCCCATTCCTCACACACTGACATCCCATTCCCTCCACACACTGACATCCCATTCCTCACACACTGACATCCCATTCCTCACACACTGACATCCCATTCCTCACAAACTGACATCCCATTCCTCACACACTGATATCCCATTCCTCACACACTGACTTTCCATTCCTCACACACTGACATCCCATTCCTCACATACTGACATCCCATTCCTCACAGACTGACATCCCATTCCCTTCACACACTGACTTCCCATTCCCTTGAAACACTGACATCCGATTTCCATCATACACTGACATCCCATTCCTCACACACTGACATCCCATTCCCATCATACACTGACATCCCATTCCTCACACACTGACTTCCCATTCCCATCATACACTGACATCCCATTCCTCACACACTGACATCCCATTCCTCACACACTGACATCCCATTCCTCACACACTGACATCCCATTCCTCACACACTGACATCCCATTCCTCACACACTGGCATCCCATTCCTCACACACTGACTTTCCATTCCTCACACACTGACATCCCATTCCTCACACACTGACATCCCATTCCCTCCACACACTGACATCCCATTCCTAACACACTGACATCCCATTCCTCACACACTGACTTCCCACTCCTCACTCACTGACATCCCATTCCCCTCACACTGACATCCCATTCCCCTCACACTGACATCCCATTCCTCACACACTGACTTCCCATTCTTCACACACTGACATCCCATTCATCACACACTGACGTCGCATTCCTCACACACTGACATCCCATTCCTCACATACTGAAATCCCATTCCTCACACACTGAAATCCCATTCCTCACTCACTTGCATCCCATTCCCCTCACACTGACATCCCATTCCTCACAGACTGATATCCCATTCCTCACACACTGACATCCCATTCCTCACTCACTGACATCCCATTCCTCACACATTGATATCCCATTCCTCACACACTGACATCCCATTACTCACACACTGACATCCCATTCCTCACACACTGACATCCTATTCCCTTCATACACTGACTTCCCATTCCTAACACACTGACATCCCATTCCTCACACACTCACATCCCATTCCTCACACACTGACATCGCATTCCTCACACACTGACATCCCATTACTCACACACTGACATCCCATTCCTCACACACTGACATCCCATTCCCTCCACACACTGACATCCCATTCCTAACACACTGACATCCCATTCCTCACACACTGACTTTCCATTCCTCACACACTGACATCCCATTCCTCCCACACTGACTTTCCATTCCTCCCACACTGACATCCCATTCCTCACACACTGACATCCCATTCCCTCCACACACTGACATCCCATTCCTCACAAACTGACATCCCATTCCTCACACACTGACATCCCATTCCCTCCACACACTGACATCCCATTCCTCACACGCTGACATCCCATTCCCTCCACACACTGACATCCCATTCCTAACACACTGACATCCCATTCCTCACACACTGACATCCCATTCCTCACACACTGACTTTTCATTCCTCACACACTCTCATCCCATTCCCCCCACACACTCTCATCCCATTCCCCTCAAACACTGCTATCCCATTCCTCTCACTCTGACATCCCATTCCTCACACACTGACTTCCCATTCCTCACTCACTGACATCCCATTCGCCTCACACTGACATCCCATTCCTCACACACTGACATCCCATTCTTCACACACTGACATCCCATTCCTCACACACTGACAGCCCATTTTTCTCACTCTGACATCCCATTCCTCACACACTGACATCCCATTCCTCACACACTGACATCCCATTCGTCGCACACTGACATCCCATTCGTCACACACTGACATCCCATTCCTCACACTGACATCCCATTCCACACACACTGACATCCCATTCCTCACACACTGACATCCTATTCCCTTCATACACTGACTTCCCATTCCTCACACACTGACATCCTACTCCTTTCAAATACTGACATCCATTTCCTCACACACTGACATCTCATTCCTCACACACTGACCTCCCATTCCTCACACACTGACATCCCATTCCCTCCACACACTGACATCCCATTCCTCACACACTGACATCCCATTCCTCACACGCTGACATCCCATTCCCTCCACACACTGACATCCCATTCCTAACACACTGACATCCCATTCCTCACACACTGACATCCCATTCCTCACACACTGACTTTTCATTCCTCACACACTCTCATCCCATTCCCCCCACACACTCTCATCCCATTCCCCTCAAACACTGCTATCCCATTCCTCTCACTCTGACATCCCATTCCTCACACACTGACTTCCCATTCCTCACTCACTGACATCCCATTCGCCTCACACTGACATCCCATTCCTCACACACTGACATCCCATTCTTCACACACTGACATCCCATTCCTCACACACTGACATCCCATTTTTCTCTCTCTGACATCCCATTCCTCACACACTGACATTCCATTCCTCACACACTGACATCCCATTCGTCGCACACTGACATCCCATTCGTCACACACTGACATCCCATTCCTCACACTGACATCCCATTCCACACACACCGACATCCTATTCCCTTCATACACTGACTTCCCATTCCTCACACACTGACATCCTACTCCTTTCAAATACTGACATCCATTTCCTCACACACTGACATCTCATTCCTCACACACTGACCTCCCATTCCTCACACACTGACATCCCATTCCTCACACATTGACATCCTATTCCCTTCATACACTGACTTCCCATTCCTCACACACTGACATCCCATTCCTCACACACTCACATCCCATTCCTCACACACTGACATCCCATTCCTCACACGCTGACATCCCATTCTTCACAATCTGTAATCCTATTCCCACATACAATGACAACCCATTCCTCACACACTGACATCCCATTCCTCACACACTGACATCCCATTCCTCACACACTCACATCCCATTCCTCAAACACTGACATCGCATTCCTCACACACTGACATCCCATTACTCACACACTGACATCCCATTCCTCACACGCTGACATCCCATTCCTAAAACACTGACATCCCATTCCCTCCACACACTGACATCCCATTCCTAACACACTGACATCCCATTCCTCACACACTGACTTTCCATTCCTCACACACTGACATCCCAATCCTCACACACTGAATTTCCATTCCTCCCACACTGACATCCCATTTCTCACACACTGACATCCCATTCCCTCCACACACTGACATCCCATTCCTCACACACTGACATCCCATTCCTCACACACTGACATCCCATTCCTCACATACTGACATCCCATTCCTCACACACTGACATCCCATTCCCTCCACACACTGACATCCCATTCCTCACACACTGACATCCCATTCCTCACACACTGACATCCCATTCCTCACAAACTGACATCCCATTCCTCACACACTGATATCCCATTCCTCACACACTGACTTTCCATTCCTCACACACTGACATCCCATTCCTCACATACTGACATCCCATTCCTCACAGACTGACATCCCATTCCCTTCACACACTGACTTCCCATTCCCTTGAAACACTGACATCCGATTTCCATCATACACTGACATCCCATTCCTCACACACTGACATCCCATTCCCATCATACACTGACATCCCATTCCTCACACACTGACTTCCCATTCCCATCATACACTGACATCCCATTCCTCACACACTGACATCCCATTCCTCACACACTGACATCCCATTCCTCACACACTGACATCCCATTCCTCACACACTGACATCCCATTCCTCACACACTGGCATCCCATTCCTCACACACTGACTTTCCATTCCTCACACACTGACATCCCATTCCTCACACACTGACATCCCATTCCCTCCACACACTGACATCCCATTCCTAACACACTGACATCCCATTCCTCACACACTGACTTCCCACTCCTCACTCACTGACATCCCATTCCCCTCACACTGACATCCCATTCCCCTCACACTGACATCCCATTCCTCACACACTGACTTCCCATTCTTCACACACTGACATCCCATTCATCACACACTGACGTCGCATTCCTCACACACTGACATCCCATTCCTCACATACTGAAATCCCATTCCTCACACACTGAAATCCCATTCCTCACTCACTTGCATCCCATTCCCCTCACACTGACATCCCATTCCTCACAGACTGATATCCCATTCCTCACACACTGACATCCCATTCCTCACTCACTGACATCCCATTCCTCACACATTGATATCCCATTCCTCACACACTGACATCCCATTACTCACACACTGACATCCCATTCCTCACACACTGACATCCTATTCCCTTCATACACTGACTTCCCATTCCTAACACACTGACATCCCATTCCTCACACACTCACATCCCATTCCTCACACACTGACATCGCATTCCTCACACACTGACATCCCATTACTCACACACTGACATCCCATTCCTCACACACTGACATCCCATTCCCTCCACACACTGACATCCCATTCCTAACACACTGACATCCCATTCCTCACACACTGACTTTCCATTCCTCACACACTGACATCCCATTCCTCCCACACTGACTTTCCATTCCTCCCACACTGACATCCCATTCCTCACACACTGACATCCCATTCCCTCCACACACTGACATCCCATTCCTCACAAACTGACATCCCATTCCTCACACACTGACATCCCATTCCCTCCACACACTGACATCCCATTCCTCACACGCTGACATCCCATTCCCTCCACACACTGACATCCCATTCCTAACACACTGACATCCCATTCCTCACACACTGACATCCCATTCCTCACACACTGACTTTTCATTCCTCACACACTCTCATCCCATTCCCCCCACACACTCTCATCCCATTCCCCTCAAACACTGCTATCCCATTCCTCTCACTCTGACATCCCATTCCTCACACACTGACTTCCCATTCCTCACTCACTGACATCCCATTCGCCTCACACTGACATCCCATTCCTCACACACTGACATCCCATTCTTCACACACTGACATCCCATTCCTCACACACTGACAGCCCATTTTTCTCACTCTGACATCCCATTCCTCACACACTGACATCCCATTCCTCACACACTGACATCCCATTCGTCGCACACTGACATCCCATTCGTCACACACTGACATCCCATTCCTCACACTGACATCCCATTCCACACACACTGACATCCCATTCCTCACACACTGACATCCTATTCCCTTCATACACTGACTTCCCATTCCTCACACACTGACATCCTACTCCTTTCAAATACTGACATCCATTTCCTCACACACTGACATCTCATTCCTCACACACTGACCTCCCATTCCTCACACACTGACATCCCATTCCTCACACACTGACATCCTATTCCCTTCATACACTGACTTCCCATTCCTCACACACTGACATCCCATTCCTCACACACTCACATCCCATTCTTCACAATCTGTAATCCTATTCCCACATACAATGACAACCCATTCCTCACACACTGACATCCCATTCCTCACACACTGACATCCCATTCCTCACACACTCACATCCCATTCCTCAAACACTGACATCGCATTCCTCACACACTGACATCCCATTACTCACACACTGACATCCCATTCCTCACACGCTGACATCCCATTCCTAAAACACTGACATCCCATTCCCTCCACGCACTGACATCCCATTCCTAACACACTGACATCCCATTCCTCACACACTGACTTTCCATTCCTCACACACTGACATCCCGATCCTCACACACTGAATTTCCATTCCTCCCACACTGACATCCCATTTCTCACACACTGACATCCCATTCCTCACACACTGACATCCCATTCCTCACACACTGACATCCCATTCCTCACACACTGACATCCCATTCCTCACACACTGATATCCCATTCCTCACACACTGACTTTCCATTCCTCACACATTGACATCCCATTCCTCACACACTGACATCCCATTCCCTCCACACACTGACATCCCATTCCTAACACACTGACATCACATTCCTCACAAACTGACTTTCCATTCCTCACACACTCTCATCCCATTTCCCCCACACACTCTCATCCCATTCCCCTCAAACACTGATATCCCATTCCTCACTCACTGACATCCCATTCGCCTCACACTGACATCCCATCCCTCACACACTGACATCCCATTCTTCACACACTGACATCCCATTCCTCACACACTGACATCCCATTCCTCACACACTGACATCCCATTCGTCACACACTGACATCCCATTCGTCACACACTGACATCCCATTCCTCACACTGACATCCCATTCCACACACACCGACATCCTATTCCCTTCATACACTGACTTCCCATTCCTCACACACTGACATCCTATTCCTTTCAAATACTGACATCCATTTCCTCACACACTGACATCCCATTCCCCACACACTGACCTCCCATTCCTCACACACTGACATCCCATTCCTCACACACTGACATCCCATTCCTCACACACTGACATCCTATTCCCTTCATACACTGACTTCCCATTCCTCACACACTGACATCCCATTCCTCACACACTCACATCCCATTCCTCACACACTGACATCCCATTCCTCACACACTGACATCCCATTCTTCACACACTGTAATCCTATTCCCACATACAATGACAACCCATTCCTCACACACTGACATCCCATTCCTCACACACTTAAATTCCAATTCTTTCACACACTGACATCCCATTCCCCTCACAAACTGACATCCCATTCCTCACACACTGACATCCCATTCCCCTCACAAACTGACATCCCATTTCTCACACACTCACATCCCATTCCCTTCACACTCTAACATCCCATTCCTCATATAATGACAGCCCATTCCACACACACTGACATCCCATTCCTAACAAACCGTCATCCCATTCCTCATATACTGACATCCCATTCCTCACAAACTGTCATCCCATTCCTCACACACTGACTTCCCATTCCCTTCACGCACTGACATCCCATTCCTCATACACTGACATCCCATTCTTCACACACTCACATCCCATTCCCTTCACGCACTTTCATCCCATTCCCCCCACAAACTGACATCCCATTCCCCTCACACACTGGCATCCCATTCCTCACGCACTGACATTCCATTCCTCACACACTGACATCCCATTCCTCACACACTGACATCCCATTCCTCACACACTGACATCCCATTTCCTTCACACACTGACATCCCATTCCCATCATACACTGACATCCCATTCCTCACACACTGACATCCCATTCCTCACACAATGACATCCCATTCATCACGCACTGACATCCCATTCCTCACACACTGACATCCCATTCCCATCATACACTGACATCCCATTCCTCACAGACTGACATCCCATTCCTCACACACTGACATCCCATTCCTCACACACTGACATCCCATTCCCATCATACACTGACATCCCATTCCTCACAGACTGACATCCCATTCCTCACACACTGACATCCCATTCCTCACACACTGACATCTCATTCCTCACACACTGACATCCCATTCCCCTCACACTGACATCCCATTCCCCTCAAACACTGACATCCCATTCCTCACACACTGACATCCCATTCCTCACACACTGACATCCCATTCCTCACACACTGACATCCCATTCCTCACATACTGACATCCCATTCCTCACACACTGACATCCCATTCCTCACACACTGACATCCCATTCCTCACACAGTGAAATCGAATTCCTCACACACTGACATCCCATTCCTCACACACTGACATCCCATTCCTCACACAATGACATCCCATTCATCACGCACTGACATCCCATTCCTCACACACTGACATCCCATTCCCATCATACACTGACATCCCATTCCGCACACACCGTCATCACATTCCTCACACACTGACATCCCATTCCCTTCACCCACTGACATCCCATTCCTCACACACTGACATTCCATTCCTCACACACTGACATCCCATTCCTCACACACTGACATCCCATTCCTCACAGACTGACATCCCATTCCCTTCACACCCTGACTTCCCATTCCCTTCAAACACTGACATCCCATTCCCATCATACACTGACATCGCATTCCTCACATACAGATATCCCATTCCTCACAGACTGACATCCCGTTCCCTTCACACACTGACTTCCCATTCCCTTCAAACACTGACATCCGATTCCCATCATACATTGACATCCCATTCCTCACACACTATCATCCCATTCCTCACACACTGACACCACATTCCCATCATACACTGACATCCCATTCCTCACACACTGACATCCCATTCCCATCATACACTGACATCCCATTCCTCACACACTGACATCCCATTCCCATCATACACTGACATCCCATTCCTCACACACTGACATCCCATTCCTCACACAATGACATCCCATTCATCACGCACTGACATGCCATTCCTCACACACTGACATCCCATTCCCTCCACACACTGACATCCCATTCCTCACACACTCTCATCCAATTCCCCTCACACACTGACATCCCATTCCCCTCACATATTGACATCCCATTCCTCACTCACTGACATCCCATTCCCCTGACACTGACATCCCATTCCTCATACACTGACATCCCATTCTTCACACACTGACATCCCATGCCCCTCACACTGACATCCCATTCCTCACACACTGACATCCCATTCCCCTCACACATTGACATCCCATTCCTCACTCACTGACATCCCATTCCCCTCACACTGACATCCCATTCTTCACACACTGACATTCCATTCCCCTCACACACTGAAATCGCATTCTTCACACACTGACATCCCATTCCTCACACACTGACATCCCATTCCTCAAACACTGACATCCCATTCTTCACACACTGACATCCCATGCCTCCTACACACTCACATCCCAGTCCGCTCATACACTGACATCCCATTCCCTTCACGCACTGACATCCCATTCCTCACACGCTCTCATCCCATTCCCCCCACACACTGACACCCCATTCCCCTCACACTGACATCCCATTCCCCTCAAACACTGACATCCCATTCCTCACACACTGACATCCCATTCCCCTCACACACTGACATTCCATTCCTCACACACTGACATCCCATTCCTCACACACTGACATCCCATTCCTCACACACTGACATCCCATTCCTCACACACTGACATCCCATTCCCATCATACACTGACAACCCATTCCTCATATAGTGACATCCCCTTCCCATCATACACTGAAAACCCATTCCTCACACACTGACATCCCATTCCCATCATACACTGACAACCCATTCCTCACACAATGACAACCCATTCATCACACACTGACATCCCATTCCTCACACACTGACATCTCATTCCCATCAAACACTGACATCCCATTCCTCACACACTGACATCCCATTCCTCACATACTGACATCCCATTCCCCACACACCGACATCCCATTCCTCACACACTGACATGCCATTCCCCTCACACACTGACATCCCATTCCTCACACACTGACATCCCATTCCCATCATACACTGACATCCCATTCCTCACACACTGACATCCCATTACTCACACAATGACATCCCATTCATCACACACTGACATCCCATTCCTCACACACTGACATCCCATTCCCATCATACACTGACATCCCATTCCTCACACACTGACATCCCATTCCCCTCACACACTGACATCCCATTCCTCACACACTGACATCCCATTCCTCACACACTGACATCCCATTCCCCTCACACACTGACATCCCATTCCCCTCACACACTGATATCCCATTCCTCACACACTGACATCCCATTCCCCTCACACACTGACATCCCATTCCTCACACACTGACATCCCATTCCTCACACACTGCTATCCCATTCTATTCACACACTGACATCCCATTCCCCTCACACACTGACATCCCATTCCCCACACACTGACATCCCATTCCCCCCAACATACTGAAATCTCATTCCGTTCACAAACTGACATCCCATTCCTCACACACTGAATTCCCATTCCCCTCAGAAACTGACATCCCATTCCTCGCACACTGACTTCCCATTCCTCACACACTGATATCCCCTTCCTCACAAACTGACTTCCCATTACTCACACACTGACATCCCATTCCCATCATACACTGACATCCCATTCCTCACACACTGACATCCCATTCCTCACAGACTGACATCCCATTCCTCACACACTGACATCCCATTCCTCACACACTGACATCCCATTCCCTTCACACACTGACTTCCCATTCCCTTCAAACACTGACATCCGATTCCCATCATACACTGACATCCCATTCCTCACACACTGACACCCCATTCCTCACACACTGACATCCCATTCATCACGCACTGACATCCCATTCCTCACACACTGACATCCCATTCCTCACGCAATGACATCATATTCCTCACACTGACATCCCATTCCCATCATGCACTGACATCCCATTCCTCACACACTGTCATCCCATTCCTCACACACTGACATCCCATTCCTCAAACACTGACATCCCATTCCCTTCACACACTGAGATCCCATTCCTCACATACTGACATCCCATTCCCTTCACACACTGACATCCCATTCCTCACACACTGACATCCCATTCCCCTCACACACTGACATTTCATTCCCCACACACTGACATCCCATTCTTCACACACTGACTTCCCATTCCTCAAACACTGTCATCCCATTCCCCCCAGCACACTGAAATCTCATTCCCCTCACACACTGACATCCCATTCCGTTCACAAACTGACATCCCATTCCTCACACACTGAATTCCCATTCCGCTCCGAAACTGACATCCCATTCCTCTTACACTGACTTCCCATTCCTCACACACTGACTTCCCATTCCCCTCACATTGAGATCCCATTCCCCTCAAACACTGACATCCCATTCCTCACACAATGACTTCCCCTTCCACACACACTGACATCCCATTCCTAACAAACTGTCATCCCATTCCTCATATACTGACAACCCATTCCTCACAAACTATCATCCCATTCCTCACACACTGACATCCCATTTCTCACACACTGACATCCCATTCCTTACACACTGACATTCAATTCCCTTCACACACTGACATCCCTTCCTCACACTGACATCCCATTCCCTCCACACACTGACATCCCCTTCCTCACACACTCTCATCCCATTCCCCCCACACACTGGCATCCCATTCCCCTCACACTGACATCACATTCCCCTCAAACACTGACATCCCATTCCTCACACACTGACATCCCAATCCTCACACACTGACATCCCATTCCCCTCACACTGACATCCCATTCCTCATCCACTGACATCCCATTCTTCACACACTGACATCCCATTCCTCACACACTGACATCCATTCCTCACACTGACATCCCATTCCCTCCACACACTGACATCCCATTCCCCTCACACTGACATCACATTCCCCTCAAACACTGACATCCCATTCCTCACACACTGACATCCCACTCCTGTTACACACTCACATCCCATTCCCCTCACACACTGACGTCACATTCCCCTCACACACTGACATCCCACTCCTCACACACTGACGTCCCATTTTTCACACACTGACATCCCATTCCCCTCACAATGAGATCCCATTCCCTTCACACACTGATATCCCATTCCCTTCATGCACTGACATCCCATTCCTCACATACTGACAACCCATTCCTCACACACTGACATCCCATTCCTCACACACTGACATCCCATTCCTCACACTGCCATCCCATTCCCTCCACACACTGACATCCCATTCCTCACCCACTCTCATCCCATTCCCATCACACACTGACATCCCATTCCCTTCACGCACTGACATCCCATTCCTCACACACTCTCATCCCATTCCCCCCACACACTGACATCCCATTCCCCTCACACTGACATCACATTCCCCTCAAACACTGACATCCCATTCCTCACACACTGACATCCCAATCCTCACACACTGACATCCCATTCCTCTCACACTGACATCCCATTCCTCATACACTGACGTCCCATTCCTCCTACACACTCACATCCCATTCCCCTCACACCCTGACATCCCATTCCTCCTACACACTCACATCCCATTCCCCTCACACACAGACATCCCATTTTTCACACACTCACATCCCATTCCCATCATACACTGAGATCCCATTCCTCACATACTGACATCCCATTCCCTTCACACACTGACATCCCATTCCTCACACACCGACATCCCATTCCTCACACACTGACATCTCATTCCTCACACACTGACATCCCATTCCTCACACACTGACTTCCCATTCCTCACACACTGACTTCCCATTCCTCCCACACTGACACCCCATTCCTCACACACTGACACCCCATTCCTCACACACTGACATCCCATTCCTCTCACACTCACATCCCATTCCTCACACACTGACTTCCCATTCCTCACACACTGACTTCCCATTCCTCCCACACTGACACCCCATTCCTCACACACTGACACCCCATTCCTCACACACTGACATTCCATTCCTCTCACACTCACATCCCATTCCTCACACACTGACATCCCATTCCTCACACACTGACATCCCATTCCTCACACACTGACATCCCATTCCTCACACACTGACATCCCATTCCTCACACACTGACATCCCATTCCGTTCACACACTGACTTCCCATTCCCTTGAAACACTGACACCCCATTCCTCACACACTGACATCCCATTCCTTTCACACTCAGATCCCATTCCTCACACACTCACATCCCATTCCTCACACACTGACATCCCATTCCTCACACACTGACATCCCATTCATTTCACACACTGACTTCCCATTCCCTTGAAACACTGACATCCCATTCCTCACACACTGACATCCCATTCCTCACACAATGACATCCCATTCATCACGCACTGACATCCCATTCCTCACATACTGACATCCCATTCCTCACAGACTGACATTCCATTCCCTTCACACACTGACTTCCCATTCCCTTGAAACACTGACATCCCATTCCTCACACACTGACATCCCATTCCTCACACAATGACATCCCATTCATCACGCACTGACATCCCATTCCTCACGCACTGACATCCCATTCCTTACACGGACATCTCATTCCCATCATACACTGACATCCCATTCCTCACACACTGACATCCCATTCCTCACACACTGACGTCCCATTCCCCTCACACACTGACATCCCATTCCTCACACACTGAAATCCCATTCTTCACAAACTGACATCCCATTCCTCACACACTGAATTCCCATTCCCCTCAGAAACTGACGTCCCATTCCTCGCACACTGACTTCCCATTCCTCACACACTGATATCCCATTCCTCACAAACTGACTTCCCATTCCTCACACACTGACATCCCATTCCTCACACACTGACATCCCATTCCTCACACACTGACTTCCCATTCCTTACACACTGACATCCCATTCCCTTCACACACTGACTTCCCATTCCTCACACACTGACATCCCATTCCCTCCACACACTGACATCCCATTCCTCACACACTCTCATCCCATTCCCCTCACACACTGACATCCCATTCCCTTCACGCACTGACATCCCATTCGTCACACACTCTCATCCCATTCCCCCCACACACTGACATCCCATTCCCCTCACACGACCATCACCTTCCCCTCAAACACTGACATCCCATTCCTCACACACTGACATCCCAATCCTCACACACTGACATCCCATTCCCCTCACACTGACATCCCATTCCTCATACACTGACATCCCATTCTTCACACACTGAAATCCCATTCCTCACACACTGACATCCCATTCCTCCTACACACTCACATCCCATTCCCCTCACACACTGACATCCCATTCCTAACACACTGACATCCCATTCCTCACACACTGACATTCCATTCCCCTCACACACTGACATCCCATTCTTCACACGCTGACATCCCATTCCTCACACACTGACATCCCATTCCTCACACACTCACATCGCATTCCCCTCACACACTGACATCCCATTCCTCACACACTGACATCCTATTCCTCACACACTGATATCCCATTCCTCACACTCTGACTTCCCATTCCCCTCACATTGAGATCCCATTCCCTTCACACACTTATATCCCATTCCTCACATACTGACAACCCATTCCTCATACACTGACATCCCATTCCTCACACACTGACATCCCATTCCTCACACACTGACTTCCCATTCCCTTCAAACACTGACATCCCATTCCCATCATACACTGACATACCATTCCTCACATACTGACATTCCATTCCTCACAGACTGACATCCCATTCCCTTCACACTCTGACTTCCCATTCCTCACACACTGACATCCCATTCCTCACACACTGACATCCCATTCCCATCATGCACTGACATCCCATTCCTCACACACTGACATCCCATTCCTCACACAAAGACATCCCATTCCCTTCACACACTGACTTCCCATTCCTCACGCAATGACATCATATTCCTCACACAATGACATGCCATTCATCACGCACTGACATCCCATTCCTCACACACTGACATCCTATTCCTCACACACTGACATCCCATTCCCATCATACACCGACATCCCATTTCTCACGCAATGACATCAAATTCCTCACACACTGACATCCCATTCCCATCATGCACTGACATCCCATTCCTCACACACTGACATCCCATTCCTCACACACTGACATCCCATTCCTCAAACACTGACATCCTATTCCCTTCACACACCGACATCCCATTCCTCACACACCGACATCCCATTCCTCACACACTGACATCCCATTCCTCACACACTGACATCCCATTCCTCACACACTGATATCCCATTCCTCACACACTGACATCCCATTCCTCAAACACTGACATCCCATTCCTCACACACTGACATCCCATTCCTCACACACTGACATCTCATTCCTCAAACACTGACATCCCATTCCTCACACACTGACATCCCATTCCCCACACACTGACATCCCATTCCCCACACACTGACATCCCATTCCTCGCACACTGACTTCCCATTCCTCGCACACTGATATCCCATTTCTCCCCCACAAACTGACTTCCCATTCCTCACACACTGATATCCCATTCCTCACACACTGACTTCCCATTCCCCTCACATTGTGATCCCATTCCCCTCACACACTGACATCCCATTCCCCTCAAACACTGACATCCCATTCCTCACACAATGACATCCCCTTCCACACACACAGACATCCCATTCCTAACAAACTGTCATCCCATTCCTCATATACTGACATCCCATTCCTCACACACTGACATCCCATTCCCTTCACACACTGACTTCCCATTCCTCACACACTGACATCCCATTCCCCTCACACTGACATCACGTTCCCCTCAAACACTGACATCCCATTCCTCACACACTGACATCCCAATCCTCACACACTGACATCCCATTACCCTCACACTGACATCCCATTCCTTACACACTGACATCCCATTCCTCACACACTGACATCCCAATCCTCACACACTGACATCCCATTACCCTCACACTGACATCCCATTTCTCATACACTGACATCCCATTCCTCCTACACACTCACATCCCATTCCCCTCACACACTGACATCCCATTCCTAACACACTGACATCCCATTCCTCACACACTGACATTCCATTCCCCTCACACACTGACATCCCATTCTTCACACGCTGACATCCCATTCCCTTCACGCACTGACATCCCATTCCTAACACACTGACATCCCATTCCTCACACACTGACATTCCATTCCCCTCACACACTGACATCCCATTCTTCACACACTCTCATCCCATTCCCCCCACACACTGACATCCCATTACCCTCACACTGACATCCCATTTCTCATACACTGACATCCCATTCCTCCTACACACTCACATCCCATTCCCCTCACACCCTGACATCCCATTCCTCCTACACACTCACATCCCATTCCCCTCACACACTGACATCCCATTTTTCACACACTGACATCCCATTCCGCATACACAGACATCCCATTCCTCACACACTCACATCGCATTCCGCTCACACACTGACTTCCCAGTCCTCACACACTGACATCCCATTCCCCTCACGCACTGACATCCCATTCCTCACACACTCTCATCCCATTCCTCACACACTGACATCCCATTCCCCTCACGCACTGACATCCCATTCCCCTCACACTGACATCCCATTCCTCACACACTGACATCCCATTCCTCACACACTGACATCCCATTCCCTTCACACACTGACTTCCCATTCCCTTCAAACACTGACATCCGATTCCCATCATACACTGACATCCCATTCCTCACATACTGACATCCCATTCCTCACAGACTGACATCCCATTCCCTTCACACACTGACATCCCATTCCCTTCAAACACTGACATCCCATTCCCATCAGACACTGACATCCCATTCCTCACACACTGACATCCCATTCCTCACACACTGACATCCCATTCCTCACACACTGACATCCCATTCCTCACACAATGACATCCCATTCATCACGCACTGACATCCCATTCCTCACACACTGACATCCCATTCCCATCATACACTGACATCCCATTCCTCACGCACTGACATCCCATTCCTCACACACTGACATCCCATTCCTCACACACTGACATCCCATTCCTCACACACTGACATCCCATTCCTCACACACTGACATCCCATTCCTCACACACTGACATCCCATTCCTCAAACACTGACATCCCATTCCTCACTCACTGACATCCCATTCCTCACACAATGACATCCCATTCATCACGCACTGACATCCCATTCCTCACACACTGACATCCCATTCCCATCATACACTGACATCCCATTTGTCATGCACTGACATCCCACTTCTCACACACTGACATCCCATTCCTCACACACTGACATCCCATTCCTCACACACTAACATCCCATTCCTCACACACTGACATCCCATTCCTCACACACTGACATCCCATTCATCACGCACTGACATCCCATTCCTCACAGACTGACATCCCATTCCCATCATACACTGAGATCCCATTCCTCACATACTAACATCCCATTCCCTTCACACACTGACATCCCATTCCCATCATACACTGACATCCCATTCGTCATGCACTGACATCCCATTTCTCACACACTGACATCCCATTCCTCACACACTGACATCCCATTCCTCACACACTGACATCCCTTTCCTCACACACTGACATCCCATTCCTCACACACTGACATCCCATTCATCACGCACTGACATCCCATTCCTCACAGACTGACATCCCATTCCCATCATACACTGAGATCCCATTCCTCACATACTAACATCCCATTCCCTTCACACACTGACATCCCATTCCTCACACACCGACATCCCATTCCTCACACACTGACATCTCATTCCTCACACACTGACATCCCATTCCTCACACACTGACTTCCCATTCCTCACACACTGACTTCCCATTCCTCACACACTGACTTCCCATTCCTCCCACACTGACACCCCATTCCTCACACAGTGACACCCCATTCCTCACACACTGACATCCCATTCCTCTCACACTCACATCCCATTCCTCACACACTGACTTCCCATTCCTCACACACTGACTTCCCATTCCTCCCACACTGACACCCCATTCCTCACACACTGACACCCCATTCCTCACACACTGACATCCCATTCCTCTCACACTCACATCCCATTCCTCACACATTGACTTACCATTCCTCACACACTGACATTCCATTCCCCTCACACACTGTCATCCCATTCTTCACACACTGACATCCCATTCCTCACACACTGACATCCCATTCCTCACACACTGACATCCAATTCCTTACACACTGACATCCCATTCCTCACACAATGACATCCCATTCATCACGCACTGACATCCCATTCCTCACACACTGACATCCCATTACCATCATACACTGACATCCCATTCGTCACGCACTGACATCCCATTTCTCACACACTGACATCCCATTCCTCAAACACTGACATCCCATTCCTCACACACTGACATCCCATTCCTCACACAATGACATCCCATTCATCAAGCACTGACATCCCATTCCTCACAGACTGACATCCCATTCCCATCATACACTGAGATCCCATTCCTCACATACTAACATCCCATTCCCTTCACACACTGACATCCCATTCCTCACACACCGACATCCCATTCCTCACACACTGACATCCCATTCCTCACACACTGACATCCCATTCCTCACACACTGATATCCCATTCCTCACACACTGACATCCCATTCCTCAAACACTGACATCCCATTCCTCACACACTGACATCCCATTCCTCACACACTGACATCCCATTCCTCAAACACTGACATCCCATTCCTCACACACTGACATCCCATTCCCCACACACTGACATCCCATTCCCCACACACTGACATCCCATTCCTCGCACACTGACTTCCCATTCCTCGCACACTGATATCCCATTTCTCCCCCACAAACTGACTTCCCATTCCTCACACACTGATATCCCATTCCTCACACACTGACTTCCCATTCCCCTCACATTGTGATCCCATTCCCCTCACACACTGACATCCCATTCCCCTCAAACACTGACATCCCATTCCTCACACAATGACATCCCCTTCCACACACACAGACATCCCATTCCTAACAAACTGTCATCCCATTCCTCATATACTGACATCCCATTCCTCACAAACTGTCATCCCATTCCTCACACACTGACATCCCATTCCCTTCACACACTGACTTCCCATTCCTCACACACTGACATCCCATTCCCCTCACACTGACATCACGTTCCCCTCAAACACTGACATCCCATTCCTCACACACTGACATCCCAATCCTCACACACTGACATCCCATTACCCTCACACTGACATCCCATTCCTTACACACTGACATCCCATTCCTCACACACTGACATCCCAATCCTCACACACTGACATCCCATTACCCTCACACTGACATCCCATTTCTCATACACTGACATCCCATTCCTCCTACACACTCACATCCCATTCCCCTCACACACTGACATCCCATTCCTAACACACTGACATCCCATTCCTCACACACTGACATTCCATTCCCCTCACACACTGACATCCCATTCTTCACACGCTGACATCCCATTCCCTTCACGCACTGACATCCCATTCGTCACACACTCTCATCCCATTCCCCCCACACACTGACATCCCATTACCCTCACACTGACATCCCATTTCTCATACACTGACATCCCATTCCTCCTACACACTCACATCCCATTCCCCTCACACCCTGACATCCCATTCCTCCTACACACTCACATCCCATTCCCCTCATACACTGACATCCCATTTTTCACACACTGACATCCCATTCCGCATACACAGACATCCCATTCCTCACACACTCACATCGCATTCCGCTCACACACTGACTTCCCATTCCTCACACACTGACATCCCATTCCCCTCACGCACTGACATCCCATTCCTCACACACTCTCATCCCATTCCTCACACACTGACATCCCATTCCCCTCACGCACTGACATCCCATTCCCCTCACACTGACATCCCATTCCTCACACACTGACATCCCATTCCTCACACACTGACATCCCATTCCCTTCACACACTGACTTCCCATTCCCTTCAAACACTGACATCCGATTCCCATCATACACTGACATCCCATTCCTCACATACTGACATCCCATTCCTCACAGACTGACATCCCATTCCCTTCACACACTGACATCCCATTCCCTTCAAACACTGACATCCCATTCCCATCAGACACTGACATCCCATTCCTCACACACTGACATCCCATTCCTCACACACTGACATCCCATTCCTCACACACTGACATCCCATTCCTCACACAATGACATCCCATTCATCACGCACTGACATCCCATTCCTCACACACTGACATCCCATTCCCATCATACACTGACATCCCATTCCTCACGCACTGACATCCCATTCCTCACACACTGACATCCCATTCCTCACACACTGACATCCCATTCCTCACACACTGACAACCCATTCCTCACACACTGACATCCCATTCCTCACACACTGACATCCCATTCCTCACACACTGACATCCCATTCCTCACTCACTGACATCCCATTCCTCACACAATGACATCCCATTCATCACGCACTGACATCCCATTCCTCACACACTGACATCCCATTCCCATCATACACTGACATCCCATTTGTCATGCACTGACATCCCATTTCTCACACACTGACATCCCATTCCTCACACACTGACATCCCATTCCTCACACACTAACATCCCATTCCTCACACACTGACATCCCATTCCTCACACACTGACATCCCATTCATCACGCACTGACATCCCATTCCTCACAGACTGACATCCCATTCCCATCATACACTGAGATCCCATTCCTCACATACTAACATCCCATTCCCTTCACACACTGACATCCCATTCCCATCATACACTGACATCCCATTCGTCATGCACTGACATCCCATTTCTCACACAATGACATCCCATTCCTCACACACTGACATCCCATTCCTCACACACTGACATCCCATTCCTCACACACTGACATCCCATTCCTCACACACTGACATCCCATTCATCACGCACTGACATCCCATTCCTCACAGACTGACATCCCATTCCCATCATACACTGAGATCCCATTCCTCACATACTAACATCCCATTCCCTTCACACACTGACATCCCATTCCTCACACACCGACATCCCATTCCTCACACACTGACATCTCATTCCTCACACACTGACATCCCATTCCTCACACACTGACTTCCCATTCCTCACACACTGACTTCCCATTCCTCACACACTGACTTCCCATTCCTCCCACACTGACACCCCATTCCTCACACAGTGACACCCCATTCCTCACACACTGACATCCCATTCCTCTCACACTCACATCCCATTCCTCACACACTGACTTCCCATTCCTCACACACTGACTTCCCATTCCTCCCACACTGACACCCCATTCCTCACACACTGACACCCCATTCCTCACACACTGACATCCCATTCCTCTCACACTCACATCCCATTCCTCACACATTGACTTACCATTCCTCACACACTGACATTCCATTCCCCTCACACACTGTCATCCCATTCTTCACACACTGACATCCCATTCCTCACACACTGACATCCCATTCCTCACACACTGACATCCAATTCCTTACACACTGACATCCCATTCCTCACACAATGACATCCCATTCATCACGCACTGACATCCCATTCCTCACACACTGACATCCCATTACCATCATACACTGACATCCCATTCGTCACGCACTGACATCCCATTTCTCACACACTGACATCCCATTCCTCAAACACTGACATCCCATTCCTCACACACTGACATCCCATTCCTCACACAATGACATCCCATTCATCAAGCACTGACATCCCATTCCTCACAGACTGACATCCCATTCCCATCATACACTGAGATCCCATTCCTCACATACTAACATCCCATTCCCTTCACACACTGACATCCCATTCCTCACACACCGACATCCCATTCCTCACACACTGACTTCCCATTCCTCACACACTGACTTCCCATTCCTCACACACTGACATCCAATTCCTTACACACTGACATCCCATTCCTCACACAATGACATCCCATTCATCACGCACTGACATCCCATTCCTCACACACTGACATCCCATTCCCATCATATACTGACATCCCATTCGTCACGCACTGACATCCCATTTCTCACACACTAACATCCCATTCCTCAAACACTGACATCCCATTCCTCACACACTGACATCCCATTCCTCACACAATGACATCCCATTCATCAAGCACTGACATCCCATTCCTCACAGACTGACATCCCATTCCCATCATACACTGAGATCCCATTCCTCACACACTGACTTCCCATTCCTCACACACTGACTTCCCATTCCTCACACACCGACATCCCATTCCCTTCACACACTGACATCCCATTCCTCACACACCGACATCCCATTCCTCACACACTGACATCCCATTCCTCCCACACTGACACCCCATTCCTCACACACTGACACCCCATTCCTCACACACTGACATCCCATTCCTCTCACACTGACATCCCATTCCTCACACACTGACTTGCCATTCCTCACACACTGACATCCCATTCCTCACACTGACATCCCATTCCTCACACTGACATCCCATTCCTCACACACTGACTTCCCATTCCTCTCACACTCACATCCCATTCCTCACACACTGACTTCCCATTCCTCCCACACTGACTTCCCATTCCTCCCACACTGACACCCCATTCCTCAGACACTGACATCCCATTCCTCTCACACTCACATCCCATTCCTCACACACTGACTTCCCATTCCTCACACACTGACACCCCATTCCTCACACACTGACATCCCATTCCTCTCACACTCACATCCCATTCCCCTCACACACTGACATCCCATTCCTAACACACTGACATCCCATTCCTCACACTCTGACTTCCCATTCCCCTCACATTGAGATTCCATTCCCTTCACACACTGATATCCCATACCCTTCATGCACTGACATCCCATTCCTCACACACTGACATCCCTTTCCTCACACACTGACATCCCATTCCTCACACTGTCTTGCCATCCCCTTCAAACACTGACATCCCATTCCCATCATACACTGACATCCCATTCCTCACAGACTGACATCCCATTCCCTTCACACACTGACATCCCATTCCCTTCAAACACTGACATCCCATTCCCATCATACACTGACATCCCATTCCTCACGCACTGAGATCCCATTCCTCACACACTCACATCCCATTCCTCACGCACTGAGATCCCATTCCTCACACACTCACATCCCATTCCTCACACAATGACATCCCATTCCTCACACACTGACATCCCATTCCTCACACTGACATCCCATTCCTCACACACTGACATCCCATTTCTCACACACTGACATCCCATTCCTCACACACTGACATCCCATTCCTCACACACTGACTTCCCATTCCTCACACTGACATCCCATTCCTCACACACTGACATCCCATTCCTCACACACTGACATCCCATTCCTCACACACTCACATCCCATTCCTCACACACTGACATCCCATTCCTCACACACTGACATCCCATTCCTCACACAATGACATCCCATTCCTCACATACTGACATCCCATTCCCTTCACACACTGACATCCCATTCCTCACACACCGACATCCCATTCCTCACACACTGACATCACATTCCTCACACACTGACATCCCATTCCTCACACACTGACTCCCCATTCCACACACACTGTCTTCCCATTCCTCCCACACTGACACCCCATTCCTCACACACTGACACCCCATTCCTCACACACTGACATCCCATTCCTCTCACACTCACATCCCATTCCTCACACACTGACTTCCCATTCCTCACACACTGACTTCCCATTCCTCCCACACTGACACCCCATTCCTCACACACTGACACCCCATTCCTCACACACTGACATCCCATTCCTCTCACACTGACATCCCATTCCTCACTCACTGACATCCCATTCCTCACACACTGACATCCCATTCCGTTCACACTGACTTCCCATTCCCATCATACACTGACATCCCATTCCTCACATACTGACATCCCATTCCTCACATACTAACATCCCAGTCCTCACAGACTGACATCCCATTCCCTTCACACACTGACATCCGATTCCCATCATACACTGACATCCCATTCCTCACGCACTGACGTCCCATTCCCCTCACACATTGACATCCCATTCTTCACACACTGACATCCTATTCTTCATACACTGACATCCCATTCCTCCTCCTGAAATCCCATTCTACACACACTGACATCCCATTCCTCACACACTGACGTCCCATTCCCCTCACACACTGACATCCCATTCCTCACACACTGACATCCCATTCTTCACACACTGACATCCCATTCCTCCTCCTGAAATCCCATTCTACACACACTGACATCCCATTCCTCCCACACTGACTTCCCATTCCTACCACACTGACATCCCATTCCTCTCACACTCACATCCCATTCCTCACACACTGACATCCCATTCATCTCACAATCACATCCCATTCCCCTCACACACTGACATGCCATTCCTCACACACTCACATCCCATTCCTCACACACTGACATCCCATTCCTCTCACACTCACATCCCATTCCTCACACACTGACATCCCATTCCTCTCACACTCACGTCCCATTCCCTTCACACATTGACATCCCATTCCTCAAACACTGACATCCCATACCCTTCACACACTGACATCCCATTCCCCTCACACACTCACATCCCTTTCTTCACACTGACATCCCATTCCCCTCACACACTGACATCCCATTCCCCTCACACAGACAACCCATTCCCTTCGCACTCACATCCCATTCCTCTCACACTCACATCACATTCCTCACACACTGTCTTCCCATTCCCCCACACACTGACATCCCATTCCCCTCACACTCACATCCCATTCCTCACACACTGACATCCCATTCCCTTCACACACTGACTTCCCACTCCCTTCAAACACTGACATCCCATTCCCATCATACACTGACATCCCATTCCTCACATACTGACATCCCATTCCTCACAGACTGACATCCCATTCCCTTCACACACTGACATCCCATTCCCTTCAAACATTGACATCCCATTCCCATCATACACTGACATCCCATTCCTCACACACTGACATCCCATTCCTCACACACTGACATCCCATTCCTCACACACTGACATCCCATTCCTCACACACTGACATCCCATTCCTCACACACTGACATCCCATTCCCATCATACACTGACATCCCATTCCTCACGCACTGACATCCCATTCCTCACACACTGACATCCCATTCCTCACACACTGACATCCCATTCCTCACACACTGACATCCCAATCCTCACACACTGACATCCCATTCCTCACACACTGACATCCCATTCCTCACACACTGACATCCCATTCCTCACACAATGACATCCCATTCATCACGCACTGACATCCCATTCCTCACACACTGACATCCCATTCCCATCATACACTGACATCCCATTCGTCATGCACTGACATCCCATTTCTCACACACTGACATCCCATTCCTCACACACTGACATCCCATTCCTCACACAATGACATCCCATTCATCACGCACTGACATCCCATTCCTCACAGACTGACATCCCATTCCCATCATACACTGAGATCCCATTCCTCACATACTAACATCCCATTCCCTTCACACACTGACATCCCATTCCTCACACACCGACATCCCATTCCTCACACACTGACATCTCATTCCTCACACACTGACATCCCATTCCTCACACACTGACTGCCCATTCCTCACACACTGACTCCCCATTCCTCACACACTGACTTCCCATTCCTCCCACACTGACACCCCATTCCTCACACAGTGACACCCCATTCCTCACACACTGACATCCCATTCCTCTCACACTCACATCCCATTCCTCACACACTGACTTCCCATTCCACTCACACTCACATCCCATTCTTCACGCACTGACATCCCATTCCTCACACACTGACATCCCATTCCCTTCACACACTGACATCCCATTCCCTTCAAACACTGACATCCCATTCCCATCATACACTGACATCCCATTCCTCACGCACTGAGATCCCATTCCTCACACACTCACATCCCATTCCTCACACGCTGACATCCCATTCTTCACACACTGACATCCCATTCCTCACACAATGACATCCCATTCCTCACACACTGACATCCCATTCCTCAAACACTGACATCCCATTCCTCACACACTGACATCCCATTCCTCACACTGACATCCCATTCCTCACACACTGACATCCCATTCCTCACACACTGACATCCCATTCCTCACACACTGACATCCCATTCCTCACACCCTGACATCCCATTCCTCACACACTGACATCTCATTCCTCACACACTGACTTCCCATTCCTCCCACACTGACACCCCATTCCTCACACACTGACACCCCATTCCTCACACACTGACATCCCATTCCTCTCACACTCACATCCCATTCCTCACACATTGACTTCCCATTCCTCACACACTGACTTCCCATTCCTCCCACACTCACATCCCATTCCTCACACACTAACATCCCATTCCCCTCATACACTGACTTCCCATTCCTCACACACTCACATCCCATTCCTCACACACTGACATCCCATTCCTCTCACACTCACATCCCATTCCTCACACACTAACATCCCATTCCCCTCACACACTGACTTCCCATTCCTCACACACTGACATCCCATTCCTCACACACTGACATCCCATTCCTCACACACTGACATCCCATTCCTCACTCACTGACATCCCATTCCTCACACACTGACATCCCATTCCTCACTCACTGACATCCCATTCCTCACATACTGACATCCCATTCCTCACAGACTGACATCCCATTCCCTTCACACACTGACATCCGATTCCCATCATACACTGAAATCCCATTCCTCACGCACTGACATCCCATTCCTTACACTGACATCTCATTCCCATCATACAGACATCCCATTCCTCACTCACTGACATCCCATTCCTCACACACTGCCATCCCATTCCTCACACACTGACATCCCATTCCTCACACCGTGACATCCCATTCTTCACTCACTGACATCCCATTCCTCACACACTGACATCCCATTCCTCACACCGTGACATCCCATTCTTCACTCACTGACATCCCATTCCTCACACACTGACATCCCATTCCCCTCACACACTGACATCCCATTCCTCACACACTCTCATCCCATTCCCCGCAATGACATCCCATTCCCCTCAAACACTGACATCCCATTCCTCCTACACTGACATCCCATTCCCTTCACACACTGACATCCCATTCCTCACACACTGATATCCCATTCCTCGCACTCTGACTTCCCATTCCCCTCACATTGAGATCCCATTCCCCTCACACACTGACATCCCATTTCTCACACACTCACATCCCATTCCTCACACACTGACATCCCATTCCTCTCACACTCACGTCCCATTCCCTTCACACATTGACATCCCATTCCTCACACACTGACATCCCATACCCTTCACACACTGACATCCCATTCCCCTCACACACTCACATCCCTTTCTTCACAGATATCCCATTCCCCTCACACACTGACATCCCATTCCCCTCACACAGACATCCCATTCCCTTCGCACTCACATCCCATTCCTCTCACACTCACATCACATTCCTCACACACTGTCTTCCCATTCCCCCACACACTGACATCCCATTCCCCTCACACTCACATCCCATTCCTCACACACTGACATCCCATTCCCTTCACACACTGACTTCCCATTCCCTTCAAACACTGACATCCAATTCCCATCATACACTGACATCCCATTCCTCAAATACTGACATCCCATTCCTCACAGACTGACATCCCATTCCCTTCACACACTGACATCCCATTCCCTTCAAACACTGACATCCCATTCCCATCATACACTGACATCCCATTCCTCACACACTGACATCCCATTCCTCACACACTGACATCCCATTCCTCACACACTGACATCCCATTCCTCACACACTGACATCCCATTCCTCACACAATGACATCCCATTCATCACGCACTGACATCCCATTCCTCACACACTGACATCCCATTCCCATCATACACTGACATCCCATTCCTCACGCACTGACATCCCATTCCTCACACACTGACATCCCATTCCTCAAACACTGACATCCCATTCCTCACACACTGACATCCCATTCCTCACACACTGACATCCCATTCCTCACACACTGACATCCCATTCCTCACTCACTGACATCCCATTCCTCACACAATGACATCCCATTCATCACGCACTGACATCCCATTCCTCACACACTGCCATCCCATTCCCATCATACACTGACATCCCATTCGTCATGCACTGACATCCCATTTCTCACACACTGACATCCCATTCCTCACACACTGACATCCCATTCCTCACACACTGACATCCCATTCCTCACACAATGACATCCCATTCATCACGCACTGATATCCCATTCCTCACAGACTGACATCCCATTCCCATCATACACTGAGATCCCATTCCTCACATACTAACATCCCATTCCCTTCACACACTGACATCCCATTCCTCACACACCGACATCCCATTCCTCACACACTGACATCTCATTCCTCACACACTGGCATCCCATTCCTCACACACTGACTTCCCATTCCTCACACACTGACTTCCCATTCCTCACACACTGACATCCCATTCCTCTCACACTCACATCCCATTCCTCACACACTAACATCCCATTCCCCTCACACACTGACTTCCCATTCCTCACACACTGACATCCCATTCCTCACACACTGACATCCCATTCCTCACACACTGACATCCCATTCCTCACTCACTGACATCCCATTCCTCACACACTGACATCCCATTCCTCACTCACTGACATCCCATTCCTCACAGACTGACATCCCATTCCCTTCACACACTGACATCCGATTCCCATCATACACTGAAATCCCATTCCTCACGCACTGACATCCCATTCCTTACACTGACATCTCATTCCCATCATACAGACATCCCATTCCTCACACACTGACATCCCATTCCTCACACACTGACATCCCATTCCTCACACCGTGACATCCCATTCTTCACTCACTGACATCCCATTCCTCACACACTGACATCCTATTCCCCTCAAACACTGACATCCCACTCCTCCTACACTCACATCCCATTCCCCTCACACACTGACATCCCATTCCTCACACACTCTCATCCCATTCCCCGCAATGACATCCCATTCCCCTCAAACACTGACATCCCATTCCTCCTACACTTACATCCCATTCCCCTCACACACTGACATCCCATTCCCTTCACGCACTGACATCCCATTCCTCACACACTCTCATCCCATTCCCCTCACACTGACTTCTCATTCCCCTCACACACTGGCATCCCATTCCTCACACACTGACATCCCATTCCTCACACACTGATATCCCATTCCTCGCGCTCTGACTTCCCATTCCCCTCACATTGAGATCCCATTCCCCTCACACACTGACATCCCATTTCTCACACACTGACTGCCCATTCCTCACACACTGACTCCCCATTCCTCACACACTGACTTCCCATTCCTCCCACACTGACACCCCATTCCTCACACAGTGACACCCCATTCCTCACACACTGACATCCCATTCCTCTCACACTCACATCCCATTCCTCACACACTGACATCCCATTCCTCACACACTGACATCCCATTCCTCACACACTCACATCCCATTCCTCACACACTGACATCCCATTCCTCACACACTGACATCCCATTCCTCACACAATGACATCCCATTCCTCACATACTGACATCCCATTCCCTTCACACACTGACATCCCATTCCTCACACACCGACATCCCATTCCTCACACACTGACATCACATTCCTCACACACTGACATCCCATTCCTCACACACTGACTCCCCATTCCACACACACTGTCTTCCCATTCCTCCCACACTGACACCCCATTCCTCACACACTGACACCCCATTCCTCACACACTGACATCCCATTCCTCTCACACTCACATCCCATTCCTCACACACTGACTTCCCATTCCTCACACACTGACTTCCCATTCCTCCCACACTGACACCCCATTCCTCACACACTGACACCCCATTCCTCACACACTGACATCCCATTCCTCTCACACTGACATCCCATTCCTCACTCACTGACATCCCATTCCTCACACACTGACATCCCATTCCGTTCACACTGACTTCCCATTCCCATCATACACTGACATCCCATTCCTCACATACTGACATCCCATTCCTCACATACTAACATCCCAGTCCTCACAGACTGACATCCCATTCCCTTCACACACTGACATCCGATTCCCATCATACACTGACATCCCATTCCTCACGCACTGACGTCCCATTCCCCTCACACATTGACATCCCATTCTTCACACACTGACATCCTATTCTTCATACACTGACATCCCATTCCTCCTCCTGAAATCCCATTCTACACACACTGACATCCCATTCCTCACACACTGACGTCCCATTCCCCTCACACACTGACATCCCATTCCTCACACACTGACATCCCATTCTTCACACACTGACATCCCATTCCTCCTCCTGAAATCCCATTCTACACACACTGACATCCCATTCCTCCCACACTGACTTCCCATTCCTACCACACTGACATCCCATTCCTCTCACACTCACATCCCATTCCTCACACACTGACATCCCATTCATCTCACAATCACATCCCATTCCCCTCACACACTGACATGCCATTCCTCACACACTCACATCCCATTCCTCACACACTGACATCCCATTCCTCTCACACTCACATCCCATTCCTCACACACTGACATCCCATTCCTCTCACACTCACGTCCCATTCCCTTCACACATTGACATCCCATTCCTCAAACACTGACATCCCATACCCTTCACACACTGACATCCCATTCCCCTCACACACTCACATCCCTTTCTTCACACTGACATCCCATTCCCCTCACACACTGACATCCCATTCCCCTCACACAGACAACCCATTCCCTTCGCACTCACATCCCATTCCTCTCACACTCACATCACATTCCTCACACACTGTCTTCCCATTCCCCCACACACTGACATCCCATTCCCCTCACACTCACATCCCATTCCTCACACACTGACATCCCATTCCCTTCACACACTGACTTCCCACTCCCTTCAAACACTGACATCCCATTCCCATCATACACTGACATCCCATTCCTCACATACTGACATCCCATTCCTCACAGACTGACATCCCATTCCCTTCACACACTGACATCCCATTCCCTTCAAACACTGACATCCCATTCCCATCATACACTGACATCCCATTCCTCACACACTGACATCCCATTCCTCACACACTGACATCCCATTCCTCACACACTGACATCCCATTCCTCACACACTGACATCCCATTCCTCACACACTGACATCCCATTCCCATCATACACTGACATCCCATTCCTCACGCACTGACATCCCATTCCTCACACACTGACATCCCATTCCTCACACACTGACATCCCATTCCTCACACACTGACATCCCAATCCTCACACACTGACATCCCATTCCTCACACACTGACATCCCATTCCTCACACACTGACATCCCATTCCTCACACAATGACATCCCATTCATCACGCACTGACATCCCATTCCTCACACACTGACATCCCATTCCCATCATACACTGACATCCCATTCGTCATGCACTGACATCCCATTTCTCACACACTGACATCCCATTCCTCACACACTGACATCCCATTCCTCACACAATGACATCCCATTCATCACGCACTGACATCCCATTCCTCACAGACTGACATCCCATTCCCATCATACACTGAGATCCCATTCCTCACATACTAACATCCCATTCCCTTCACACACTGACATCCCATTCCTCACACACCGACATCCCATTCCTCACACACTGACATCTCATTCCTCACACACTGACATCCCATTCCTCACACACTGACTGCCCATTCCTCACACACTGACTCCCCATTCCTCACACACTGACTTCCCATTCCTCCCACACTGACACCCCATTCCTCACACAGTGACACCCCATTCCTCACACACTGACATCCCATTCCTCTCACACTCACATCCCATTCCTCACACACTGACTTCCCATTCCACTCACACTCACATCCCATTCTTCACGCACTGACATCCCATTCCTCACACACTGACATCCCATTCCCTTCACACACTGACATCCCATTCCCTTCAAACACTGACATCCCATTCCCATCATACACTGACATCCCATTCCTCACGCACTGAGATCCCATTCCTCACACACTCACATCCCATTCCTCACACGCTGACATCCCATTCTTCACACACTGACATCCCATTCCTCACACAATGACATCCCATTCCTCACACACTGACATCCCATTCCTCAAACACTGACATCCCATTCCTCACACACTGACATCCCATTCCTCACACTGACATCCCATTCCTCACACACTGACATCCCATTCCTCACACACTGACATCCCATTCCTCACACACTGACATCCCATTCCTCACACCCTGACATCCCATTCCTCACACACTGACATCTCATTCCTCACACACTGACTTCCCATTCCTCCCACACTGACACCCCATTCCTCACACACTGACACCCCATTCCTCACACACTGACATCCCATTCCTCTCACACTCACATCCCATTCCTCACACATTGACTTCCCATTCCTCACACACTGACTTCCCATTCCTCCCACACTGACACCCCATTCCTCACACACTGACACCCCATTCCTCACACACTGACATCCCATTCCTCTCACACTCACATCCCATTCCTCACACACTGACATCCCATTCCTCTCACACTCACATCCCATTCCTCACACACTAACATCCCATTCCCCTCATACACTGACTTCCCATTCCTCACACACTGACATCCCATTCCTCACACACTGACATCCCATTCCTCTCACACTCACATCCCATTCCTCACACACTGACATCCCATTCCTCTCACACTCACATCCCATTCCTCACACACTAACATCCCATTCCCCTCACACACTGACTTCCCATTCCTCACACACTGACATCCCATTCCTCACACACTGACATCCCATTCCTCACACACTGACATCCCATTCCTCACTCACTGACATCCCATTCCTCACACACTGACATCCCATTCCTCACTCACTGACATCCCATTCCTCACATACTGACATCCCATTCCTCACAGACTGACATCCCATTCCCTTCACACACTGACATCCGATTCCCATCATACACTGAAATCCCATTCCTCACGCACTGACATCCCATTCCTTACACTGACATCTCATTCCCATCATACAGACATCCCATTCCTCACTCACTGACATCCCATTCCTCACACACTGCCATCCCATTCCTCACACACTGACATCCCATTCCTCACACCGTGACATCCCATTCTTCACTCACTGACATCCCATTCCTCACACACTGACATCCCATTCCTCACACCGTGACATCCCATTCTTCACTCACTGACATCCCATTCCTCACACACTGACATCCCATTCCCCTCACACACTGACATCCCATTCCTCACACACTCTCATCCCATTCCCCGCAATGACATCCCATTCCCCTCAAACACTGACATCCCATTCCTCCTACACTGACATCCCATTCCCTTCACACACTGACATCCCATTCCTCACACACTGATATCCCATTCCTCGCACTCTGACTTCCCATTCCCCTCACATTGAGATCCCATTCCCCTCACACACTGACATCCCATTTCTCACACACTCACATCCCATTCCTCACACACTGACATCCCATTCCTCTCACACTCACGTCCCATTCCCTTCACACATTGACATCCCATTCCTCACACACTGACATCCCATACCCTTCACACACTGACATCCCATTCCCCTCACACACTCACATCCCTTTCTTCACAGATATCCCATTCCCCTCACACACTGACATCCCATTCCCCTCACACAGACATCCCATTCCCTTCGCACTCACATCCCATTCCTCTCACACTCACATCACATTCCTCACACACTGTCTTCCCATTCCCCCACACACTGACATCCCATTCCCCTCACACTCACATCCCATTCCTCACACACTGACATCCCATTCCCTTCACACACTGACTTCCCATTCCCTTCAAACACTGACATCCAATTCCCATCATACACTGACATCCCATTCCTCAAATACTGACATCCCATTCCTCACAGACTGACATCCCATTCCCTTCACACACTGACATCCCATTCCCTTCAAACACTGACATCCCATTCCCATCATACACTGACATCCCATTCCTCACACACTGACATCCCATTCCTCACACACTGACATCCCATTCCTCACACACTGACATCCCATTCCTCACACACTGACATCCCATTCCTCACACAATGACATCCCATTCATCACGCACTGACATCCCATTCCTCACACACTGACATCCCATTCCCATCATACACTGACATCCCATTCCTCACGCACTGACATCCCATTCCTCACACACTGACATCCCATTCCTCAAACACTGACATCCCATTCCTCACACACTGACATCCCATTCCTCACACACTGACATCCCATTCCTCACACACTGACATCCCATTCCTCACTCACTGACATCCCATTCCTCACACAATGACATCCCATTCATCACGCACTGACATCCCATTCCTCACACACTGCCATCCCATTCCCATCATACACTGACATCCCATTCGTCATGCACTGACATCCCATTTCTCACACACTGACATCCCATTCCTCACACACTGACATCCCATTCCTCACACACTGACATCCCATTCCTCACACAATGACATCCCATTCATCACGCACTGACATCCCATTCCTCACAGACTGACATCCCATTCCCATCATACACTGAGATCCCATTCCTCACATACTAACATCCCATTCCCTTCACACACTGACATCCCATTCCTCACACACCGACATCCCATTCCTCACACACTGACATCTCATTCCTCACACACTGGCATCCCATTCCTCACACACTGACTTCCCATTCCTCACACACTGACTTCCCATTCCTCACACACTGACATCCCATTCCTCTCACACTCACATCCCATTCCTCACACACTAACATCCCATTCCCCTCACACACTGACTTCCCATTCCTCACACACTGACATCCCATTCCTCACACACTGACATCCCATTCCTCACACACTGACATCCCATTCCTCACTCACTGACATCCCATTCCTCACACACTGACATCCCATTCCTCACTCACTGACATCCCATTCCTCACAGACTGACATCCCATTCCCTTCACACACTGACATCCGATTCCCATCATACACTGAAATCCCATTCCTCACGCACTGACATCCCATTCCTTACACTGACATCTCATTCCCATCATACAGACATCCCATTCCTCACTCACTGACATCCCATTCCTCACACACTGACATCCCATTCCTCACACACTGACATCCCATTCCTCACACCGTGACATCCCATTCTTCACTCACTGACATCCCATTCCTCACACACTGACATCCTATTCCCCTCAAACACTGACATCCCACTCCTCCTACACTCACATCCCATTCCCCTCACACACTGACATCCCATTCCTCACACACTCTCATCCCATTCCCCGCAATGACATCCCATTCCCCTCAAACACTGACATCCCATTCCTCCTACACTTACATCCCATTCCCCTCACACACTGACATCCCATTCCCTTCACGCACTGACATCCCATTCCTCACACACTCTCATCCCATTCCCCTCACACTGACTTCTCATTCCCCTCACACACTGGCATCCCATTCCTCACACACTGACATCCCATTCCTCACACACTGATATCCCATTCCTCGCGCTCTGACTTCCCATTCCCCTCACATTGAGATCCCATTCCCCTCACACACTGACATCCCATTTCTCACACACTGACTGCCCATTCCTCACACACTGACTCCCCATTCCTCACACACTGACTTCCCATTCCTCCCACACTGACACCCCATTCCTCACACAGTGACACCCCATTCCTCACACACTGACATCCCATTCCTCTCACACTCACATCCCATTCCTCACACACTGACTTCCCATTCCTCTCACACTCACATCCCATTCTTCACGCACTGACATCACATTCCTCACACACTGACATCCCATTCCCTTCACACACTGACATCCCATTCCCTTCAAACACTGACATCCCATTCCCATCATACACTGACATCCCATTCCTCACGCACTGAGATCCCATTCCTCACACACTCACATCCCATTCCTCACACGCTGACATCCCATTCTTCACACACTGACATCCCATTCCTCACACAATGACATCCCATTCCTCACACACTGACATCCCATTCCTCAAACACTGACATCCCATTCCTCACACACTGACATCCCATTCCTCACACTGACATCCCATTCCTCACACACGGACATCCCATTCCTCACACACTGACATCCCATTCCTCACACACTGACATCCCATTCCTCACACCCTGACATCCCATTCCTCACACACTGACATCTCATTCCTCACACACTGACTTCCCATTCCTCCCACACTGACACCCCATTCCTCACACACTGACACCCCATTCCTCACACACTGACATCCCATTCCTCTCACACTCACATCCCATTCCTCACACATTGACTTCCCATTCCTCACACACTGACTTCCCATTCCTCCCACACTGACACCCCATTCCTCACACACTGACACCCCATTCCTCACACACTGACATCCCATTCCTCTCACACTCACATCCCATTCCTCACACACTGACATCCCATTCCTCTCACACTCACATCCCATTCCTCACACACTAACATCCCATTCCCCTCATACACTGACTTCCCATTCCTCACACACTGACATCCCATTCCTCACACACTGACATCCCATTCCTCTCACACTCACATCCCATTCCTCACACACTGACATCCCATTCCTCTCACACTCACATCCCATTCCTCACACACTAACATCCCATTCCCCTCACATACTGACTTCCCATTCCTCACACACTGACATCCCATTCCTCACACACTGACATCCCATTCCTCACACACTGACATCCCATTCCTCACTCACTGACATCCCATTCCTCACACACTGACATCCCATTCCTCACTCACTGACATCCCATTCCTCACATACTGACATCCCATTCCTCACAGACTGACATCCCATTCCCTTCACACACTGACATCCGATTCCCATCATACACTGAAATCCCATTCCTCACGCACTGACATCCCATTCCTTACACTGACATCTCATTCCCATCATACAGACATCCCATTCCTCACTCACTGACATCCCATTCCTCACACACTGCCATCCCATTCCTCACACACTGACATCCCATTCCTCACACCGTGACATCCCATTCTTCACTCACTGACATCCCATTCCTCACACACTGACATCCCATTCCTCACACCGTGACATCCCATTCTTCACTCACTGACATCCCATTCCTCACACACTGACATCCCATTCCCCTCACACACTGACATCCCATTCCTCACACACTCTCATCCCATTCCCCGCAATGACATCCCATTCCCCTCAAACACTGACATCCCATTCCTCCTACACTGACATCCCATTCCCTTCACACACTGACATCCCATTCCTCACACACTGATATCCCATTCCTCGCACTCTGACTTCCCATTCCCCTCACATTGAGATCCCATTCCCCTCACACACTGACATCCCATTTCTCACACACTCACATCCCATTCCTCACACACTGACATCCCATTCCTCTCACACTCACGTCCCATTCCCTTCACACATTGACATCCCATTCCTCACACACTGACATCCCATACCCTTCACACACTGACATCCCATTCCCCTCACACACTCACATCCCTTTCTTCACAGATATCCCATTCCCCTCACACACTGACATCCCATTCCCCTCACACAGACATCCCATTCCCTTCGCACTCACATCCCATTCCTCTCACACTCACATCACATTCCTCACACACTGTCTTCCCATTCCCCCACACACTGACATCCCATTCCCCTCACACTCACATCCCATTCCTCACACACTGACATCCCATTCCCTTCACACACTGACTTCCCATTCCCTTCAAACACTGACATCCAATTCCCATCATACACTGACATCCCATTCCTCAAATACTGACATCCCATTCCTCACAGACTGACATCCCATTCCCTTCACACACTGACATCCCATTCCCTTCAAACACTGACATCCCATTCCCATCATACACTGACATCCCATTCCTCACACACTGACATCCCATTCCTCACACACTGACATCCCATTCCTCACACACTGACATCCCATTCCTCCCACACTGACACCCCATTCCTCACACACTGACATCCCATTCCTCACACGCTGACATCCCATTCCTCACACACTGACATCCCATTCCTCACACACTGACATCCCATTCCTCACACACTGACATCCCATTCCTCACACGCTGACATCCCATTCCTCACACACTGACATCCCATTCCTCACACACTGACATCCCATTCCTCACACACTGACATCCCATTCCTCACACAATGACATCCCATTCATCACGCACTGACATCCCATTCCTCACACACTGGCATCCCATTCCCATCATACACTGACATCCCATTCCTCACGCACTGACATCCCATTCCTCACACACTGACATCCCATTCCTCAAATACTGACATCCCATTCCTCACACACTGACATCCCATTCCTCACACACTGACATCCCATTCCTCACACACTGACATCCCATTCCTCACTCACTGACATCCCATTCCTCACACAATGACATCCCATTCATCACGCACTGACATCCCATTCCTCACACACTGCCATCCCATTCCCATCATACACTGACATCCCATTCGTCATGCACTGACATCCCATTTCTCACACACTGACATCCCATTCCTCACACACTGACATCCCATTCCTCACACACTGACATCCCATTCCTCACACAATGACATCCCATTCATCACGCACTGACATCCCATTCCTCACAGACTGACATCCCATTCCCATCATACACTGAGATCCCATTCCTCACATACTAACATCCCATTCCCTTCACACACTGACATCCCATTCCTCACACACCGACATCCCATTCCTCACACACTGACATCTCATTCCTCACACACTGGCATCCCATTCCTCACACACTGACTTCCCATTCCTCACACACTGACTTCCCATTCCTCACACACTGACATCCCATTCCTCTCACACTCACATCCCATTCCTCACACACTAACATCCCATTCCCCTCACACACTGACTTCCCATTCCTCACACACTGACATCCCATTCCTCACACACTGACATCCCATTCCTCACACACTGACATCCCATTCCTCACTCACTGACATCCCATTCCTCACACACTGACATCCCATTCCTCACTCACTGACATCCCATTCCTCACATACTGACATCCCATTCCTCACAGACTGACATCCCATTCCCTTCACACACTGACATCCGATTCCCATCATACACTGAAATCCCATTCCTCACGCACTGACATCCCATTCCTTACACTGACATCTCATTCCCATCATACAGACATCCCATTCCTCACTCACTGACATCCCATTCCTCACACACTGACATCCCATTCCTCACACACTGACATCCCATTCCTCACACCGTGACATCCCATTCTTCACTCACTGACATCCCATTCCTCACACACTGACATCCTATTCCCCTCAAACACTGACATCCCACTCCTCCTACACTCACATCCCATTCCCCTCACACACTGACATCCCATTCCTCACACACTCTCATCCCATTCCCCGCAATGACATCCCATTCCCCTCAAACACTGACATCCCATTCCTCCTACACTTACATCCCATTCCCCTCACACACTGACATCCCATTCCCTTCACGCACTGACATCCCATTCCTCACACACTCTCATCCCATTCCCCTCACACTGACTTCTCATTCCCCTCACACACTGGCATCCCATTCCTCACACACTGACATCCCATTCCTCACACACTGATATCCCATTCCTCGCACTCTGACTTCCCATTCCCCTCACATTGAGATCCCATTCCCCTCACACACTGACATCCCATTTCTCACACACTGACTGCCCATTCCTCACACACTGACTCCCCATTCCTCACACACTGACTTCCCATTCCTCCCACACTGACACCCCATTCCTCACACAGTGACACCCCATTCCTCACACACTCACATCCCATTCTTCACGCACTGACATCCCATTCCTCACACACTGACATCCCATTCCCTTCACACACTGACATCCCATTCCCTTCAAACACTGACATCCCATTCCCATCATACACTGACATCCCATTCCTCACGCACTGAGATCCCATTCCTCACATACTGACATCCCATTCCTCACAGACTGACATCCCATTCCCTTCACACACTGACATCCCATTCCCTTCAAACACTGACATCCCATTCCCATCATACACTGACATCCCATTCCTCACACACTGACATCCCATTCCTCACACACTGACATCCCATTCCTCACACACTGACATCCCATTCCTCACACACTGACATCCCATTCCTCACACACTGACATCCCATTCCCATCATACACTGACATCCCATTCCTCACGCACTGACATCCCATTCCTCACACACTGACATCCCATTCCTCACACACTGACATCCCATTCCTCACACACTGACATCCCAATCCTCACACACTGACATCCCATTCCTCACACACTGACATCCCATTCCTCACACACTGACATCCCATTCCTCACACAATGACATCCCATTCATCACGCACTGACATCCCATTCCTCACACACTGACATCCCATTCCCATCATACACTGACATCCCATTCGTCATGCACTGACATCCCATTTCTCACACACTGACATCCCATTCCTCACACACTGACATCCCATTCCTCACACAATGACATCCCATTCATCACGCACTGACATCCCATTCCTCACAGACTGACATCCCATTCCCATCATACACTGAGATCCCATTCCTCACATACTAACATCCCATTCCCTTCACACACTGACATCCCATTCCTCACACACCGACATCCCATTCCTCACACACTGACATCTCATTCCTCACACACTGACATCCCATTCCTCACACACTGACTGCCCATTCCTCACACACTGACTCCCCATTCCTCACACACTGACTTCCCATTCCTCCCACACTGACACCCCATTCCTCACACAGTGACACCCCATTCCTCACACACTGACATCCCATTCCTCTCACACTCACATCCCATTCCTCACACACTGACTTCCCATTCCACTCACACTCACATCCCATTCTTCACGCACTGACATCCCATTCCTCACACACTGACATCCCATTCCCTTCACACACTGACATCCCATTCCCTTCAAACACTGACATCCCATTCCCATCATACACTGACATCCCATTCCTCACGCACTGAGATCCCATTCCTCACACACTCACATCCCATTCCTCACACGCTGACATCCCATTCTTCACACACTGACATTCCATTCCTCACACAATGACATCCCATTCCTCACACACTGACATCCCATTCCTCAAACACTGACATCCCATTCCTCACACACTGACATCCCATTCCTCACACTGACATCCCATTCCTCACACACTGACATCCCATTCCTCACACACTGACATCCCATTCCTCACACACTGACATCCCATTCCTCACACCCTGACATCCCATTCCTCACACACTGACATCTCATTCCTCACACACTGACTTCCCATTCCTCCCACACTGACACCCCATTCCTCACACACTGACACCCCATTCCTCACACACTGACATCCCATTCCTCTCACACTCACATCCCATTCCTCACACATTGACTTCCCATTCCTCACACACTGACTTCCCATTCCTCCCACACTGACACCCCATTCCTCACACACTGACACCCCATTCCTCACACACTGACATCCCATTCCTCTCACACTCACATCCCATTCCTCACACACTGACATCCCATTCCTCTCACACTCACATCCCATTCCTCACACACTAACATCCCATTCCCCTCATACACTGACTTCCCATTCCTCACACACTGACATCCCATTCCTCACACACTGACATCCCATTCCTCTCACACTCACATCCCATTCCTCACACACTGACATCCCATTCCTCTCACACTCACATCCCATTCCTCACACACTAACATCCCATTCCCCTCACACACTGACTTCCCATTCCTCACACACTGACATCCCATTCCTCACACACTGACATCCCATTCCTCACACACTGACATCCCATTCCTCACTCACTGACATCCCATTCCTCACACACTGACATCCCATTCCTCACTCACTGACATCCCATTCCTCACATACTGACATCCCATTCCTCACAGACTGACATCCCATTCCCTTCACACACTGACATCCGATTCCCATCATACACTGAAATCCCATTCCTCACGCACTGACATCCCATTCCTTACACTGACATCTCATTCCCATCATACAGACATCCCATTCCTCACTCACTGACATCCCATTCCTCACACACTGCCATCCCATTCCTCACACACTGACATCCCATTCCTCACACCGTGACATCCCATTCTTCACTCACTGACATCCCATTCCTCACACACTGACATCCCATTCCTCACACCGTGACATCCCATTCTTCACTCACTGACATCCCATTCCTCACACACTGACATCCCATTCCCCTCACACACTGACATCCCATTCCTCACACACTCTCATCCCATTCCCCGCAATGACATCCCATTCCCCTCAAACACTGACATCCCATTCCTCCTACACTGACATCCCATTCCCTTCACACACTGACATCCCATTCCTCACACACTGATATCCCATTCCTCGCACTCTGACTTCCCATTCCCCTCACATTGAGATCCCATTCCCCTCACACACTGACATCCCATTTCTCACACACTCACATCCCATTCCTCACACACTGACATCCCATTCCTCTCACACTCACGTCCCATTCCCTTCACACATTGACATCCCATTCCTCACACACTGACATCCCATACCCTTCACACACTGACATCCCATTCCCCTCACACACTCACATCCCTTTCTTCACAGATATCCCATTCCCCTCACACACTGACATCCCATTCCCCTCACACAGACATCCCATTCCCTTCGCACTCACATCCCATTCCTCTCACACTCACATCACATTCCTCACACACTGTCTTCCCATTCCCCCACACACTGACATCCCATTCCCCTCACACTCACATCCCATTCCTCACACACTGACATCCCATTCCCTTCACACACTGACTTCCCATTCCCTTCAAACACTGACATCCAATTCCCATCATACACTGACATCCCATTCCTCAAATACTGACATCCCATTCCTCACAGACTGACATCCCATTCCCTTCACACACTGACATCCCATTCCCTTCAAACACTGACATCCCATTCCCATCATACACTGACATCCCATTCCTCACACACTGACATCCCATTCCTCACACACTGACATCCCATTCCTCACACACTGACATCCCATTCCTCACACACTGACATCCCATTCCTCACACAATGACATCCCATTCATCACGCACTGACATCCCATTCCTCACACACTGACATCCCATTCCCATCATACACTGACATCCCATTCCTCACGCACTGACATCCCATTCCTCACACACTGACATCCCATTCCTCAAACACTGACATCCCATTCCTCACACACTGACATCCCATTCCTCACACACTGACATCCCATTCCTCACACACTGACATCCCATTCCTCACTCACTGACATCCCATTCCTCACACAATGACATCCCATTCATCACGCACTGACATCCCATTCCTCACACACTGCCATCCCATTCCCATCATACACTGACATCCCATTCGTCATGCACTGACATCCCATTTCTCACACACTGACATCCCATTCCTCACACACTGACATCCCATTCCTCACACACTGACATCCCATTCCTCACACAATGACATCCCATTCATCACGCACTGACATCCCATTCCTCACAGACTGACATCCCATTCCCATCATACACTGAGATCCCATTCCTCACATACTAACATCCCATTCCCTTCACACACTGACATCCCATTCCTCACACACCGACATCCCATTCCTCACACACTGACATCTCATTCCTCACACACTGGCATCCCATTCCTCACACACTGACTTCCCATTCCTCACACACTGACTTCCCATTCCTCACACACTGACATCCCATTCCTCTCACACTCACATCCCATTCCTCACACACTAACATCCCATTCCCCTCACACACTGACTTCCCATTCCTCACACACTGACATCCCATTCCTCACACACTGACATCCCATTCCTCACACACTGACATCCCATTCCTCACTCACTGACATCCCATTCCTCACACACTGACATCCCATTCCTCACTCACTGACATCCCATTCCTCACAGACTGACATCCCATTCCCTTCACACACTGACATCCGATTCCCATCATACACTGAAATCCCATTCCTCACGCACTGACATCCCATTCCTTACACTGACATCTCATTCCCATCATACAGACATCCCATTCCTCACTCACTGACATCCCATTCCTCACACACTGACATCCCATTCCTCACACACTGACATCCCATTCCTCACACCGTGACATCCCATTCTTCACTCACTGACATCCCATTCCTCACACACTGACATCCTATTCCCCTCAAACACTGACATCCCACTCCTCCTACACTCACATCCCATTCCCCTCACACACTGACATCCCATTCCTCACACACTCTCATCCCATTCCCCGCAATGACATCCCATTCCCCTCAAACACTGACATCCCATTCCTCCTACACTTACATCCCATTCCCCTCACACACTGACATCCCATTCCCTTCACGCACTGACATCCCATTCCTCACACACTCTCATCCCATTCCCCTCACACTGACTTCTCATTCCCCTCACACACTGGCATCCCATTCCTCACACACTGACATCCCATTCCTCACACACTGATATCCCATTCCTCGCGCTCTGACTTCCCATTCCCCTCACATTGAGATCCCATTCCCCTCACACACTGACATCCCATTTCTCACACACTGACTGCCCATTCCTCACACACTGACTCCCCATTCCTCACACACTGACTTCCCATTCCTCCCACACTGACACCCCATTCCTCACACAGTGACACCCCATTCCTCACACACTGACATCCCATTCCTCTCACACTCACATCCCATTCCTCACACACTGACTTCCCATTCCTCTCACACTCACATCCCATTCTTCACGCACTGACATCACATTCCTCACACACTGACATCCCATTCCCTTCACACACTGACATCCCATTCCCTTCAAACACTGACATCCCATTCCCATCATACACTGACATCCCATTCCTCATGCACTGAGATCCCATTCCTCACACACTCACATCCCATTCCTCACACGCTGACATCCCATTCTTCACACACTGACATCCCATTCCTCACACAATGACATCCCATTCCTCACACACTGACATCCCATTCCTCAAACACTGACATCCCATTCCTCACACACTGACATCCCATTCCTCACACTGACATCCCATTCCTCACACACGGACATCCCATTCCTCACACACTGACATCCCATTCCTCACACACTGACATCCCATTCCTCACACCCTGACATCCCATTCCTCACACACTGACATCTCATTCCTCACACACTGACTTCCCATTCCTCCCACACTGACACCCCATTCCTCACACACTGACACCCCATTCCTCACACACTGACATCCCATTCCTCTCACACTCACATCCCATTCCTCACACATTGACTTCCCATTCCTCACACACTGACTTCCCATTCCTCCCACACTGACACCCCATTCCTCACACACTGACACCCCATTCCTCACACACTGACATCCCATTCCTCTCACACTCACATCCCATTCCTCACACACTGACATCCCATTCCTCTCACACTCACATCCCATTCCTCACACACTAACATCCCATTCCCCTCATACACTGACTTCCCATTCCTCACACACTGACATCCCATTCCTCACACACTGACATCCCATTCCTCTCACACTCACATCCCATTCCTCACACACTGACATCCCATTCCTCTCACACTCACATCCCATTCCTCACACACTAACATCCCATTCCCCTCACATACTGACTTCCCATTCCTCACACACTGACATCCCATTCCTCACACACTGACATCCCATTCCTCACACACTGACATCCCATTCCTCACTCACTGACATCCCATTCCTCACACACTGACATCCCATTCCTCACTCACTGACATCCCATTCCTCACATACTGACATCCCATTCCTCACAGACTGACATCCCATTCCCTTCACACACTGACATCCGATTCCCATCATACACTGAAATCCCATTCCTCACGCACTGACATCCCATTCCTTACACTGACATCTCATTCCCATCATACAGACATCCCATTCCTCACTCACTGACATCCCATTCCTCACACACTGCCATCCCATTCCTCACACACTGACATCCCATTCCTCACACCGTGACATCCCATTCTTCACTCACTGACATCCCATTCCTCACACACTGACATCCCATTCCTCACACCGTGACATCCCATTCTTCACTCACTGACATCCCATTCCTCACACACTGACATCCCATTCCCCTCACACACTGACATCCCATTCCTCACACACTCTCATCCCATTCCCCGCAATGACATCCCATTCCCCTCAAACACTGACATCCCATTCCTCCTACACTGACATCCCATTCCCTTCACACACTGACATCCCATTCCTCACACACTGATATCCCATTCCTCGCACTCTGACTTCCCATTCCCCTCACATTGAGATCCCATTCCCCTCACACACTGACATCCCATTTCTCACACACTCACATCCCATTCCTCACACACTGACATCCCATTCCTCTCACACTCACGTCCCATTCCCTTCACACATTGACATCCCATTCCTCACACACTGACATCCCATACCCTTCACACACTGACATCCCATTCCCCTCACACACTCACATCCCTTTCTTCACAGATATCCCATTCCCCTCACACACTGACATCCCATTCCCCTCACACAGACATCCCATTCCCTTCGCACTCACATCCCATTCCTCTCACACTCACATCACATTCCTCACACACTGTCTTCCCATTCCCCCACACACTGACATCCCATTCCCCTCACACTCACATCCCATTCCTCACACACTGACATCCCATTCCCTTCACACACTGACTTCCCATTCCCTTCAAACACTGACATCCAATTCCCATCATACACTGACATCCCATTCCTCAAATACTGACATCCCATTCCTCACAGACTGACATCCCATTCCCTTCACACACTGACATCCCATTCCCTTCAAACACTGACATCCCATTCCCATCATACACTGACATCCCATTCCTCACACACTGACATCCCATTCCTCACACACTGACATCCCATTCCTCACACACTGACATCCCATTCCTCCCACACTGACACCCCATTCCTCACACACTGACATCCCATTCCTCACACGCTGACATCCCATTCCTCACACACTGACATCCCATTCCTCACACACTGACATCCCATTCCTCACACACTGACATCCCATTCCTCACACGCTGACATCCCATTCCTCACACACTGACATCCCATTCCTCACACACTGACATCCCATTCCTCACACACTGACATCCCATTCCTCACACAATGACATCCCATTCATCACGCACTGACATCCCATTCCTCACACACTGGCATCCCATTCCCATCATACACTGACATCCCATTCCTCACGCACTGACATCCCATTCCTCACACACTGACATCCCATTCCTCAAATACTGACATCCCATTCCTCACACACTGACATCCCATTCCTCACACACTGACATCCCATTCCTCACACACTGACATCCCATTCCTCACTCACTGACATCCCATTCCTCACACAATGACATCCCATTCATCACGCACTGACATCCCATTCCTCACACACTGCCATCCCATTCCCATCATACACTGACATCCCATTCGTCATGCACTGACATCCCATTTCTCACACACTGACATCCCATTCCTCACACACTGACATCCCATTCCTCACACACTGACATCCCATTCCTCACACAATGACATCCCATTCATCACGCACTGACATCCCATTCCTCACAGACTGACATCCCATTCCCATCATACACTGAGATCCCATTCCTCACATACTAACATCCCATTCCCTTCACACACTGACATCCCATTCCTCACACACCGACATCCCATTCCTCACACACTGACATCTCATTCCTCACACACTGGCATCCCATTCCTCACACACTGACTTCCCATTCCTCACACACTGACTTCCCATTCCTCACACACTGACATCCCATTCCTCTCACACTCACATCCCATTCCTCACACACTAACATCCCATTCCCCTCACACACTGACTTCCCATTCCTCACACACTGACATCCCATTCCTCACACACTGACATCCCATTCCTCACACACTGACATCCCATTCCTCACTCACTGACATCCCATTCCTCACACACTGACATCCCATTCCTCACTCACTGACATCCCATTCCTCACATACTGACATCCCATTCCTCACAGACTGACATCCCATTCCCTTCACACACTGACATCCGATTCCCATCATACACTGAAATCCCATTCCTCACGCACTGACATCCCATTCCTTACACTGACATCTCATTCCCATCATACAGACATCCCATTCCTCACTCACTGACATCCCATTCCTCACACACTGACATCCCATTCCTCACACACTGACATCCCATTCCTCACACCGTGACATCCCATTCTTCACTCACTGACATCCCATTCCTCACACACTGACATCCTATTCCCCTCAAACACTGACATCCCACTCCTCCTACACTCACATCCCATTCCCCTCACACACTGACATCCCATTCCTCACACACTCTCATCCCATTCCCCGCAATGACATCCCATTCCCCTCAAACACTGACATCCCATTCCTCCTACACTTACATCCCATTCCCCTCACACACTGACATCCCATTCCCTTCACGCACTGACATCCCATTCCTCACACACTCTCATCCCATTCCCCTCACACTGACTTCTCATTCCCCTCACACACTGGCATCCCATTCCTCACACACTGACATCCCATTCCTCACACACTGATATCCCATTCCTCGCACTCTGACTTCCCATTCCCCTCACATTGAGATCCCATTCCCCTCACACACTGACATCCCATTTCTCACACACTGACTGCCCATTCCTCACACACTGACTCCCCATTCCTCACACACTGACTTCCCATTCCTCCCACACTGACACCCCATTCCTCACACAGTGACACCCCATTCCTCACACACTCACATCCCATTCTTCACGCACTGACATCCCATTCCTCACACACTGACATCCCATTCCCTTCACACACTGACATCCCATTCCCTTCAAACACTGACATCCCATTCCCATCATACACTGACATCCCATTCCTCACGCACTGAGATCCCATTCCTCACACACTCACATCCCATTCCTCACACGCTGACATCCCATTCTTCACACACTGACATCCCATTCCTCACACAATGACATCCCATTCCTCACACACTGACATCCCATTCCTCAAACACTGACATCCCATTCCTCACACACTGACATCCCATTCCTCACACTGACATCCCATTCCTCACACACGGACATCCCATTCCTCACACACTGACATCCCATTCCTCACACACTGACATCCCATTCCTCACACCCTGACATCCCATTCCTCACACACTGACATCTCATTCCTCACACACTGACTTCCCATTCCTCCCACACTGACACCCCATTCCTCACACACTGACACCCCATTCCTCACACACTGACATCCCATTCCTCTCACACTCACATCCCATTCCTCACACATTGACTTCCCATTCCTCACACACTGACTTCCCATTCCTCCCACACTGACACCCCATTCCTCACACACTGACACCCCATTCCTCACACACTGACATCCCATTCCTCTCACACTCACATCCCATTCCTCACACACTGACATCCCATTCCTCTCACACTCACATCCCATTCCTCACACACTAACATCCCATTCCCCTCATACACTGACTTCCCATTCCTCACACACTGACATCCCATTCCTCACACACTGACATCCCATTCCTCTCACACTCACATCCCATTCCTCACACACTGACATCCCATTCCTCTCACACTCACATCCCATTCCTCACACACTAACATCCCATTCCCCTCACACACTGACTTCCCATTCCTCACACACTGACATCCCATTCCTCACACACTGACATCCCATTCCTCACACACTGACATCCCATTCCTCACTCACTGACATCCCATTCCTCACACACTGACATCCCATTCCTCACTCACTGACATCCCATTCCTCACATACTGACATCCCATTCCTCACAGACTGACATCCCATTCCCTTCACACACTGACATCCGATTCCCATCATACACTGAAATCCCATTCCTCACGCACTGACATCCCATTCCTTACACTGACATCTCATTCCCATCATACAGACATCCCATTCCTCACTCACTGACATCCCATTCCTCACACACTGCCATCCCATTCCTCACACACTGACATCCCATTCCTCACACCGTGACATCCCATTCTTCACTCACTGACATCCCATTCCTCACACACTGACATCCCATTCCTCACACCGTGACATCCCATTCTTCACTCACTGACATCCCATTCCTCACACACTGACATCCCATTCCCCTCACACACTGACATCCCATTTCTCACACACTCTCATCCCATTCCCCGCAATGACATCCCATTCCCCTCAAACACTGACATCCCATTCCTCCTACACTGACATCCCATTCCCTTCACACACTGACATCCCATTCCTCACACACTGATATCCCATTCCTCGCACTCTGACTTCCCATTCCCCTCACATTGAGATCCCATTCCCCTCACACACTGACATCCCATTTCTCACACACTCACATCCCATTCCTCACACACTGACATCCCATTCCTCTCACACTCACGTCCCATTCCCTTCACACATTGACATCCCATTCCTCACACACTGACATCCCATACCCTTCACACACTGACATCCCATTCCCCTCACACACTCACATCCCATTCCCCTCACACAGACATCCCATTCCCTTCGCACTCACATCCCATTCCTCTCACACTCACATCACATTCCTCACACACTGACATCCCATTCCCTTCACACACTGACTTCCCATTCCCTTCAAACACTGACATCCAATTCCCATCATACACTGACATCCCATTCCTCAAATACTGACATCCCATTCCTCACAGACTGACATCCCATTCCCTTCACACACTGACATCCCATTCCCTTCAAACACTGACATCCCATTCCCATCATACACTGACATCCCATTCCTCACACACTGACATCCCATTCCTCACACACTGACATCCCATTCCTCACACACTGACATCCCATTCCTCACACACTGACATCCCATTTCTCACACAATGACATCCCATTCATCACGCACTGACATCCCATTCCTCACACACTGACATCCCATTCCCATCATACACTGACATCCCATTCCTCACGCACTGACATCCCATTCCTCACACACTGACATCCCATTCCTCAAACACTGACATCCCATTCCTCACACACTGACATCCCATTCCTCACACACTGACATCCCATTCCTCACACACTGACATCCTATTCCTCACACACTGACATCCCATTCCTCACACAATGACATCCCATTCATCACGCACTGACATCCCATTCCTCACACACTGCCATCCCATTCCCATCATACACTGACATCCCATTCGTCATGCACTGACATCCCATTTCTCACACACTGACATCCCATTCCTCACACACTGACATCCCATTCCTCACACACTGACATCCCATTCCTCACACAATGACATCCCATTCATCACGCACTGACATCCCATTCCTCACAGACTGACATCCCATTCCCATCATACACTGAGATCCCATTCCTCACATACTAACATCCCATTCCCTTCACACACTGACATCCCATTCCTCACACACCGACATCCCATTCCTCACACACTGACATCTCATTCCTCACACACTGGCATCCCATTCCTCACACACTGACTTCCCATTCCTCACACACTGACTTCCCATTCCTCACACACTGACATCCCATTCCTCTCACACTCACATCCCATTCCTCACACACTAACATCCCATTCCCCTCACACACTGACTTCCCATTCCTCACACACTGACATCCCATTCCTCACACACTGACATCCCATTCCTCACACACTGACATCCCATTCCTCACTCACTGACATCCCATTCCTCACACACTGACATCCCATTCCTCACTCACTGACATCCCATTCCTCACATACTGACATCCCATTCCTCACAGACTGACATCCCATTCCCTTCACACACTGACATCCGATTCCCATCATACACTGAAATCCCATTCCTCACGCACTGACATCCCATTCCTTACACTGACATCTCATTCCCATCATACAGACATCCCATTCCTCACTCACTGACATCCCATTCCTCACACACTGACATCCCATTCCTCACACACTGACATCCCATTCCTCACACCGTGACATCCCATTCTTCACTCACTGACATCCCATTCCTCACACACTGACATCCTATTCCCCTCAAACACTGACATCCCACTCCTCCTACACTCACATCCCATTCCCCTCACACACTGACATCCCATTCCTCACACACTCTCATCCCATTCCCCGCAATGACATCCCATTCCCCTCAAACACTGACATCCCATTCCTCCTACACTTACATCCCATTCCCCTCACACACTGACATCCCATTCCCTTCACGCACTGACATCCCATTCCTCACACACTCTCATCCCATTCCCCTCACACTGACTTCTCATTCCCCTCACACACTGGCATCCCATTCCTCACACACTGACATCCCATTCCTCACACACTGATATCCCATTCCTCGCACTCTGACTTCCCATTCCCCTCACATTGAGATCCCATTCCCCTCACACACTGACATCCCATTTCTCACACACTCACATCCCATTCCTCACACACTGACATCCCATTCCTCTCACACTCACGTCCCATTCCCTTCACACATTGACATCCCATTCCTCACACACTGACATCCCATACCCTACACACACTGACATCCCATTCCCCTCACACACTCACATCCCTTTCTTCACAGATATCCCATTCCCCTCACACACTGACATCCCATTCCCCTCACACAGACATCCCATTCCCTTCGCACTCACATCCCATTCCTCTCACACTCACATCACATTCCTCACACACTGTCTTCCCATTCCCCCACACACTGACATCCCATTCCCCTCACACTCACATCCCATTCCTCACACACTGACATCCCATTCCCTTCACACACTGACTTCCCATTCCCTTCAAACACTGACATCCGATTCCCATCATACACTGACATCCCATTCCTCAAATACTGACATCCCATTCCTCACAGACTGACATCCCATTCCCTTCACACACTGACATCCCATTCCCTTCAAACACTGACATCCCATTCCCATCATACACTGACATCCCATTCCTCACACACTGACATCCCATTCCTCACACACTGACATCCCATTCCTCACACACTGACATCCCATTCCTCACACACTGACATCCCATTCCTCACACAATGACATCCCATTCATCACGCACTGACATCCCATTCCTCACACACTGACATCCCATTCCCATCATACACTGACATCCCATTCCTCACGCACTGACATCCCATTCCTCAAACACTGACATCCCATTCCTCACACACTGACATCCCATTCCTCACACACTGACATCCCATTCCTCACACACTGACATCCCATTCCTCACACACTGACATCCCATTCCTCACACAATGACATCCCATTCATCACGCACTGACATCCCATTCCTCACACACTGCCATCCCATTCCCATCATACACTGACATCCCATTCGTCATGCACTGACATCCCATTTCTCACACACTGACATCCCATTCCTCACACACTGACATCCCATTCCTCACACACTGACATCCCATTCCTCACACAATGACATCCCATTCATCACACACTGACATCCCATTCCTCACAGACTGACATCCCATTCCCATCATACACTGAGATCCCATTCCTCACATACTAACATCCCATTCCCTTCACACACTGACATCCCATTCCTCACACACCGACATCCCATTCCTCACACACTGACATCTCATTCCTCACACACTGGCATCCCATTCCTCACACACTGACTTCCCATTCCTCACACACTGACTTCCCATTCCTCACACACTGACTTCCCATTCCTCCCACACTGACACACCATTCCTCACACAGTGACATCCCATTCCTCACACACTGACATCCCATTCCTCTCACACTCACATCCCATTCCTCACACACTGACTTCCCATTCCTCACACACTGACTTCCCATTCCTCCCACACTGACACCCCATTCCTCACACACTGACACCCCATTCCTCACACACTGACATCCCATTCCTCTCACACTCACATCCCATTCCTCACACACTGACTTGCCATTCCTCACACACTGACATCCCATTCCTCACACTGACATCCCATTCCTCACACACTGACTTCCCATTCCTCTCACACTCACATCCCATTCCTCACACACTGACTTCCCATTCCTCACACACTGACTTCCCATTCCTCCCACACTGACACCCCATTCCTCACACACTGACATCCCATTCCTCTCACTCACATCCCAATCCTCACACACTGACTTCCCATTCCTCACACACTGACACCCCATTCCTCACACACTGACATCCCATTCCTCACACACTGACATCCCATTCCTCACACACTGACATCCCATTCCTCTCACACTCACATCACATTCCCCTCACACACTGTCATCTCATTCTTCACACGCTGACATCCCATTCCTCCTACACACTCACATCCCATTCCCCTCACACCCTGACATCCCACTCCTCCTACACACTCACATCCCAATCCCCTCACACACTGACGTCCCATTCCACTCACACACTGACATCCCATTCCTCACACACTGACATCCCATTTTTCACACACTGACATCCCATTCCTCACACGCTGACATCCCATTCCTCACACACTGACATCCTATTCCTCACACACTGATATCCCATTCCTCACACTCTGACTTCCCATTCCCCTCACATTGAGGTCCCATTCCCTTCACACACTGATATCCCATTCCCTTCATGCACTGACATCCCATTCCTCACACACTGACATCCCATTCCTCACACACTGACATCCCATTCCTCACAGACTGACATCCCATTCCTCACACACTGACATCCCATTCCTCACACTGACTTCCCATTCCCTTCAAACACTGACATCCCATTCCCATCATACACTGACATCCCATTCCTCACAGACTGACATCCCATTCCCTTCACACACTGACATCCCATTCCCTTCAAACACTGACATCCCATTCCCATCATACACTGACATCCCATTCCTCACGCACTGAGATCCCATTCCTCACACACTCACATCCCATTCCTCACACGCTGACATCCCATTCCTCACACAATGACATCCCATTCCTCACACACTGACATCCCATTCCTCAAACACTGACATCCCATTCCTCACACATTGACATCCCATTCCTCACACTGACATCCCATTCCTCACACACTGACATCCCATTCCTCACACACTGACATCCCATTCCTCACACACTGACATCCCATTCCTCACACACTGACATCCCATTCCTCACACAATGACATCCCATTCCTCACATACTGACATCCCATTCCCTTCACACACTGACATCTCATTCCTCACACACTGACTTCCCATTCCTCCCACACTGACACCCCATTCCTCACACACTGACACCCCATTCCTCACACACTGACATCCCATTCCTCTCACACTCACATCCCATTCCTCACACACTGACTTCCCATTCCTCACACACTGACTTCCCATTCCTCCCACACTGACACCCCATTCCTCACACACTGACACCCCATTCCTAACACACTCACATCCCATTCCTCTCACACTCACATCCCATTCCTCACACACTGACATCCCATTCCTCTCACACTTACATCCCATTCCTCACACACTAACATCCCATTCCCCTCACACACTGACTTCCCATTCCTCACACGCTGACATCCCATTCCTCACACACTGACATCCCATTCCTCACTCACTGACATCCCATTCCTCACACACTGACATCCCATTCCGTTCACACTGACTTCCCATTCCCATCATACACTGACATCCCATTCCTCACATACTGACATCCCATTCCTCACATACTGACATCCCATTCCTCACAGACTGGCATCCCATTCCCTTCACACACTGACATCCGATTCCCATCATACACTGACATCCCATTCCTCACGCACTGACATCCCATTCCTGACACTGACATCTCATTCCCATCATACAGACATCCCATTCCTCACACACTGACATCCCATTCTTCACACACTGACATCCCATTCCTCACACTGAAATCCCATTCTTCACACACTGACATCCCGTTCCTCACACACTGACATCCCATTCTTCACACACTGACATCCCATTCCCCTCAAACACTGACATCCCATTCCCTTCACGCACTGACATCCCATTCCTCACACACTCTCATCCCATTCCCCACACTGACATCCCATTCCCCTCAAACACTGATATCCCATTCCTCCTACACTTACATCCCATTCCTCACACATTCTCATCCCATTCCCCTCACACTGATGTCTCATTCCCCTCACACACTGGCATCCCATTCCTCACACACTGATATCCCATTCCTCACACTCTGACTTCCCATTCCCCTCACATTGAGATCCCATTCCCCTCACACACTGCCATCCCATTCCTCACACACTGACATCCCATTCCTCACACACTCTCATCCCATTCCCCTCACACTGACATCTCATTCCCCTCACACACTGGCATCCCATTCCTCACATACTGACATCCCATTCCTCACAGACTGACATCCCATTCCCTTCACACACTGACTTCCCATTCCCTTCAAACACTGACATCCCATTCCCATCATACACTGACATCCGATTCCCATCATACACTGAAATCCCATTCCTCACGCACTGACATCCCATTCCTTACACTGACATCTCATTCCCATCATACAGACATCCCATTCCTCACTCACTGACATCCCATTCCTCACACACTGCCATCCCATTCCTCACACACTGACATCCCATTCCTCACACCGTGACATCCCATTCTTCACTCACTGACATCCCATTCCTCACACACTGACATCCCATTCCTCACACCGTGACATCCCATTCTTCACTCACTGACATCCCATTCCTCACACACTGACATCCCATTCCCCTCACACACTGACATCCCATTCCTCACACACTCTCATCCCATTCCCCGCAATGACATCCCATTCCCCTCAAACACTGACATCCCATTCCTCCTACACTGACATCCCATTCCCTTCACACACTGACATCCCATTCCTCACACACTGATATCCCATTCCTCGCACTCTGACTTCCCATTCCCCTCACATTGAGATCCCATTCCCCTCACACACTGACATCCCATTTCTCACACACTCACATCCCATTCCTCACACACTGACATCCCATTCCTCTCACACTCACGTCCCATTCCCTTCACACATTGACATCCCATTCCTCACACACTGACATCCCATACCCTTCACACACTGACATCCCATTCCCCTCACACACTCACATCCCTTTCTTCACAGATATCCCATTCCCCTCACACACTGACATCCCATTCCCCTCACACAGACATCCCATTCCCTTCGCACTCACATCCCATTCCTCTCACACTCACATCACATTCCTCACACACTGACATCCCATTCCCTTCACACACTGACTTCCCATTCCCTTCAAACACTGACATCCAATTCCCATCATACACTGACATCCCATTCCTCAAATACTGACATCCCATTCCTCACAGACTGACATCCCATTCCCTTCACACACTGACATCCCATTCCCTTCAAACACTGACATCCCATTCCCATCATACACTGACATCCCATTCCTCACACACTGACATCCCATTCCTCACACACTGACATCCCATTCCTCACACACTGACATCCCATTCCTCACACACTGACATCCCATTCCTCACACAATGACATCCCATTCATCACGCACTGACATCCCATTCCTCACACACTGACATCCCATTCCCATCATACACTGACATCCCATTCCTCACGCACTGACATCCCATTCCTCACACACTGACATCCCATTCCTCAAACACTGACATCCCATTCCTCACACACTGACATCCCATTCCTCACACACTGACATCCCATTCCTCACACACTGACATCCTATTCCTCACACACTGACATCCCATTCCTCACACAATGACATCCCATTCATCACGCACTGACATCCCATTCCTCACACACTGCCATCCCATTCCCATCATACACTGACATCCCATTCGTCATGCACTGACATCCCATTTCTCACACACTGACATCCCATTCCTCACACACTGACATCCCATTCCTCACACACTGACATCCCATTCCTCACACAATGACATCCCATTCATCACGCACTGACATCCCATTCCTCACAGACTGACATCCCATTCCCATCATACACTGAGATCCCATTCCTCACATACTAACATCCCATTCCCTTCACACACTGACATCCCATTCCTCACACACCGACATCCCATTCCTCACACACTGACATCTCATTCCTCGCACTCTGACTTCCCATTCCCCTCACATTGAGATCTCATTCCCTTCACACACTGACATCCCATTCCTCACACACTGATATCCCATTCCTCGCACTCTGACTTCCCATTCCCCTCACATTGAGATCCCATTCCCCTCACACACTGACATCCCATTTCTCACACACTCACATCCCATTCCTCACACACTGACATCCCATTCCTCTCACACTCACGTCCCATTCCCTTCACACATTGACATCCCATTCCTCACACACTGACATCCCATACCCTTCACACACTGACATCCCATTCCCCTCACACACTCACATCCCATTCCACTCACACAGACATCCCATTCCCTTCGCACTCACATCCCATTCCTCTCACACTCACATCACATTCCTCACACACTGACATCCCATTCCCTTCACACACTGACTTCCCATTCCCTTCAAACACTGACATCCAATTCCCATCATACACTGACATCCCATTCCTCAAATACTGACATCCCATTCCTCACAGACTGACATCCCATTCCCTTCACACACTGACATCCCATTCCCTTCAAACACTGACATCCCATTCCCATCATACACTGACATCCCATTCCTCACACACTGACATCCCATTCCTCACACACTGACATCCCATTCCTCACACACTGACATCCCATTCCTCACACACTGACATCCCATTTCTCACACAATGACATCCCATTCATCACGCACTGACATCCCATTCCTCACACACTGACATCCCATTCCCATCATACACTGACATCCCATTCCTCACGCACTGACATCCCATTCCTCACACACTGACATCCCATTCCTCAAACACTGACATCCCATTCCTCACACACTGACATCCCATTCCTCACACACTGACATCCCATTCCTCACACACTGACATCCTATTCCTCACACACTGACATCCCATTCCTCACACAATGACATCCCATTCATCACGCACTGACATCCCATTCCTCACACACTGCCATCCCATTCCCATCATACACTGACATCCCATTCGTCATGCACTGACATCCCATTTCTCACACACTGACATCCCATTCCTCACACACTGACATCCCATTCCTCACACACTGACATCCCATTCCTCACACAATGACATCCCATTCATCACGCACTGACATCCCATTCCTCACAGACTGACATCCCATTCCCATCATACACTGAGATCCCATTCCTCACATACTAACATCCCATTCCCTTCACACACTGACATCCCATTCCTCACACACCGACATCCCATTCCTCACACACTGACATCTCATTCCTCACACACTGGCATCCCATTCCTCACACACTGACTTCCCATTCCTCACACACTGACTTCCCATTCCTCACACACTGACATCCCATTCCTCTCACACTCACATCCCATTCCTCACACACTAACATCCCATTCCCCTCACACACTGACTTCCCATTCCTCACACACTGACATCCCATTCCTCACACACTGACATCCCATTCCTCACACACTGACATCCCATTCCTCACTCACTGACATCCCATTCCTCACACACTGACATCCCATTCCTCACTCACTGACATCCCATTCCTCACATACTGACATCCCATTCCTCACAGACTGACATCCCATTCCCTTCACACACTGACATCCGATTCCCATCATACACTGAAATCCCATTCCTCACGCACTGACATCCCATTCCTTACACTGACATCTCATTCCCATCATACAGACATCCCATTCCTCACTCACTGACATCCCATTCCTCACACACTGACATCCCATTCCTCACACACTGACATCCCATTCCTCACACCGTGACATCCCATTCTTCACTCACTGACATCCCATTCCTCACACACTGACATCCTATTCCCCTCAAACACTGACATCCCACTCCTCCTACACTCACATCCCATTCCCCTCACACACTGACATCCCATTCCTCACACACTCTCATCCCATTCCCCGCAATGACATCCCATTCCCCTCAAACACTGACATCCCATTCCTCCTACACTTACATCCCATTCCCCTCACACACTGACATCCCATTCCCTTCACGCACTGACATCCCATTCCTCACACACTCTCATCCCATTCCCCTCACACTGACTTCTCATTCCCCTCACACACTGGCATCCCATTCCTCACACACTGACATCCCATTCCTCACACACTGATATCCCATTCCTCGCACTCTGACTTCCCATTCCCCTCACATTGAGATCCCATTCCCCTCACACACTGACATCCCATTTCTCACACACTGACTGCCCATTCCTCACACACTGACTCCCCATTCCTCACACACTGACTTCCCATTCCTCCCACACTGACACCCCATTCCTCACACAGTGACACCCCATTCCTCACACACTCACATCCCATTCTTCACGCACTGACATCCCATTCCTCACACACTGACATCCCATTCCCTTCACACACTGACATCCCATTCCCTTCAAACACTGACATCCCATTCCCATCATACACTGACATCCCATTCCTCACGCACTGAGATCCCATTCCTCACACACTCACATCCCATTCCTCACACGCTGACATCCCATTCTTCACACACTGACATCCCATTCCTCACACAATGACATCCCATTCCTCACACACTGACATCCCATTCCTCAAACACTGACATCCCATTCCTCACACACTGACATCCCATTCCTCACACTGACATCCCATTCCTCACACACGGACATCCCATTCCTCACACACTGACATCCCATTCCTCACACACTGACATCCCATTCCTCACACCCTGACATCCCATTCCTCACACACTGACATCTCATTCCTCACACACTGACTTCCCATTCCTCCCACACTGACACCCCATTCCTCACACACTGACACCCCATTCCTCACACACTGACATCCCATTCCTCTCACACTCACATCCCATTCCTCACACATTGACTTCCCATTCCTCACACACTGACTTCCCATTCCTCCCACACTGACACCCCATTCCTCACACACTGACACCCCATTCCTCACACACTGACATCCCATTCCTCTCACACTCACATCCCATTCCTCACACACTGACATCCCATTCCTCTCACACTCACATCCCATTCCTCACACACTAACATCCCATTCCCCTCATACACTGACTTCCCATTCCTCACACACTGACATCCCATTCCTCACACACTGACATCCCATTCCTCTCACACTCACATCCCATTCCTCACACACTGACATCCCATTCCTCTCACACTCACATCCCATTCCTCACACACTAACATCCCATTCCCCTCACACACTGACTTCCCATTCCTCACACACTGACATCCCATTCCTCACACACTGACATCCCATTCCTCACACACTGACATCCCATTCCTCACTCACTGACATCCCATTCCTCACACACTGACATCCCATTCCTCACTCACTGACATCCCATTCCTCACATACTGACATCCCATTCCTCACAGACTGACATCCCATTCCCTTCACACACTGACATCCGATTCCCATCATACACTGAAATCCCATTCCTCACGCACTGACATCCCATTCCTTACACTGACATCTCATTCCCATCATACAGACATCCCATTCCTCACTCACTGACATCCCATTCCTCACACACTGCCATCCCATTCCTCACACACTGACATCCCATTCCTCACACCGTGACATCCCATTCTTCACTCACTGACATCCCATTCCTCACACACTGACATCCCATTCCTCACACCGTGACATCCCATTCTTCACTCACTGACATCCCATTCCTCACACACTGACATCCCATTCCCCTCACACACTGACATCCCATTCCTCACACACTCTCATCCCATTCCCCGCAATGACATCCCATTCCCCTCAAACACTGACATCCCATTCCTCCTACACTGACATCCCATTCCCTTCACACACTGACATCCCATTCCTCACACACTGATATCCCATTCCTCGCACTCTGACTTCCCATTCCCCTCACATTGAGATCCCATTCCCCTCACACACTGACATCCCATTTCTCACACACTCACATCCCATTCCTCACACACTGACATCCCATTCCTCTCACACTCACGTCCCATTCCCTTCACACATTGACATCCCATTCCTCACACACTGACATCCCATACCCTTCACACACTGACATCCCATTCCCCTCACACACTCACATCCCATTCCCCTCACACAGACATCCCATTCCCTTCGCACTCACATCCCATTCCTCTCACACTCACATCACATTCCTCACACACTGACATCCCATTCCCTTCACACACTGACTTCCCATTCCCTTCAAACACTGACATCCAATTCCCATCATACACTGACATCCCATTCCTCAAATACTGACATCCCATTCCTCACAGACTGACATCCCATTCCCTTCACACACTGACATCCCATTCCCTTCAAACACTGACATCCCATTCCCATCATACACTGACATCCCATTCCTCACACACTGACATCCCATTCCTCACACACTGACATCCCATTCCTCACACACTGACATCCCATTCCTCACACACTGACATCCCATTTCTCACACAATGACATCCCATTCATCACGCACTGACATCCCATTCCTCACACACTGACATCCCATTCCCATCATACACTGACATCCCATTCCTCACGCACTGACATCCCATTCCTCACACACTGACATCCCATTCCTCAAACACTGACATCCCATTCCTCACACACTGACATCCCATTCCTCACACACTGACATCCCATTCCTCACACACTGACATCCTATTCCTCACACACTGACATCCCATTCCTCACACAATGACATCCCATTCATCACGCACTGACATCCCATTCCTCACACACTGCCATCCCATTCCCATCATACACTGACATCCCATTCGTCATGCACTGACATCCCATTTCTCACACACTGACATCCCATTCCTCACACACTGACATCCCATTCCTCACACACTGACATCCCATTCCTCACACAATGACATCCCATTCATCACGCACTGACATCCCATTCCTCACAGACTGACATCCCATTCCCATCATACACTGAGATCCCATTCCTCACATACTAACATCCCATTCCCTTCACACACTGACATCCCATTCCTCACACACCGACATCCCATTCCTCACACACTGACATCTCATTCCTCACACACTGGCATCCCATTCCTCACACACTGACTTCCCATTCCTCACACACTGACTTCCCATTCCTCACACACTGACATCCCATTCCTCTCACACTCACATCCCATTCCTCACACACTAACATCCCATTCCCCTCACACACTGACTTCCCATTCCTCACACACTGACATCCCATTCCTCACACACTGACATCCCATTCCTCACACACTGACATCCCATTCCTCACTCACTGACATCCCATTCCTCACACACTGACATCCCATTCCTCACTCACTGACATCCCATTCCTCACATACTGACATCCCATTCCTCACAGACTGACATCCCATTCCCTTCACACACTGACATCCGATTCCCATCATACACTGAAATCCCATTCCTCACGCACTGACATCCCATTCCTTACACTGACATCTCATTCCCATCATACAGACATCCCATTCCTCACTCACTGACATCCCATTCCTCACACACTGACATCCCATTCCTCACACACTGACATCCCATTCCTCACACCGTGACATCCCATTCTTCACTCACTGACATCCCATTCCTCACACACTGACATCCTATTCCCCTCAAACACTGACATCCCACTCCTCCTACACTCACATCCCATTCCCCTCACACACTGACATCCCATTCCTCACACACTCTCATCCCATTCCCCGCAATGCCATCCCATTCCCCTCAAACACTGACATCCCATTCCTCCTACACTTACATCCCATTCCCCTCACACACTGACATCCCATTCCCTTCACGCACTGACATCCCATTCCTCACACACTCTCATCCGATTCCCCTCACACTGACTTCTCATTCCCCTCACACACTGGCATCCCATTCCTCACACACTGACATCCCATTCCTCACACACTGATATCCCATTCCTCGCACTCTGACTTCCCATTCCCCTCACATTGAGATCCCATTCCCCTCACACACTGACATCCCATTTCTCACACACTCACATCCCATTCCTCACACACTGACATCCCATTCCTCTCACACTCACGTCCCATTCCCTTCACACATTGACATCCCATTCCTCACACACTGACATCCCATACCCTACACACACTGACATCCCATTCCCCTCACACACTCACATCCCTTTCTTCACAGATATCCCATTCCCCTCACACACTGACATCCCATTCCCCTCACACAGACATCCCATTCCCTTCGCACTCACATCCCATTCCTCTCACACTCACATCACATTCCTCACACACTGTCTTCCCATTCCCCCACACACTGACATCCCATTCCCCTCACACTCACATCCCATTCCTCACACACTGACATCCCATTCCCTTCACACACTGACTTCCCATTCCCTTCAAACACTGACATCCGATTCCCATCATACACTGACATCCCATTCCTCAAATACTGACATCCCATTCCTCACAGACTGACATCCCATTCCCTTCACACACTGACATCCCATTCCCTTCAAACACTGACATCCCATTCCCATCATACACTGACATCCCATTCCTCACACACTGACATCCCATTCCTCACACACTGACATCCCATTCCTCACACACTGACATCCCATTCCTCACACACTGACATCCCATTCCTCACACAATGACATCCCATTCATCACGCACTGACATCCCATTCCTCACACACTGACATCCCATTCCCATCATACACTGACATCCCATTCCTCACGCACTGACATCCCATTCCTCAAACACTGACATCCCATTCCTCACACACTGACATCCCATTCCTCACACACTGACATCCCATTCCTCACACACTGACATCCCATTCCTCACACACTGACATCCCATTCCTCACACAATGACATCCCATTCATCACGCACTGACATCCCATTCCTCACACACTGCCATCCCATTCCCATCATACACTGACATCCCATTCGTCATGCACTGACATCCCATATCTCACACACTGACATCCCATTCCTCACACACTGACATCCCATTCCTCACACACTGACATCCCATTCCTCACACAATGACATCCCATTCATCACACACTGACATCCCATTCCTCACAGACTGACATCCCATTCCCATCATACACTGAGATCCCATTCCTCACATACTAACATCCCATTCCCTTCACACACTGACATCCCATTCCTCACACACCGACATCCCATTCCTCACACACTGACATCTCATTCCTCACACACTGGCATCCCATTCCTCACACACTGACTTCCCATTCCTCACACACTGACTTCCCATTCCTCACACACTGACTTCCCATTCCTCCCACACTGACACACCATTCCTCACACAGTGACATCCCATTCCTCACACACTGACATCCCATTCCTCTCACACTCACATCCCATTCCTCACACACTGACTTCCCATTCCTCACACACTGACTTCCCATTCCTCCCACACTGACACCCCATTCCTCACACACTGACACCCCATTCCTCACACACTGACATCCCATTCCTCTCACACTCACATCCCATTCCTCACACACTGACTTGCCATTCCTCACACACTGACATCCCATTCCTCACACTGACATCCCATTCCTCACACACTGACTTCCCATTCCTCTCACACTCACATCCCATTCCTCACACACTGACTTCCCATTCCTCACACACTGACTTCCCATTCCTCCCACACTGACACCCCATTCCTCACACACTGACATCCCATTCCTCTCACTCACATCCCAATCCTCACACACTGACTTCCCATTCCTCACACACTGACACCCCATTCCTCACACACTGACATCCCATTCCTCACACACTGACATCCCATTCCTCACACACTGACATCCCATTCCTCTCACACTCACATCACATTCCCCTCACACACTGTCATCTCATTCTTCACACGCTGACATCCCATTCCTCCTACACACTCACATCCCATTCCCCTCACACCCTGACATCCCACTCCTCCTACACACTCACATCCCAATCCCCTCACACACTGACGTCCCATTCCACTCACACACTGACATCCCATTCCTCACACACTGACATCCCATTTTTCACACACTGACATCCCATTCCTCACACGCTGACATCCCATTCCTCACACACTGACATCCTATTCCTCACACACTGATATCCCATTCCTCACACTCTGACTTCCCATTCCCCTCACATTGAGGTCCCATTCCCTTCACACACTGATATCCCATTCCCTTCATGCACTGACATCCCATTCCTCACACACTGACATCCCATTCCTCACACACTGACATCCCATTCCTCACAGACTGACATCCCATTCCTCACACACTGACATCCCATTCCTCACACTGACTTCCCATTCCCTTCAAACACTGACATCCCATTCCCATCATACACTGACATCCCATTCCTCACAGACTGACATCCCATTCCCTTCACACACTGACATCCCATTCCCTTCAAACACTGACATCCCATTCCCATCATACACTGACATCCCATTCCTCACGCACTGAGATCCCATTCCTCACACACTCACATCCCATTCCTCACACGCTGACATCCCATTCCTCACACAATGACATCCCATTCCTCACACACTGACATCCCATTCCTCAAACACTGACATCCCATTCCTCACACATTGACATCCCATTCCTCACACTGACATCCCATTCCTCACACACTGACATCCCATTCCTCACACACTGACATCCCATTCCTCACACACTGACATCCCATTCCTCACACACTGACATCCCATTCCTCACACAATGACATCCCATTCCTCACATACTGACATCCCATTCCCTTCACACACTGACATCTCATTCCTCACACACTGACTTCCCATTCCTCCCACACTGACACCCCATTCCTCACACACTGACACCCCATTCCTCACACACTGACATCCCATTCCTCTCACACTCACATCCCATTCCTCACACACTGACTTCCCATTCCTCACACACTGACTTCCCATTCCTCCCACACTGACACCCCATTCCTCACACACTGACACCCCATTCCTAACACACTCACATCCCATTCCTCTCACACTCACATCCCATTCCTCACACACTGACATCCCATTCCTCTCACACTTACATCCCATTCCTCACACACTAACATCCCATTCCCCTCACACACTGACTTCCCATTCCTCACACGCTGACATCCCATTCCTCACACACTGACATCCCATTCCTCACTCACTGACATCCCATTCCTCACACACTGACATCCCATTCCGTTCACACTGACTTCCCATTCCCATCATACACTGACATCCCATTCCTCACATACTGACATCCCATTCCTCACATACTGACATCCCATTCCTCACAGACTGGCATCCCATTCCCTTCACACACTGACATCCGATTCCCATCATACACTGACATCCCATTCCTCACGCACTGACATCCCATTCCTGACACTGACATCTCATTCCCATCATACAGACATCCCATTCCTCACACACTGACATCCCATTCTTCACACACTGACATCCCATTCCTCACACTGAAATCCCATTCTTCACACACTGACATCCCATTCCTCACACACTGACATCCCATTCTTCACACACTGACATCCCATTCCCCTCAAACACTGACATCCCATTCCCTTCACGCACTGACATCCCATTCCTCACACACTCTCATCCCATTCCCCACACTGACATCCCATTCCCCTCAAACACTGATATCCCATTCCTCCTACACTTACATCCCATTCCTCACACATTCTCATCCCATTCCCCTCACACTGATGTCTCATTCCCCTCACACACTGGCATCCCATTCCTCACACACTGATATCCCATTCCTCACACTCTGACTTCCCATTCCCCTCACATTGAGATCCCATTCCCCTCACACACTGCCATCCCATTCCTCACACACTGACATCCCATTCCTCACACACTCTCATCCCATTCCCCTCACACTGACATCTCATTCCCCTCACACACTGGCATCCCATTCCTCACATACTGACATCCCATTCCTCACAGACTGACATCCCATTCCCTTCACACACTGACTTCCCATTCCCTTCAAACACTGACATCCCATTCCCATCATACACTGACATCCGATTCCCATCATACACTGAAATCCCATTCCTCACGCACTGACATCCCATTCCTTACACTGACATCTCATTCCCATCATACAGACATCCCATTCCTCACTCACTGACATCCCATTCCTCACACACTGCCATCCCATTCCTCACACACTGACATCCCATTCCTCACACCGTGACATCCCATTCTTCACTCACTGACATCCCATTCCTCACACACTGACATCCCATTCCTCACACCGTGACATCCCATTCTTCACTCACTGACATCCCATTCCTCACACACTGACATCCCATTCCCCTCACACACTGACATCCCATTCCTCACACACTCTCATCCCATTCCCCGCAATGACATCCCATTCCCCTCAAACACTGACATCCCATTCCTCCTACACTGACATCCCATTCCCTTCACACACTGACATCCCATTCCTCACACACTGATATCCCATTCCTCGCACTCTGACTTCCCATTCCCCTCACATTGAGATCCCATTCCCCTCACACACTGACATCCCATTTCTCACACACTCACATCCCATTCCTCACACACTGACATCCCATTCCTCTCACACTCACGTCCCATTCCCTTCACACATTGACATCCCATTCCTCACACACTGACATCCCATACCCTTCACACACTGACATCCCATTCCCCTCACACACTCACATCCCTTTCTTCACAGATATCCCATTCCCCTCACACACTGACATCCCATTCCCCTCACACAGACATCCCATTCCCCTCACACACTGACATCCCATTCCCCTCACACAGACATCCCATTCCCTTCGCACTCACATCCCATTCCTCTCACACTCACATCACATTCCTCACACACTGACATCCCATTCCCTTCACACACTGACTTCCCATTCCCTTCAAACACTGACATCCAATTCCCATCATACACTGACATCCCATTCCTCAAATACTGACATCCCATTCCTCACAGACTGACATCCCATTCCCTTCACACACTGACATCCCATTCCCTTCAAACACTGACATCCCATTCCCATCATACACTGACATCCCATTCCTCACACACTGACATCCCATTCCTCACACACTGACATCCCATTCCTCACACACTGACATCCCATTCCTCACACAATGACATCCCATTCATCACGCACTGACATCCCATTCCTCACACACTGACATCCCATTCCCATCATACACTGACATCCCATTCCTCACGCACTGACATCCCATTCCTCACACACTGACATCCCATTCCTCAAACACTGACATCCCATTCCTCACACACTGACATCCCATTCCTCACACACTGACATCCCATTCCTCACACACTGACATCCTATTCCTCACACACTGACATCCCATTCCTCACACAATGACATCCCATTCATCACGCACTGACATCCCATTCCTCACACACTGCCATCCCATTCCCATCATACACTGACATCCCATTCGTCATGCACTGACATCCCATTTCTCACACACTGACATCCCATTCCTCACACACTGACATCCCATTCCTCACACACTGACATCCCATTCCTCACACAATGACATCCCATTCATCACGCACTGACATCCCATTCCTCACAGACTGACATCCCATTCCCATCATACACTGAGATCCCATTCCTCACATACTAACATCCCATTCCCTTCACACACTGACATCCCATTCCTCACACACCGACATCCCATTCCTCACACACTGACATCTCATTCCTCACACACTGGCATCCCATTCCTCACACACTGACTTCCCATTCCTCACACACTGACTTCCCATTCCTCACACATTGACATCCCATTCCTCTCACACTCACATCCCATTCCTCACACACTAACATCCCATTCCCCTCACACACTGACTTCCCATTCCTCACACACTGACATCCCATTCCTCACACACTGACATCCCATTCCTCACACACTGACATCCCATTCCTCACTCACTGACATCCCATTCCTCACACACTGACATCCCATTCCTCACTCACTGACATCCCATTCCTCACATACTGACATCCCATTCCTCACAGACTGACATCCCATTCCCTTCACACACTGACATCCGATTCCCATCATACACTGAAATCCCATTCCTCACGCACTGACATCCCATTCCTTACACTGACATCTCATTCCCATCATACAGACATCCCATTCCTCACTCACTGACATCCCATTCCTCACACACTGACATCCCATTCCTCACACACTGACATCCCATTCCTCACACCGTGACATCCCATTCTTCACTCACTGACATCCCATTCCTCACACACTCACATCCTATTCCCCTCAAACACTGACATCCCACTCCTCCTACACTCACATCCCATTCCCCTCACACACTGACATCCCATTCCTCACACACTCTCATCCCATTCCCCGCAATGACATCCCATTCCCCTCAAACACTGACATCCCATTCCTCCTACACTTACATCCCATTCCCCTCACACACTGACATCCCATTCCCTTCACGCACTGACATCCCATTCCTCACACACTCTCATCCCATTCCCCTCACACTGACTTCTCATTCCCCTCACACACTGGCATCCCATTCCTCACACACTGACATCCCATTCCTCACACACTGATATCCCATTCCTCGCACTCTGACTTCCCATTCCCCTCACATTGAGATCCCATTCCCCTCACACACTGACATCCCATTTCTCACACACTCACATCCCATTCCTCACACACTGACATCCCATTCCTCTCACACTCACGTCCCATTCCCTTCACACATTGACATCCCATTCCTCACACACTGACATCCCATACCCTACACACACTGACATCCCATTCCCCTCACACACTCACATCCCTTTCTTCACAGATATCCCATTCCCCTCACACACTGACATCCCATTCCCCTCACACAGACATCCCATTCCCTTCGCACTCACATCCCATTCCTCTCACACTCACATCACATTCCTCACACACTGTCTTCCCATTCCCCCACACACTGACATCCCATTCCCCTCACACTCACATCCCATTCCTCACACACTGACATCCCATTCCCTTCACACACTGACTTCCCATTCCCTTCAAACACTGACATCCGATTCCCATCATACACTGACATCCCATTCCTCAAATACTGACATCCCATTCCTCACAGACTGACATCCCATTCCCTTCACACACTGACATCCCATTCCCTTCAAACACTGACATCCCATTCCCATCATACACTGACATCCCATTCCTCACACACTGACATCCCATTCCTCACACACTGACATCCCATTCCTCACACACTGACATCCCATTCCTCACACACTGACATCCCATTCCTCACACAATGACATCCCATTCATCACGCACTGACATCCCATTCCTCACACACTGACATCCCATTCCCATCATACACTGACATCCCATTCCTCACGCACTGACATCCCATTCCTCAAACACTGACATCCCATTCCTCACACACTGACATCCCATTCCTCACACACTGACATCCCATTCCTCACACACTGACATCCCATTCCTCACACACTGACATCCCATTCCTCACACAATGACATCCCATTCATCACGCACTGACATCCCATTCCTCACACACTGCCATCCCATTCCCATCATACACTGACATCCCATTCGTCATGCACTGACATCCCATTTCTCACACACTGACATCCCATTCCTCACACACTGACATCCCATTCCTCACACACTGACATCCCATTCCTCACACACTGACATCCCATTCCTCACACAATGACATCCCATTCATCACGCACTGACATCCCATTCCTCACAGACTGACATCCCATTCCCATCATACACTGAGATCCCATTCCTCACATACTAACATCCCATTCCCTTCACACACTGACATCCCATTCCTCACACACCGACATCCCATTCCTCACACACTGACATCTCATTCCTCACACACTGGCATCCCATTCCTCACACACTGACTTCCCATTCCTCACACACTGACTTCCCATTCCTCACACACTGACTTCCCATTCCTCCCACACTGACACACCATTCCTCACACAGTGACACCCCATTCCTCACACACTGACATCCCATTCCTCTCACACTCACATCCCATTCCTCACACACTGACTTCCCATTCCTCACACACTGACTTCCCATTCCTCCCACACTGACACCCCATTCCTCACACACTGACACCCCATTCCTCACACACTGACATCCCATTCCTCTCACACTCACATCCCATTCCTCACACACTGACTTGCCATTCCTCACACACTGACATCCCATTCCTCACACTGACATCCCATTCCTCACACACTGACTTCCCATTCCTCTCACACTCACATCCCATTCCTCACACACTGACTTCCCATTCCTCACACACTGACTTCCCATTCCTCCCACACTGACACCCCATTCCTCACACACTGACATCCCATTCCTCTCACTCACATCCCAATCCTCACACACTGACTTCCCATTCCTCACACACTGACACCCCATTCCTCACACACTGACATCCCATTCCTCTCACACTCACATCACATTCCCCTCACACACTGTCATCTCATTCTTCACACGCTGACATCCCATTCCTCCTACACACTCACATCCCATTCCCCTCACACCCTGACATCCCACTCCTCCTACACACTCACATCCCAATCCCCTCACACACTGACGTCCCATTCCACTCACACACTGACATCCCATTCCTCACACACTGACATCCCATTTTTCACACACTGACATCCCATTCCTCACACGCTGACATCCCATTCCTCACACACTGACATCCTATTCCTCACACACTGATATCCCATTCCTCACACTCTGACTTCCCATTCCCCTCACATTGAGGTCCCATTCCCTTCACACACTGATATCCCATTCCCTTCATGCACTGACATCCCATTCCTCACACACTGACATCCCATTCCTCACACACTGACATCCCATTCCTCACAGACTGACATCCCATTCCTCACACACTGACATCCCATTCCTCACACTGACTTCCCATTCCCTTCAAACACTGACATCCCATTCCCATCATACACTGACATCCCATTCCTCACAGACTGACATCCCATTCCCTTCACACACTGACATCCCATTCCCTTCAAACACTGACATCCCATTCCCATCATACACTGACATCCCATTCCTCACGCACTGAGATCCCATTCCTCACACACTCACATCCCATTCCTCACACGCTGACATCCCATTCCTCACACAATGACATCCCATTCCTCACACACTGACATCCCATTCCTCAAACACTGACATCCCATTCCTCACACATTGACATCCCATTCCTCACACTGACATCCCATTCCTCACACACTGACATCCCATTCCTCACACACTGACATCCCGTTCCTCACACACTGACATCCCATTCCTCACACACTGACATCCCATTCCTCACACAATGACATCCCATTCCTCACATACTGACATCCCATTCCCTTCACACACTGACATCTCATTCCTCACACACTGACTTCCCATTCCTCCCACACTGACACCCCATTCCTCACACACTGACACCCCATTCCTCACACACTGACATCCCATTCCTCTCACACTCACATCCCATTCCTCACACACTGACTTCCCATTCCTCACACACTGACTTCCCATTCCTCCCACACTGACACCCCATTCCTCACACACTGACACCCCATTCCTAACACACTCACATCCCATTCCTCTCACACTCACATCCCATTCCTCACACACTGACATCCCATTCCTCTCACACTTACATCCCATTCCTCACACACTAACATCCCATTCCCCTCACACACTGACTTCCCATTCCTCACACGCTGACATCCCATTCCTCACACACTGACATCCCATTCCTCACTCACTGACATCCCATTCCTCACACACTGACATCCCATTCCGTTCACACTGACTTCCCATTCCCATCATACACTGACATCCCATTCCTCACATACTGACATCCCATTCCTCACATACTGACATCCCATTCCTCACAGACTGGCATCCCATTCCCTTCACACACTGACATCCGATTCCCATCATACACTGACATCCCATTCCTCACGCACTGACATCCCATTCCTGACACTGACATCTCATTCCCATCATACAGACATCCCATTCCTCACACACTGACATCCCATTCTTCACACACTGACATCCCATTCCTCACACTGAAATCCCATTCTTCACACACTGACATCCCATTCCTCACACACTGACATCCCATTCTTCACACACTGACATCCCATTCCCCTCAAACACTGACATCCCATTCCCTTCACGCACTGACATCCCATTCCTCACACACTCTCATCCCATTCCCCACACTGACATCCCATTCCCCTCAAACACTGATATCCCATTCCTCCTACACTTACATCCCATTCCTCACACATTCTCATCCCATTCCCCTCACACTGATGTCTCATTCCCCTCACACACTGGCATCCCATTCCTCACACACTGATATCCCATTCCTCACACTCTGACTTCCCATTCCCCTCACATTGAGATCCCATTCCCCTCACACACTGACGTCCCATTCCTCACACACTGACATCCCATACCTCGCACACTGCCATCCCATTCCTCACACACTGACATCCCATTCCTCACACACTCTCATCCCATTCCCCTCACACTGACATCTCATTCCCCTCACACACTGGCATCCCATTCCTCACATACTGACATCCCATTCCTCACAGACTGACATCCCATTCCCTTCACACACTGACTTCCCATTCCCTTCAAACACTGACATCCCATTCCCATCATACACTGACATCCCATTCGTCACACACTGACATCCCATTCCTCACACACTGACATCCCATTCCTCACAGACTGACATCCCATTCCTCACACACTGACATCCCATTCCCATCATACATTGACATCCCATTCCTCACACACTGACATCCCTTTCCTCACACACTGACATCCCATTCCTCACACACTGACATCCCATTCCTCAAACACTGACATCCCATTCCCTTCACACACTGCGATCCCATTCCTCACATACTGACATCCCATTCCCTTCACACACTGACATCCCATTCCTCACACACCGACATCCCATTCCTCACACACTGACATCCATTCCTCACAGACTGACATCCCATTCCTCACACACTGACTTACCATTCCTCACACACTGACTTCCCATTCCTCCCACACTGACATCCCATTCCTCTCACACTCACATCCCAGTCCTCACACACTGAAATCCCATTCCTCACACACTGACATCCCATTCCTCTCACACTCACACCCCATTCCTCACACACTGACTTCCTATTCCTCCCACACTGACTTCCCATTCCTCCCACGCTGTCATCCCATTCCTCTCACACTCACATCCCATTCCTCACACACTGACATCCCATTCCTCTCACACTCACATCCCATTCCCCTCACACACTGACATCCCATTCCTCACACACTGACATCCCATTCCTCTCACACTCACGTCCCATTCCCTTCACACATTGACATCCCATTCCTCACACACTGACATCCCATACCCTTCACACACTGACATCCCATTCCCCTCACACACTCACATCCCTTTCTTCACACTGACATCCCATTCCCCTCACACACTGACATCCCATTCCCCTCACACAGGCATCCCATTCCTCAAACACTGACATCCCATTCCTCACACACTGACATCCCATTCCTCACACTGACATCCCATTCCTCACACACTGACATCCCATTCCTCACACACTGACATCCCATTCCTCACACACTGACATCCCATTCCTCACACACTGACATCCCATTCCTCACACAATGACATCCCATTCCTCACATACTGACATCCCATTCCCTTCACACACTGACATCCCATTCCTCACACACCGACATCCCATTCCTCACACACTGACATCTCATTCCTCACACACTGACATCCCATTCCTCACACACTGACTTCCCATTCCTCACACACTGACTTCCCATTCCTCCCACACTGACACCCCATTCCTCACACACTGACACCCCATTCCTCTCACACTCACATCCCATTCCTCACACACTAACATCCCATTCCCCTCACACACTGACTTCCCATTCCTCACACACTGACATCCCATTCCTCACACACTGACATCCCATTCCTCACACACTGCCATCCCATTCCGTTCACACTGACTTCCCATTCCCATCATACACTGACATCCCATTCCTCACATACTGGCATCCCATTCCTCACATACTGACGTGCCATTCCTCACAGACTGACATGCCATTCCTCACAGACTGACATCCCATTCCTCACACACTGACATGCCATTCCTCACAGACTGACATCCCATTCCCCTCACACACTGACATCCCATTCCCCTCACACACTGACATCCCATTCCTCACATACTGACATCCCATTCTTCACACACTGACATCCCATTCCTCACACTGAAATCCCATTCTTCACACACTGACATCCCATTCCTCACACACTGACATCCCATTCCTCACACACTCTCATCCCATTCCCCTCACACTGACATCTCATTCCCCTCACATACTGGCATCCCATTCCTCACACACTGACATCCCATTCCTCACACACTGGTATCCCATTCCTCACACTCTGACTTCCCATTCCCCACATTGAGATCCCATTCCCCTCACATACTGACATCCCATTCCTCACATACTGACATCCCATTCCTCACACACTGACATCCCATTCCTCACACACTGACATCCCATTCCTCACACACTGCCATCCCATTCCTCACACACTGACATCCCATTCCTCACACACTGACTTTCCATTCCCTTCAAACACTGACATCCCATTCCCACCATACACTGACATCCCACTCCTCACACACTGACATCCCATTCCCACCATACACTGACATCCCATTCCTCACACACTGACATCCCATTCCTCACACACTGACATTCCATTCCTCACACACTGACATCCCATTCCTCACACACTGACATCCCATTCCCATCATACACTGACATCCCATTCCTCACGCACTGACATCCCATTCCTCACACACTGACATCCCATTCCCATCATACATTGACATCCCATTCCTCACACACTGACATCCGTTTCCTCACACACTGACATCCCATTCCTCACACACTGACATCCCATTCCTCATACACTGACATCCCATTCCCTTCACACACTGAGATCCCATTCCTCACATACTGACATCCCATTCCCTTCACACACTGACATCCCATTCCTCACACACTGACATCCCATTCCTCACAGACTGACATCCCATTCCTCACACACTGACTTCCCATTCCTCACACACTGACTTCCCATTCCTCCCACACTGACATCCCATTCCTCTCACACTCACATCCCATTCCTCACACTCTGACATCCCATTCCTCTCACACTCACATCCCATTCCCCTCACACACTGACATCCCATTCCACTCACACTGACATTCCATTCCCCTCACACACTGACATCCCATTCCCTTCACACACTGACCTCCCATTCCTCACACACTCACATTCCATTCCTCACACACTGACATCCCATTCCTCTCACACTCACATCCCATTCCTCACACACTGACATCCCATTCCTCTCACACTCACGTCCCATTCCCTTCACACATTGACATCCCATTCCTCACACACTGACATCCCATACCCTTCACACACTGACATCCCATTCCTCTCACACTCACATCCCATTCTTCACACTGACATCCCATTCCTCACACACTGACATCCCATTCCTCTCACACTCACGTCCCATTCCCTTCACACACTGACTTCCCATTCCTCACACGCTGACATCCCATTCCTCACACACTGACATCCCATTCCTCACTTACTGACATCCCATTCCTCACACACTGACATCCCATTCCGTTCACACTGACTTCCCATTCCCATCATACACTGACATCCCATTCCTCACATACTGACATCCCATTCCTCACATACTGACATCCCATTCCTCACAGACTGGCATCCCATTCCCTTCACACACTGACATCCGATTCCCATCATACACTGACATCCCATTCCTCACGCACTGACATCCCATTCCTGACACTGACATCTCATTCCCATCATACAGACATCCCATTCCTCACACACTGACATCCCATTCTTCACACACTGACATCCCATTCCTCACACTGAAATCCCATTCTTCACACACTGACATCCCATTCCTCACACACTGACATCCCATTCCTCACACACTGACATCCCATTCCTCACACACTGACATCCCATTCCTCACACACTGACATCCCATTCCTCACACAATGACATCCCATTCATCACGCACTGACATCCCATTCCTCACACACTGCCATCCCATTCCCATCATACACTGACATCCCATTCGTCATGCACTGACATCCCATTTCTCACACACTGACATCCCATTCCTCACACACTGACATCCCATTCCTCACACACTGACATCCCATTCCTCACACAATGACATCCCATTCATCACGCACTGACATCCCATTCCTCACAGACTGACATCCCATTCCCATCATACACTGAGATCCCATTCCTCACATACTAACATCCCATTCCCTTCACACACTGACATCCCATTCCTCACACACCGACATCCCATTCCTCACACACTGACATCTCATTCCTCACACACTGGCATCCCATTCCTCACACACTGACTTCCCATTCCTCACACACTGACTTCCCATTCCTCACACACTGACTTCCCATTCCTCCCACACTGACACACCATTCCTCACACAGTGACACCCCATTCCTCACACACTGACATCCCATTCCTCTCACACTCACATCCCATTCCTCACACACTGACTTCCCATTCCTCACACACTGACTTCCCATTCCTCCCACACTGACACCCCATTCCTCACACACTGACACCCCATTCCTCACACACTGACATCCCATTCCTCTCACACTCACATCCCATTCCTCACACACTGACTTGCCATTCCTCACACACTGACATCCCATTCCTCACACTGACATCCCATTCCTCACACACTGACTTCCCATTCCTCTCACACTCACATCCCATTCCTCACACACTGACTTCCCATTCCTCACACACTGACTTCCCATTCCTCCCACACTGACACCCCATTCCTCACACACTGACATCCCATTCCTCTCACTCACATCCCAATCCTCACACACTGACTTCCCATTCCTCACACACTGACACCCCATTCCTCACACACTGACATCCCATTCCTCTCACACTCACATCACATTCCCCTCACACACTGTCATCTCATTCTTCACACGCTGACATCCCATTCCTCCTACACACTCACATCCCATTCCCCTCACACCCTGACATCCCACTCCTCCTACACACTCACATCCCAATCCCCTCACACACTGACGTCCCATTCCACTCACACACTGACATCCCATTCCTCACACACTGACATCCCATTTTTCACACACTGACATCCCATTCCTCACACGCTGACATCCCATTCCTCACACACTGACATCCTATTCCTCACACACTGATATCCCATTCCTCACACTCTGACTTCCCATTCCCCTCACATTGAGGTCCCATTCCCTTCACACACTGATATCCCATTCCCTTCATGCACTGACATCCCATTCCTCACACACTGACATCCCATTCCTCACACACTGACATCCCATTCCTCACAGACTGACATCCCATTCCTCACACACTGACATCCCATTCCTCACACTGACTTCCCATTCCCTTCAAACACTGACATCCCATTCCCATCATACACTGACATCCCATTCCTCACAGACTGACATCCCATTCCCTTCACACACTGACATCCCATTCCCTTCAAACACTGACATCCCATTCCCATCATACACTGACATCCCATTCCTCACGCACTGAGATCCCATTCCTCACACACTCACATCCCATTCCTCACACGCTGACATCCCATTCCTCACACAATGACATCCCATTCCTCACACACTGACATCCCATTCCTCAAACACTGACATCCCATTCCTCACACATTGACATCCCATTCCTCACACTGACATCCCATTCCTCACACACTGACATCCCATTCCTCACACACTGACATCCCATTCCTCACACACTGACATCCCATTCCTCACACACTGACATCCCATTCCTCACACAATGACATCCCATTCCTCACATACTGACATCCCATTCCCTTCACACACTGACATCTCATTCCTCACACACTGACTTCCCATTCCTCCCACACTGACACCCCATTCCTCACACACTGACACCCCATTCCTCACACACTGACATCCCATTCCTCTCACACTCACATCCCATTCCTCACACACTGACTTCCCATTCCTCACACACTGACTTCCCATTCCTCCCACACTGACACCCCATTCCTCACACACTGACACCCCATTCCTAACACACTCACATCCCATTCCTCTCACACTCACATCCCATTCCTCACACACTGACATCCCATTCCTCTCACACTTACATCCCATTCCTCACACACTAACATCCCATTCCCCTCACACACTGACTTCCCATTCCTCACACGCTGACATCCCATTCCTCACACACTGACATCCCATTCCTCACTCACTGACATCCCATTCCTCACACACTGACATCCCATTCCGTTCACACTGACTTCCCATTCCCATCATACACTGACATCCCATTCCTCACATACTGACATCCCATTCCTCACATACTGACATCCCATTCCTCACGCACTGACATCCCATTCCTGACACTGACATCTCATTCCCATCATACAGACATCCCATTCCTCACACACTGACATCCCATTCTTCACACACTGACATCCCATTCCTCACACTGAAATCCCATTCTTCACACACTGACATCCCATTCCTCACACACTGACATCCCATTCTTCACACACTGACATCCCATTCCCCTCAAACACTGACATCCCATTCCTCACACACTCTCATCCCATTCCCCACACTGACATCCCATTCCCCTCAAACACTGATATCCCATTCCTCCTACACTTACATCCCATTCCTCACACATTCTCATCCCATTCCCCTCACACTGATGTCTCATTCCCCTCACACACTGGCATCCCATTCCTCACACACTGATATCCCATTCCTCACACTCTGACTTCCCATTCCCCTCACATTGAGATCCCATTCCCCTCACACACTGACGTCCCATTCCTCACACACTGACATCCCATACCTCGCACACTGCCATCCCATTCCTCACACACTGACATCCCATTCCTCACACACTCTCATCCCATTCCCCTCACACTGACATCCCATTCCTCACGCACTGACATCCCATTCCTGACACTGACATCTCATTCCCATCATACAGACATCCCATTCCTCACTCACTGACATCCCATTCCTCACACACTGCCATCCCATTCCTCACACACTGACATCCCATTCCTCACACCGTGACATCCCATTCTTCACTCACTGACATCCCATTCCTCACACACTGACATCCCATTCCTCACACCGTGACATCCCATTCTTCACTCACTGACATCCCATTCCTCACACACTGACATCCCATTCCCCTCACACACTGACATCCCATTCCTCACACACTCTCATCCCATTCCCCGCAATGACATCCCATTCCCCTCAAACACTGACATCCCATTCCTCCTACACTGACATCCCATTCCCTTCACACACTGACATCCCATTCCTCACACACTGATATCCCATTCCTCGCACTCTGACTTCCCATTCCCCTCACATTGAGATCCCATTCCCCTCACACACTGACATCCCATTTCTCACACACTCACATCCCATTCCTCACACACTGACATCCCATTCCTCTCACACTCACGTCCCATTCCCTTCACACATTGACATCCCATTCCTCACACACTGACATCCCATACCCTTCACACACTGACATCCCATTCCCCTCACACACTCACATCCCTTTCTTCACAGATATCCCATTCCCCTCACACACTGACATCCCATTCCCCTCACACAGACATCCCATTCCCTTCGCACTCACATCCCATTCCTCTCACACTCACATCACATTCCTCACACACTGACATCCCATTCCCTTCACACACTGACTTCCCATTCCCTTCAAACACTGACATCCAATTCCCATCATACACTGACATCCCATTCCTCAAATACTGACATCCCATTCCTCACAGACTGACATCCCATTCCCTTCACACACTGACATCCCATTCCCTTCAAACACTGACATCCCATTCCCATCATACACTGACATCCCATTCCTCACACACTGACATCCCATTCCTCACACACTGACATCCCATTCCTCACACACTGACATCCCATTCCTCACACAATGACATCCCATTCATCACGCACTGACATCCCATTCCTCACACACTGACATCCCATTCCCATCATACACTGACATCCCATTCCTCACGCACTGACATCCCATTCCTCACACACTGACATCCCATTCCTCAAACACTGACATCCCATTCCTCACACACTGACATCCCATTCCTCACACACTGACATCCCATTCCTCACACACTGACATCCTATTCCTCACACACTGACATCCCATTCCTCACACAATGACATCCCATTCATCACGCACTGACATCCCATTCCTCACACACTGCCATCCCATTCCCATCATACACTGACATCCCATTCGTCATGCACTGACATCCCATTTCTCACACACTGACATCCCATTCCTCACACACTGACATCCCATTCCTCACACACTGACATCCCATTCCTCACACAATGACATCCCATTCATCACGCACTGACATCCCATTCCTCACAGACTGACATCCCATTCCCATCATACACTGAGATCCCATTCCTCACATACTAACATCCCATTCCCTTCACACACTGACATCCCATTCCTCACACACCGACATCCCATTCCTCACACACTGACATCTCATTCCTCACACACTGGCATCCCATTCCTCACACACTGACTTCCCATTCCTCACACACTGACTTCCCATTCCTCACACATTGACATCCCATTCCTCTCACACTCACATCCCATTCCTCACACACTAACATCCCATTCCCCTCACACACTGACTTCCCATTCCTCACACACTGACATCCCATTCCTCACACACTGACATCCCATTCCTCACACACTGACATCCCATTCCTCACTCACTGACATCCCATTCCTCACACACTGACATCCCATTCCTCACTCACTGACATCCCATTCCTCACATACTGACATCCCATTCCTCACAGACTGACATCCCATTCCCTTCACACACTGACATCCGATTCCCATCATACACTGAAATCCCATTCCTCACGCACTGACATCCCATTCCTTACACTGACATCTCATTCCCATCATACAGACATCCCATTCCTCACTCACTGACATCCCATTCCTCACACACTGACATCCCATTCCTCACACACTGACATCCCATTCCTCACACCGTGACATCCCATTCTTCACTCACTGACATCCCATTCCTCACACACTCACATCCTATTCCCCTCAAACACTGACATCCCACTCCTCCTACACTCACATCCCATTCCCCTCACACACTGACATCCCATTCCTCACACACTCTCATCCCATTCCCCGCAATGACATCCCATTCCCCTCAAACACTGACATCCCATTCCTCCTACACTTACATCCCATTCCCCTCACACACTGACATCCCATTCCCTTCACGCACTGACATCCCATTCCTCACACACTCTCATCCCATTCCCCTCACACTGACTTCTCATTCCCCTCACACACTGGCATCCCATTCCTCACACACTGACATCCCATTCCTCACACACTGATATCCCATTCCTCGCACTCTGACTTCCCATTCCCCTCACATTGAGATCCCATTCCCCTCACACACTGACATCCCATTTCTCACACACTCACATCCCATTCCTCACACACTGACATCCCATTCCTCTCACACTCACGTCCCATTCCCTTCACACATTGACATCCCATTCCTCACACACTGACATCCCATACCCTACACACACTGACATCCCATTCCCCTCACACACTCACATCCCTTTCTTCACAGATATCCCATTCCCCTCACACACTGACATCCCATTCCCCTCACACAGACATCCCATTCCCTTCGCACTCACATCCCATTCCTCTCACACTCACATCACATTCCTCACACACTGTCTTCCCATTCCCCCACACACTGACATCCCATTCCCCTCACACTCACATCCCATTCCTCACACACTGACATCCCATTCCCTTCACACACTGACTTCCCATTCCCTTCAAACACTGACATCCGATTCCCATCATACACTGACATCCCATTCCTCAAATACTGACATCCCATTCCTCACAGACTGACATCCCATTCCCTTCACACACTGACATCCCATTCCCTTCAAACACTGACATCCCATTCCCATCATACACTGACATCCCATTCCTCACACACTGACATCCCATTCCTCACACACTGACATCCCATTCCTCACACACTGACATCCCATTCCTCACACACTGACATCCCATTCCTCACACAATGACATCCCATTCATCACGCACTGACATCCCATTCCTCACACACTGACATCCCATTCCCATCATACACTGACATCCCATTCCTCACGCACTGACATCCCATTCCTCAAACACTGACATCCCATTCCTCACACACTGACATCCCATTCCTCACACACTGACATCCCATTCCTCACACACTGACATCCCATTCCTCACACACTGACATCCCATTCCTCACACAATGACATCCCATTCATCACGCACTGACATCCCATTCCTCACACACTGCCATCCCATTCCCATCATACACTGACATCCCATTCGTCATGCACTGACATCCCATTTCTCACACACTGACATCCCATTCCTCACACACTGACATCCCATTCCTCACACACTGACATCCCATTCCTCACACACTGACATCCCATTCCTCACACAATGACATCCCATTCATCACGCACTGACATCCCATTCCTCACAGACTGACATCCCATTCCCATCATACACTGAGATCCCATTCCTCACATACTAACATCCCATTCCCTTCACACACTGACATCCCATTCCTCACACACCGACATCCCATTCCTCACACACTGACATCTCATTCCTCACACACTGGCATCCCATTCCTCACACACTGACTTCCCATTCCTCACACACTGACTTCCCATTCCTCACACACTGACTTCCCATTCCTCCCACACTGACACACCATTCCTCACACAGTGACACCCCATTCCTCACACACTGACATCCCATTCCTCTCACACTCACATCCCATTCCTCACACACTGACTTCCCATTCCTCACACACTGACTTCCCATTCCTCCCACACTGACACCCCATTCCTCACACACTGACACCCCATTCCTCACACACTGACATCCCATTCCTCTCACACTCACATCCCATTCCTCACACACTGACTTGCCATTCCTCACACACTGACATCCCATTCCTCACACTGACATCCCATTCCTCACACACTGACTTCCCATTCCTCTCACACTCACATCCCATTCCTCACACACTGACTTCCCATTCCTCACACACTGACTTCCCATTCCTCCCACACTGACACCCCATTCCTCACACACTGACATCCCATTCCTCTCACTCACATCCCAATCCTCACACACTGACTTCCCATTCCTCACACACTGACACCCCATTCCTCACACACTGACATCCCATTCCTCTCACACTCACATCACATTCCCCTCACACACTGTCATCTCATTCTTCACACGCTGACATCCCATTCCTCCTACACACTCACATCCCATTCCCCTCACACCCTGACATCCCACTCCTCCTACACACTCACATCCCAATCCCCTCACACACTGACGTCCCATTCCACTCACACACTGACATCCCATTCCTCACACACTGACATCCCATTTTTCACACACTGACATCCCATTCCTCACACGCTGACATCCCATTCCTCACACACTGACATCCTATTCCTCACACACTGATATCCCATTCCTCACACTCTGACTTCCCATTCCCCTCACATTGAGGTCCCATTCCCTTCACACACTGATATCCCATTCCCTTCATGCACTGACATCCCATTCCTCACACACTGACATCCCATTCCTCACACACTGACATCCCATTCCTCACAGACTGACATCCCATTCCTCACACACTGACATCCCATTCCTCACACTGACTTCCCATTCCCTTCAAACACTGACATCCCATTCCCATCATACACTGACATCCCATTCCTCACAGACTGACATCCCATTCCCTTCACACACTGACATCCCATTCCCTTCAAACACTGACATCCCATTCCCATCATACACTGACATCCCATTCCTCACGCACTGAGATCCCATTCCTCACACACTCACATCCCATTCCTCACACGCTGACATCCCATTCCTCACACAATGACATCCCATTCCTCACACACTGACATCCCATTCCTCAAACACTGACATCCCATTCCTCACACATTGACATCCCATTCCTCACACTGACATCCCATTCCTCACACACTGACATCCCATTCCTCACACACTGACATCCCGTTCCTCACACACTGACATCCCATTCCTCACACACTGACATCCCATTCCTCACACAATGACATCCCATTCCTCACATACTGACATCCCATTCCCTTCACACACTGACATCTCATTCCTCACACACTGACTTCCCATTCCTCCCACACTGACACCCCATTCCTCACACACTGACACCCCATTCCTCACACACTGACATCCCATTCCTCTCACACTCACATCCCATTCCTCACACACTGACTTCCCATTCCTCACACACTGACATCCCATTCCTCCCACACTGACACCCCATTCCTCACACACTGACACCCCATTCCTAACACACTCACATCCCATTCCTCTCACACTCACATCCCATTCCTCACACACTGACATCCCATTCCTCTCACACTTACATCCCATTCCTCACACACTAACATCCCATTCCCCTCACACACTGACTTCCCATTCCTCACACGCTGACATCCCATTCCTCACACACTGACATCCCATTCCTCACTCACTGACATCCCATTCCTCACACACTGACATCCCATTCCGTTCACACTGACTTCCCATTCCCATCATACACTGACATCCCATTCCTCACATACTGACATCCCATTCCTCACATACTGACATCCCATTCCTCACAGACTGGCATCCCATTCCCTTCACACACTGACATCCGATTCCCATCATACACTGACATCCCATTCCTCACGCACTGACATCCCATTCCTGACACTGACATCTCATTCCCATCATACAGACATCCCATTCCTCACACACTGACATCCCATTCTTCACACACTGACATCCCATTCCTCACACTGAAATCCCATTCTTCACACACTGACATCCCATTCCTCACACACTGACATCCCATTCTTCACACACTGACATCCCATTCCCCTCAAACACTGACATCCCATTCCCTTCACGCACTGACATCCCATTCCTCACACACTCTCATCCCATTCCCCACACTGACATCCCATTCCCCTCAAACACTGATATCCCATTCCTCCTACACTTACATCCCATTCCTCACACATTCTCATCCCATTCCCCTCACACTGATGTCTCATTCCCCTCACACACTGGCATCCCATTCCTCACACACTGATATCCCATTCCTCACACTCTGACTTCCCATTCCCCTCACATTGAGATCCCATTCCCCTCACACACTGACGTCCCATTCCTCACACACTGACATCCCATACCTCGCACACTGCCATCCCATTCCTCACACACTGACATCCCATTCCTCACACACTCTCATCCCATTCCCCTCACACTGACATCTCATTCCCCTCACACACTGGCATCCCATTCCTCACATACTGACATCCCATTCCTCACAGACTGACATCCCATTCCCTTCACACACTGACTTCCCATTCCCTTCAAACACTGACATCCCATTCCCATCATACACTGACATCCCATTCGTCACACACTGACATCCCATTCCTCACACACTGACATCCCATTCCTCACAGACTGACATCCCATTCCTCACACACTGACATCCCATTCCCATCATACATTGACATCCCATTCCTCACACACTGACATCCCTTTCCTCACACACTGACATCCCATTCCTCACACACTGACATCCCATTCCTCAAACACTGACATCCCATTCCCTTCACACACTGCGATCCCATTCCTCACATACTGACATCCCATTCCCTTCACACACTGACATCCCATTCCTCACACACCGACATCCCATTCCTCACACACTGACATCCATTCCTCACAGACTGACATCCCATTCCTCACACACTGACTTACCATTCCTCACACACTGACTTCCCATTCCTCCCACACTGACATCCCATTCCTCTCACACTCACATCCCAGTCCTCACACACTGAAATCCCATTCCTCACACACTGACATCCCATTCCTCACACACTGACATCCCATTCCTCACACACTGACATCCCATTCCTCACACACTGACATCCCATTCCTCACACACTGACATCCCATTCCTCACACAATGACATCCCATTCCTCACATACTGACATCCCATTCCCTTCACACACTGACATCTCATTCCTCACACACTGACTTCCCATTCCTCCCACACTGACACCCCATTCCTCACACACTGACACCCCATTCCTCACACACTGACATCCCATTCCTCTCACACTCACATCCCATTCCTCACACACTGACTTCCCATTCCTCACACACTGACTTCCCATTCCTCCCACACTGACACCCCATTCCTCACACACTGACACCCCATTCCTAACACACTCACATCCCATTCCTCTCACACTCACATCCCATTCCTCACACACTGACATCCCATTCCTCTCACACTTACATCCCATTCCTCACACACTAACATCCCATTCCCCTCACACACTGACTTCCCATTCCTCACACGCTGACATCCCATTCCTCACACACTGACATCCCATTCCTCACTCACTGACATCCCATTCCTCACACACTGACATCCCATTCCGTTCACACTGACTTCCCATTCCCATCATACACTGACATCCCATTCCTCACATACTGACATCCCATTCCTCACATACTGACATCCCATTCCTCACGCACTGACATCCCATTCCTGACACTGACATCTCATTCCCATCATACAGACATCCCATTCCTCACACACTGACATCCCATTCTTCACACACTGACATCCCATTCCTCACACTGAAATCCCATTCTTCACACACTGACATCCCATTCCTCACACACTGACATCCCATTCTTCACACACTGACATCCCATTCCCCTCAAACACTGACATCCCATTCCTCACACACTCTCATCCCATTCCCCACACTGACATCCCATTCCCCTCAAACACTGATATCCCATTCCTCCTACACTTACATCCCATTCCTCACACATTCTCATCCCATTCCCCTCACACTGATGTCTCATTCCCCTCACACACTGGCATCCCATTCCTCACACACTGATATCCCATTCCTCACACTCTGACTTCCCATTCCCCTCACATTGAGATCCCATTCCCCTCACACACTGACGTCCCATTCCTCACACACTGACATCCCATACCTCGCACACTGCCATCCCATTCCTCACACACTGACATCCCATTCCTCACACACTCTCATCCCATTCCCCTCACACTGACATCCCATTCCTCACGCACTGACATCCCATTCCTGACACTGACATCTCATTCCCATCATACAGACATCCCATTCCTCACTCACTGACATCCCATTCCTCACACACTGCCATCCCATTCCTCACACACTGACATCCCATTCCTCACACCGTGACATCCCATTCTTCACTCACTGACATCCCATTCCTCACACACTGACATCCCATTCCTCACACCGTGACATCCCATTCTTCACTCACTGACATCCCATTCCTCACACACTGACATCCCATTCCCCTCACACACTGACATCCCATTCCTCACACACTCTCATCCCATTCCCCGCAATGACATCCCATTCCCCTCAAACACTGACATCCCATTCCTCCTACACTGACATCCCATTCCCTTCACACACTGACATCCCATTCCTCACACACTGATATCCCATTCCTCGCACTCTGACTTCCCATTCCCCTCACATTGAGATCCCATTCCCCTCACACACTGACATCCCATTTCTCACACACTCACATCCCATTCCTCACACACTGACATCCCATTCCTCTCACACTCACGTCCCATTCCCTTCACACATTGACATCCCATTCCTCACACACTGACATCCCATACCCTTCACACACTGACATCCCATTCCCCTCACACACTCACATCCCTTTCTTCACAGATATCCCATTCCCCTCACACACTGACATCCCATTCCCCTCACACAGACATCCCATTCCCTTCGCACTCACATCCCATTCCTCTCACACTCACATCACATTCCTCACACACTGACATCCCATTCCCTTCACACACTGACTTCCCATTCCCTTCAAACACTGACATCCAATTCCCATCATACACTGACATCCCATTCCTCAAATACTGACATCCCATTCCTCACACACTGACATCCCATTCCTCACACACTGACATCCCATTCCTCACACACTGACATCCCATTCCTCACACAATGACATCCCATTCATCACGCACTGACATCCCATTCCTCACACACTGACATCCCATTCCCATCATACACTGACATCCCATTCCTCACGCACTGACATCCCATTCCTCACACACTGACATCCCATTCCTCAAACACTGACATCCCATTCCTCACACACTGACATCCCATTCCTCACACACTGACATCCCATTCCTCACACACTGACATCCTATTCCTCACACACTGACATCCCATTCCTCACACAATGACATCCCATTCATCACGCACTGACATCCCATTCCTCACACACTGCCATCCCATTCCCATCATACACTGACATCCCATTCGTCATGCACTGACATCCCATTTCTCACACACTGACATCCCATTCCTCACACACTGACATCCCATTCCTCACACACTGACATCCCATTCCTCACACAATGACATCCCATTCATCACGCACTGACATCCCATTCCTCACAGACTGACATCCCATTCCCATCATACACTGAGATCCCATTCCTCACATACTAACATCCCATTCCCTTCACACACTGACATCCCATTCCTCACACACCGACATCCCATTCCTCACACACTGACATCTCATTCCTCACACACTGGCATCCCATTCCTCACACACTGACTTCCCATTCCTCACACACTGACTTCCCATTCCTCACACATTGACATCCCATTCCTCTCACACTCACATCCCATTCCTCACACACTAACATCCCATTCCCCTCACACACTGACTTCCCATTCCTCACACACTGACATCCCATTCCTCACACACTGACATCCCATTCCTCACACACTGACATCCCATTCCTCACTCACTGACATCCCATTCCTCACACACTGACATCCCATTCCTCACTCACTGACATCCCATTCCTCACATACTGACATCCCATTCCTCACAGACTGACATCCCATTCCCTTCACACACTGACATCCGATTCCCATCATACACTGAAATCCCATTCCTCACGCACTGACATCCCATTCCTTACACTGACATCTCATTCCCATCATACAGACATCCCATTCCTCACTCACTGACATCCCATTCCTCACACACTGACATCCCATTCCTCACACACTGACATCCCATTCCTCACACCGTGACATCCCATTCTTCACTCACTGACATCCCATTCCTCACACACTCACATCCTATTCCCCTCAAACACTGACATCCCACTCCTCCTACACTCACATCCCATTCCCCTCACACACTGACATCCCATTCCTCACACACTCTCATCCCATTCCCCGCAATGACATCCCATTCCCCTCAAACACTGACATCCCATTCCTCCTACACTTACATCCCATTCCCCTCACACACTGACATCCCATTCCCTTCACGCACTGACATCCCATTCCTCACACACTCTCATCCCATTCCCCTCACACTGACTTCTCATTCCCCTCACACACTGGCATCCCATTCCTCACACACTGACATCCCATTCCTCACACACTGATATCCCATTCCTCGCACTCTGACTTCCCATTCCCCTCACATTGAGATCCCATTCCCCTCACACACTGACATCCCATTTCTCACACACTCACATCCCATTCCTCACACACTGACATCCCATTCCTCTCACACTCACGTCCCATTCCCTTCACACATTGACATCCCATTCCTCACACACTGACATCCCATACCCTACACACACTGACATCCCATTCCCCTCACACACTCACATCCCTTTCTTCACAGATATCCCATTCCCCTCACACACTGACATCCCATTCCCCTCACACAGACATCCCATTCCCTTCGCACTCACATCCCATTCCTCTCACACTCACATCACATTCCTCACACACTGTCTTCCCATTCCCCCACACACTGACATCCCATTCCCCTCACACTCACATCCCATTCCTCACACACTGACATCCCATTCCCTTCACACACTGACTTCCCATTCCCTTCAAACACTGACATCCGATTCCCATCATACACTGACATCCCATTCCTCAAATACTGACATCCCATTCCTCACAGACTGACATCCCATTCCCTTCACACACTGACATCCCATTCCCTTCAAACACTGACATCCCATTCCCATCATACACTGACATCCCATTCCTCACACACTGACATCCCATTCCTCACACACTGACATCCCATTCCTCACACACTGACATCCCATTCCTCACACACTGACATCCCATTCCTCACACAATGACATCCCATTCATCACGCACTGACATCCCATTCCTCACACACTGACATCCCATTCCCATCATACACTGACATCCCATTCCTCACGCACTGACATCCCATTCCTCAAACACTGACATCCCATTCCTCACACACTGACATCCCATTCCTCACACACTGACATCCCATTCCTCACACACTGACATCCCATTCCTCACACACTGACATCCCATTCCTCACACAATGACATCCCATTCATCACGCACTGACATCCCATTCCTCACACACTGCCATCCCATTCCCATCATACACTGACATCCCATTCGTCATGCACTGACATCCCATTTCTCACACACTGACATCCCATTCCTCACACACTGACATCCCATTCCTCACACACTGACATCCCATTCCTCACACACTGACATCCCATTCCTCACACAATGACATCCCATTCATCACGCACTGACATCCCATTCCTCACAGACTGACATCCCATTCCCATCATACACTGAGATCCCATTCCTCACATACTAACATCCCATTCCCTTCACACACTGACATCCCATTCCTCACACACCGACATCCCATTCCTCACACACTGACATCTCATTCCTCACACACTGGCATCCCATTCCTCACACACTGACTTCCCATTCCTCACACACTGACTTCCCATTCCTCACACACTGACTTCCCATTCCTCCCACACTGACACACCATTCCTCACACAGTGACACCCCATTCCTCACACACTGACATCCCATTCCTCTCACACTCACATCCCATTCCTCACACACTGACTTCCCATTCCTCACACACTGACTTCCCATTCCTCCCACACTGACACCCCATTCCTCACACACTGACACCCCATTCCTCACACACTGACATCCCATTCCTCTCACACTCACATCCCATTCCTCACACACTGACTTGCCATTCCTCACACACTGACATCCCATTCCTCACACTGACATCCCATTCCTCACACACTGACTTCCCATTCCTCTCACACTCACATCCCATTCCTCACACACTGACTTCCCATTCCTCACACACTGACTTCCCATTCCTCCCACACTGACACCCCATTCCTCACACACTGACATCCCATTCCTCTCACTCACATCCCAATCCTCACACACTGACTTCCCATTCCTCACACACTGACACCCCATTCCTCACACACTGACATCCCATTCCTCTCACACTCACATCACATTCCCCTCACACACTGTCATCTCATTCTTCACACGCTGACATCCCATTCCTCCTACACACTCACATCCCATTCCCCTCACACCCTGACATCCCACTCCTCCTACACACTCACATCCCAATCCCCTCACACACTGACGTCCCATTCCACTCACACACTGACATCCCATTCCTCACACACTGACATCCCATTTTTCACACACTGACATCCCATTCCTCACACGCTGACATCCCATTCCTCACACACTGACATCCTATTCCTCACACACTGATATCCCATTCCTCACACTCTGACTTCCCATTCCCCTCACATTGAGGTCCCATTCCCTTCACACACTGATATCCCATTCCCTTCATGCACTGACATCCCATTCCTCACACACTGACATCCCATTCCTCACACACTGACATCCCATTCCTCACAGACTGACATCCCATTCCTCACACACTGACATCCCATTCCTCACACTGACTTCCCATTCCCTTCAAACACTGACATCCCATTCCCATCATACACTGACATCCCATTCCTCACAGACTGACATCCCATTCCCTTCACACACTGACATCCCATTCCCTTCAAACACTGACATCCCATTCCCATCATACACTGACATCCCATTCCTCACGCACTGAGATCCCATTCCTCACACACTCACATCCCATTCCTCACACGCTGACATCCCATTCCTCACACAATGACATCCCATTCCTCACACACTGACATCCCATTCCTCAAACACTGACATCCCATTCCTCACACATTGACATCCCATTCCTCACACTGACATCCCATTCCTCACACACTGACATCCCATTCCTCACACACTGACATCCCGTTCCTCACACACTGACATCCCATTCCTCACACACTGACATCCCATTCCTCACACAATGACATCCCATTCCTCACATACTGACATCCCATTCCCTTCACACACTGACATCTCATTCCTCACACACTGACTTCCCATTCCTCCCACACTGACACCCCATTCCTCACACACTGACACCCCATTCCTCACACACTGACATCCCATTCCTCTCACACTCACATCCCATTCCTCACACACTGACTTCCCATTCCTCACACACTGACATCCCATTCCTCCCACACTGACACCCCATTCCTCACACACTGACACCCCATTCCTAACACACTCACATCCCATTCCTCTCACACTCACATCCCATTCCTCACACACTGACATCCCATTCCTCTCACACTTACATCCCATTCCTCACACACTAACATCCCATTCCCCTCACACACTGACTTCCCATTCCTCACACGCTGACATCCCATTCCTCACACACTGACATCCCATTCCTCACTCACTGACATCCCATTCCTCACACACTGACATCCCATTCCGTTCACACTGACTTCCCATTCCCATCATACACTGACATCCCATTCCTCACATACTGACATCCCATTCCTCACATACTGACATCCCATTCCTCACAGACTGGCATCCCATTCCCTTCACACACTGACATCCGATTCCCATCATACACTGACATCCCATTCCTCACGCACTGACATCCCATTCCTGACACTGACATCTCATTCCCATCATACAGACATCCCATTCCTCACACACTGACATCCCATTCTTCACACACTGACATCCCATTCCTCACACTGAAATCCCATTCTTCACACACTGACATCCCATTCCTCACACACTGACATCCCATTCTTCACACACTGACATCCCATTCCCCTCAAACACTGACATCCCATTCCCTTCACGCACTGACATCCCATTCCTCACACACTCTCATCCCATTCCCCACACTGACATCCCATTCCCCTCAAACACTGATATCCCATTCCTCCTACACTTACATCCCATTCCTCACACATTCTCATCCCATTCCCCTCACACTGATGTCTCATTCCCCTCACACACTGGCATCCCATTCCTCACACACTGATATCCCATTCCTCACACTCTGACTTCCCATTCCCCTCACATTGAGATCCCATTCCCCTCACACACTGACGTCCCATTCCTCACACACTGACATCCCATACCTCGCACACTGCCATCCCATTCCTCACACACTGACATCCCATTCCTCACACACTCTCATCCCATTCCCCTCACACTGACATCTCATTCCCCTCACACACTGGCATCCCATTCCTCACATACTGACATCCCATTCCTCACAGACTGACATCCCATTCCCTTCACACACTGACTTCCCATTCCCTTCAAACACTGACATCCCATTCCCATCATACACTGACATCCCATTCGTCACACACTGACATCCCATTCCTCACACACTGACATCTCATTCCTCACAGACTGACATCCCATTCCTCACACACTGACATCCCATTCCCATCATACATTGACATCCCATTCCTCACACACTGACATCCCTTTCCTCACACACTGACATCCCATTCCTCACACACTGACATCCCATTCCTCAAACACTGACATCCCATTCCCTTCACACACTGCGATCCCATTCCTCACATACTGACATCCCATTCCCTTCACACACTGACATCCCATTCCTCACACACCGACATCCCATTCCTCACACACTGACATCCATTCCTCACAGACTGACATCCCATTCCTCACACACTGACTTACCATTCCTCACACACTGACTTCCCATTCCTCCCACACTGACATCCCATTCCTCTCACACTCACATCCCAGTCCTCACACACTGAAATCCCATTCCTCACACACTGACATCCCATTCCTCTCACACTCACACCCCATTCCTCACACACTGACTTCCTATTCCTCCCACACTGACTTCCCATTCCTCCCACGCTGTCATCCCATTCCTCTCACACTCACATCCCATTCCTCACACACTGACATCCCATTCCTCTCACACTCACATCCCATTCCCCTCACACACTGACATCCCATTCCTCACACACCGACATCCCATTCCTCTCACACTCACATCCCATTCCTCACACACTGACATCCCATTCCTCTCACACTCACGTCCCATTCCCTTCACACATTGACATCCCATTCCTCACACACTGACATCCCATACCCTTCACACACTGACATCCCATTCCCCTCACACACTCACATCCCTTTCTTCACACTGACATCCCATTCCCCTCACACACTGACATCCCATTCCCCTCACACAGGCATCCCATTCCTCAAACACTGACATCCCATTCCTCACACACTGACATCCCATTCCTCACACTGACATCCCATTCCTCACACACTGACATCCCATTCCTCACACACTGACATCCCATTCCTCACACACTGACATCCCATTCCTCACACACTGACATCCCATTCCTCACACAATGACATCCCATTCCTCACATACTGACATCCCATTCCCTTCACACACTGACATCCCATTCCTCACACACCGACATCCCATTCCTCACACACTGACATCTCATTCCTCACACACTGACATCCCATTCCTCACACACTGACTTCCCATTCCTCACACACTGACTTCCCATTCCTCCCACACTGACACCCCATTCCTCACACACTGACACCCCATTCCTCTCACACTCACATCCCATTCCTCACACACTAACATCCCATTCCCCTCACACACTGACTTCCCATTCCTCACACACTGACATCCCATTCCTCACACACTGACATCCCATTCCTCACACACTGCCATCCCATTCCGTTCACACTGACTTCCCATTCCCATCATACACTGACATCCCATTCCTCACATACTGGCATCCCATTCCTCACATACTGACGTGCCATTCCTCACAGACTGACATGCCATTCCTCACAGACTGACATCCCATTCCTCACACACTGACATGCCATTCCTCACAGACTGACATCCCATTCCCCTCACACACTGACATCCCATTCCCCTCACACACTGACATCCCATTCCTCACATACTGACATCCCATTCTTCACACACTGACATCCCATTCCTCACACTGAAATCCCATTCTTCACACACTGACATCCCATTCCTCACACACTGACATCCCATTCCTCACACACTCTCATCCCATTCCCCTCACACTGACATCTCATTCCCCTCACATACTGGCATCCCATTCCTCACACACTGACATCCCATTCCTCACACACTGGTATCCCATTCCTCACACTCTGACTTCCCATTCCCCACATTGAGATCCCATTCCCCTCACATACTGACATCCCATTCCTCACATACTGACATCCCATTCCTCACACACTGACATCCCATTCCTCACACACTGACATCCCATTCCTCACACACTGCCATCCCATTCCTCACACACTGACATCCCATTCCTCACACACTGACTTTCCATTCCCTTCAAACACTGACATCCCATTCCCACCATACACTGACATCCCACTCCTCACACACTGACATCCCATTCCCACCATACACTGACATCCCATTCCTCACACACTGACATCCCATTCCTCACACACTGACATTCCATTCCTCACACACTGACATCCCATTCCTCACACACTGACATCCCATTCCCATCATACACTGACATCCCATTCCTCACGCACTGACATCCCATTCCTCACACACTGACATCCCATTCCCATCATACATTGACATCCCATTCCTCACACACTGACATCCGTTTCCTCACACACTGACATCCCATTCCTCACACACTGACATCCCATTCCTCATACACTGACATCCCATTCCCTTCACACACTGAGATCCCATTCCTCACATACTGACATCCCATTCCCTTCACACACTGACATCCCATTCCTCACACACTGACATCCCATTCCTCACAGACTGACATCCCATTCCTCACACACTGACTTCCCATTCCTCACACACTGACTTCCCATTCCTCCCACACTGACATCCCATTCCTCTCACACTCACATCCCATTCCTCACACTCTGACATCCCATTCCTCTCACACTCACATCCCATTCCCCTCACACACTGACATCCCATTCCACTCACACTGACATTCCATTCCCCTCACACACTGACATCCCATTCCCTTCACACACTGACCTCCCATTCCTCACACACTCACATTCCATTCCTCACACACTGACATCCCATTCCTCTCACACTCACATCCCATTCCTCACACACTGACATCCCATTCCTCTCACACTCACGTCCCATTCCCTTCACACATTGACATCCCATTCCTCACACACTGACATCCCATACCCTTCACACACTGACATCCCATTCCTCTCACACTCACATCCCATTCTTCACACTGACATCCCATTCCTCACACACTGACATCCCATTCCTCTCACACTCACGTCCCTTTCCCTTCACACACTGACTTCCCATTCCTCACACGCTGACATCCCATTCCTCACACACTGACATCCCATTCCTCACTTACTGACATCCCATTCCTCACACACTGACATCCCATTCCGTTCACACTGACTTCCCATTCCCATCATACACTGACATCCCATTCCTCACATACTGACATCCCATTCCTCACATACTGACATCCCATTCCTCACAGACTGGCATCCCATTCCCTTCACACACTGACATCCGATTCCCATCATACACTGACATCCCATTCCTCACGCACTGACATCCCATTCCTGACACTGACATCTCATTCCCATCATACAGACATCCCATTCCTCACACACTGACATCCCATTCTTCACACACTGACATCCCATTCCTCACACTGAAATCCCATTCTTCACACACTGACATCCCATTCCTCACACACTGACATCCCATTCCTCACACACTGACATCCCATTCCTCACACACTGACATCCCATTCCTCACACACTGACATCCCATTCCTCACACAATGACATCCCATTCATCACGCACTGACATCCCATTCCTCACACACTGCCATCCCATTCCCATCATACACTGACATCCCATTCGTCATGCACTGACATCCCATTTCTCACACACTGACATCCCATTCCTCACACACTGACATCCCATTCCTCACACACTGACATCCCATTCCTCACACAATGACATCCCATTCATCACGCACTGACATCCCATTCCTCACAGACTGACATCCCATTCCCATCATACACTGAGATCCCATTCCTCACATACTAACATCCCATTCCCTTCACACACTGACATCCCATTCCTCACACACCGACATCCCATTCCTCACACACTGACATCTCATTCCTCACACACTGGCATCCCATTCCTCACACACTGACTTCCCATTCCTCACACACTGACTTCCCATTCCTCACACACTGACTTCCCATTCCTCCCACACTGACACACCATTCCTCACACAGTGACACCCCATTCCTCACACACTGACATCCCATTCCTCTCACACTCACATCCCATTCCTCACACACTGACTTCCCATTCCTCACACACTGACTTCCCATTCCTCCCACACTGACACCCCATTCCTCACACACTGACACCCCATTCCTCACACACTGACATCCCATTCCTCTCACACTCACATCCCATTCCTCACACACTGACTTGCCATTCCTCACACACTGACATCCCATTCCTCACACTGACATCCCATTCCTCACACACTGACTTCCCATTCCTCTCACACTCACATCCCATTCCTCACACACTGACTTCCCATTCCTCACACACTGACTTCCCATTCCTCCCACACTGACACCCCATTCCTCACACACTGACATCCCATTCCTCTCACTCACATCCCAATCCTCACACACTGACTTCCCATTCCTCACACACTGACACCCCATTCCTCACACACTGACATCCCATTCCTCTCACACTCACATCACATTCCCCTCACACACTGTCATCTCATTCTTCACACGCTGACATCCCATTCCTCCTACACACTCACATCCCATTCCCCTCACACCCTGACATCCCACTCCTCCTACACACTCACATCCCAATCCCCTCACACACTGACGTCCCATTCCACTCACACACTGACATCCCATTCCTCACACACTGACATCCCATTTTTCACACACTGACATCCCATTCCTCACACGCTGACATCCCATTCCTCACACACTGACATCCTATTCCTCACACACTGATATCCCATTCCTCACACTCTGACTTCCCATTCCCCTCACATTGAGGTCCCATTCCCTTCACACACTGATATCCCATTCCCTTCATGCACTGACATCCCATTCCTCACACACTGACATCCCATTCCTCACACACTGACATCCCATTCCTCACAGACTGACATCCCATTCCTCACACACTGACATCCCATTCCTCACACTGACTTCCCATTCCCTTCAAACACTGACATCCCATTCCCATCATACACTGACATCCCATTCCTCACAGACTGACATCCCATTCCCTTCACACACTGACATCCCATTCCCTTCAAACACTGACATCCCATTCCCATCATACACTGACATCCCATTCCTCACGCACTGAGATCCCATTCCTCACACACTCACATCCCATTCCTCACACGCTGACATCCCATTCCTCACACAATGACATCCCATTCCTCACACACTGACATCCCATTCCTCAAACACTGACATCCCATTCCTCACACATTGACATCCCATTCCTCACACTGACATCCCATTCCTCACACACTGACATCCCATTCCTCACACACTGACATCCCATTCCTCACACACTGACATCCCATTCCTCACACACTGACATCCCATTCCTCACACAATGACATCCCATTCCTCACATACTGACATCCCATTCCCTTCACACACTGACATCTCATTCCTCACACACTGACTTCCCATTCCTCCCACACTGACACCCCATTCCTCACACACTGACACCCCATTCCTCACACACTGACATCCCATTCCTCTCACACTCACATCCCATTCCTCACACACTGACTTCCCATTCCTCACACACTGACTTCCCATTCCTCCCACACTGACACCCCATTCCTCACACACTGACACCCCATTCCTAACACACTCACATCCCATTCCTCTCACACTCACATCCCATTCCTCACACACTGACATCCCATTCCTCTCACACTTACATCCCATTCCTCACACACTAACATCCCATTCCCCTCACACACTGACTTCCCATTCCTCACACGCTGACATCCCATTCCTCACACACTGACATCCCATTCCTCACTCACTGACATCCCATTCCTCACACACTGACATCCCATTCCGTTCACACTGACTTCCCATTCCCATCATACACTGACATCCCATTCCTCACATACTGACATCCCATTCCTCACATACTGACATCCCATTCCTCACAGACTGGCATCCCATTCCCTTCACACACTGACATCCGATTCCCATCATACACTGACATCCCATTCCTCACGCACTGACATCCCATTCCTGACACTGACATCTCATTCCCATCATACAGACATCCCATTCCTCACACACTGACATCCCATTCTTCACACACTGACATCCCATTCCTCACACTGAAATCCCATTCTTCACACACTGACATCCCATTCTTCACACACTGACATCCCATTCTTCACACACTGACATCCCATTCCCCTCAAACACTGACATCCCATTCCTCACACACTCTCATCCCATTCCCCACACTGACATCCCATTCCCCTCAAACACTGATATCCCATTCCTCCTACACTTACATCCCATTCCTCACACATTCTCATCCCATTCCCCTCACACTGATGTCTCATTCCCCTCACACACTGGCATCCCATTCCTCACACACTGATATCCCATTCCTCACACTCTGACTTCCCATTCCCCTCACATTGAGATCCCATTCCCCTCACACACTGACGTCCCATTCCTCACACACTGACATCCCATACCTCGCACACTGCCATCCCATTCCTCACACACTGACATCCCATTCCTCACACACTCTCATCCCATTCCCCTCACACTGACATCTCATTCCCCTCACACACTGGCATCCCATTCCTCACATACTGACATCCCATTCCTCACAGACTGACATCCCATTCCCTTCACACACTGACTTCCCATTCCCTTCAAACACTGACATCCCATTCCCATCATACACTGACATCCCATTCGTCACACACTGACATCCCATTCCTCACACACTGACATCCCATTCCTCACAGACTGACATCCCATTCCTCACACACTGACATCCCATTCCCATCATACATTGACATCCCATTCCTCACACACTGACATCCCTTTCCTCACACACTGACATCCCATTCCTCACACACTGACATCCCATTCCTCAAACACTGACATCCCATTCCCTTCACACACTGCGATCCCATTCCTCACATACTGACATCCCATTCCCTTCACACACTGACATCCCATTCCTCACACACCGACATCCCATTCCTCACACACTGACATCCCATTCCTCACAGACTGACATCCCATTCCTCACACACTGACTTACCATTCCTCACACACTGACTTCCCATTCCTCCCACACTGACATCCCATTCCTCTCACACTCACATCCCAGTCCTCACACACTGAAATCCCATTCCTCACACACTGACATCCCATTCCTCTCACACTCACACCCCATTCCTCACACACTGACTTCCTATTCCTCCCACACTGACTTCCCATTCCTCCCACGCTGTCATCCCATTCCTCTCACACTCACATCCCATTCCTCACACACTGACATCCCATTCCTCTCACACTCACATCCCATTCCCCTCACACACTGACATCCCATTCCTCACACACCGACATCCCATTCCTCTCACACTCACATCCCATTCCTCACACACTGACATCCCATTCCTCTCACACTCACGTCCCATTCCCTTCACACATTGACATCCCATTCCTCACACACTGACATCCCATACCCTTCACACACTGACATCCCATTCCCCTCACACACTCACATCCCTTTCTTCACACTGACATCCCATTCCCCTCACACACTGACATCCCATTCCCCTCACACAGGCATCCCATTCCTCAAACACTGACATCCCATTCCTCACACACTGACATCCCATTCCTCACACTGACATCCCATTCCTCACACACTGACATCCCATTCCTCACACACTGACATCCCATTCCTCACACACTGACATCCCATTCCTCACACACTGACATCCCATTCCTCACACAATGACATCCCATTCCTCACATACTGACATCCCATTCCCTTCACACACTGACATCCCATTCCTCACACACCGACATCCCATTCCTCACACACTGACATCTCATTCCTCACACACTGACATCCCATTCCTCACACACTGACACCCCATTCCTCTCACACTCACATCCCATTCCTCACACACTAACATCCCATTCCCCTCACACACTGACTTCCCATTCCTCACACACTGACATCCCATTCCTCACACACTGACATCCCATTCCTCACACACTGCCATCCCATTCCGTTCACACTGACTTCCCATTCCCATCATACACTGACATCCCATTCCTCACATACTGGCATCCCATTCCTCACATACTGACATGCCATTCCTCACAGACTGACATGCCATTCCTCACAGACTGACATCCCATTCCTCACACACTGACATGCCATTCCTCACAGACTGACATCCCATTCCCCTCACACACTGACATCCCATTCCCCTCACACACTGACATCCCATTCCTCACATACTGACATCCCATTCTTCACACACTGACATCCCATTCCTCACACTGAAATCCCATTCTTCACACACTGACATCCCATTCCTCACACACTGACATCCCATTCCTCACACACTCTCATCCCATTCCCCTCACACTGACATCTCATTCCCCTCACATACTGGCATCCCATTCCTCACACACTGACATCCCATTCCTCACACACTGGTATCCCATTCCTCACACTCTGACTTCCCATTCCCCACATTGAGATCCCATTCCCCTCACACACTGACATCCCATTCCTCACATACTGACATCCCATTCCTCACACACTGACATCCCATTCCTCACACACTGACATCCCATTCCTCACACACTGCCATCCCATTCCTCACACACTGACATCCCATTCCTCACACACTGACTTTCCATTCCCTTCAAACACTGACATCCCATTCCCACCATACACTGACATCCCACTCCTCACACACTGACATCCCATTCCCACCATACACTGACATCCCATTCCTCACACACTGACATCCCATTCCTCACACACTGACATTCCATTCCTCACACACTGACATCCCATTCCTCACACACTGACATCCCATTCCCATCATACACTGACATCCCATTCCTCACGCACTGACATCCCATTCCTCACACACTGACATCCCATTCCCATCATAAATTGACATCCCATTCCTCACACACTGACATCCGTTTCCTCACACACTGACATCCCATTCCTCACACACTGACATCCCATTCCTCATACACTGACATCCCATTCCCTTCACACACTGAGATCCCATTCCTCACATACTGACATCCCATTCCCTTCACACACTGACATCCCATTCCTCACACACTGACATCCCATTCCTCACAGACTGACATCCCATTCCTCACACACTGACTTCCCATTCCTCACACACTGACTTCCCATTCCTCCCACACTGACATCCCATTCCTCTCACACTCACATCCCATTCCTCACACTCTGACATCCCATTCCTCTCACACTCACATCCCATTCCCCTCACACACTTACATCCCATTCCACTCACACTGACATTCCATTCCCCTCACACACTGACATCCCATTCCCTTCACACACTGACCTCCCATTCCTCACACACTCACATTCCATTCCTCACACACTGACATCCCATTCCTCTCACACTCACATCCCATTCCTCACACACTGACATCCCATTCCTCTCACACTCACGTCCCATTCCCTTCACACATTGACATCCCATTCCTCACACACTGACATCCCATACCCTTCACACACTGACATCCCATTCCTCTCACACTCACATCCCATTCTTCACACTGACATCCCATTCCTCACACACTGACATCCCATTCCTCTCACACTCACGTCCCATTCCCTTCACACACTGACTTCCCATTCCTCACACGCTGACATCCCATTCCTCACACACTGACATCCCATTCCTCACTTACTGACATCCCATTCCTCACACACTGACATCCCATTCCGTTCACACTGACTTCCCATTCCCATCATACACTGACATCCCATTCCTCACATACTGACATCCCATTCCTCACATACTGACATCCCATTCCTCACAGACTGGCATCCCATTCCCTTCACACACTGACATCCGATTCCCATCATACACTGACATCCCATTCCTCACGCACTGACATCCCATTCCTGACACTGACATCTCATTCCCATCATACAGACATCCCATTCCTCACACACTGACATCCCATTCTTCACACACTGACATCCCATTCCTCACACTGAAATCCCATTCTTCACACACTGACATCCCATTCCTCACACACTGACATCCCATTCCTCACACACTGACATCCCATTCCTCACACACTGACATCCCATTCCTCACACACTGACATCCCATTCCTCACACAATGACATCCCATTCATCACGCACTGACATCCCATTCCTCACACACTGCCATCCCATTCCCATCATACACTGACATCCCATTCGTCATGCACTGACATCCCATTTCTCACACACTGACATCCCATTCCTCACACACTGACATCCCATTCCTCACACACTGACATCCCATTCCTCACACAATGACATCCCATTCATCACGCACTGACATCCCATTCCTCACAGACTGACATCCCATTCCCATCATACACTGAGATCCCATTCCTCACATACTAACATCCCATTCCCTTCACACACTGACATCCCATTCCTCACACACCGACATCCCATTCCTCACACACTGACATCTCATTCCTCACACACTGGCATCCCATTCCTCACACACTGACTTCCCATTCCTCACACACTGACTTCCCATTCCTCACACACTGACTTCCCATTCCTCCCACACTGACACACCATTCCTCACACAGTGACACCCCATTCCTCACACACTGACATCCCATTCCTCTCACACTCACATCCCATTCCTCACACACTGACTTCCCATTCCTCACACACTGACTTCCCATTCCTCCCACACTGACACCCCATTCCTCACACACTGACACCCCATTCCTCACACACTGACATCCCATTCCTCTCACACTCACATCCCATTCCTCACACACTGACTTGCCATTCCTCACACACTGACATCCCATTCCTCACACTGACATCCCATTCCTCACACACTGACTTCCCATTCCTCTCACACTCACATCCCATTCCTCACACACTGACTTCCCATTCCTCACACACTGACTTCCCATTCCTCCCACACTGACACCCCATTCCTCACACACTGACATCCCATTCCTCTCACTCACATCCCAATCCTCACACACTGACTTCCCATTCCTCACACACTGACACCCCATTCCTCACACACTGACATCCCATTCCTCTCACACTCACATCACATTCCCCTCACACACTGTCATCTCATTCTTCACACGCTGACATCCCATTCCTCCTACACACTCACATCCCATTCCCCTCACACCCTGACATCCCACTCCTCCTACACACTCACATCCCAATCCCCTCACACACTGACGTCCCATTCCACTCACACACTGACATCCCATTCCTCACACACTGACATCCCATTTTTCACACACTGACATCCCATTCCTCACACGCTGACATCCCATTCCTCACACACTGACATCCTATTCCTCACACACTGATATCCCATTCCTCACACTCTGACTTCCCATTCCCCTCACATTGAGGTCCCATTCCCTTCACACACTGATATCCCATTCCCTTCATGCACTGACATCCCATTCCTCACACACTGACATCCCATTCCTCACACACTGACATCCCATTCCTCACAGACTGACATCCCATTCCTCACACACTGACATCCCATTCCTCACACTGACTTCCCATTCCCTTCAAACACTGACATCCCATTCCCATCATACACTGACATCCCATTCCTCACAGACTGACATCCCATTCCCTTCACACACTGACATCCCATTCCCTTCAAACACTGACATCCCATTCCCATCATACACTGACATCCCATTCCTCACGCACTGAGATCCCATTCCTCACACACTCACATCCCATTCCTCACACGCTGACATCCCATTCCTCACACAATGACATCCCATTCCTCACACACTGACATCCCATTCCTCAAACACTGACATCCCATTCCTCACACATTGACATCCCATTCCTCACACTGACATCCCATTCCTCACACACTGACATCCCATTCCTCACACACTGACATCCCATTCCTCACACACTGACATCCCATTCCTCACACACTGACATCCCATTCCTCACACAATGACATCCCATTCCTCACATACTGACATCCCATTCCCTTCACACACTGACATCTCATTCCTCACACACTGACTTCCCATTCCTCCCACACTGACACCCCATTCCTCACACACTGACACCCCATTCCTCACACACTGACATCCCATTCCTCTCACACTCACATCCCATTCCTCACACACTGACTTCCCATTCCTCACACACTGACTTCCCATTCCTCCCACACTGACACCCCATTCCTCACACACTGACACCCCATTCCTAACACACTCACATCCCATTCCTCTCACACTCACATCCCATTCCCTTCAAACACTGACATCCCATTCCCATCATACACTGACATCCCATTCCTCACAGACTGACATCCCATTCCCTTCACACACTGACATCCCATTCCCTTCAAACACTGACATCCCATTCCCATCATACACTGACATCCCATTCCTCACGCACTGAGATCCCATTCCTCACACACTCACATCCCATTCCTCACACGCTGACATCCCATTCCTCACACAATGACATCCCATTCCTCACACACTGACATCCCATTCCTCAAACACTGACATCCCATTCCTCACACATTGACATCCCATTCCTCACACTGACATCCCATTCCTCACACACTGACATCCCATTCCTCACACACTGACATCCCATTCCTCACACACTGACATCCCATTCCTCACACACTGACATCCCATTCCTCACACAATGACATCCCATTCCTCACATACTGACATCCCATTCCCTTCACACACTGACATCTCATTCCTCACACACTGACTTCCCATTCCTCCCACACTGACACCCCATTCCTCACACACTGACACCCCATTCCTCACACACTGACATCCCATTCCTCTCACACTCACATCCCATTCCTCACACACTGACTTCCCATTCCTCACACACTGACTTCCCATTCCTCCCACACTGACACCCCATTCCTCACACACTGACACCCCATTCCTAACACACTCACATCCCATTCCTCTCACACTCACATCCCATTCCTCACACACTGACATCCCATTCCTCTCACACTTACATCCCATTCCTCACACACTAACATCCCATTCCCCTCACACACTGACTTCCCATTCCTCACACGCTGACATCCCATTCCTCACACACTGACATCCCATTCCTCACTCACTGACATCCCATTCCTCACACACTGACATCCCATTCCGTTCACACTGACTTCCCATTCCCATCATACACTGACATCCCATTCCTCACATACTGACATCCCATTCCTCACATACTGACATCCCATTCCTCACAGACTGGCATCCCATTCCCTTCACACACTGACATCCGATTCCCATCATACACTGACATCCCATTCCTCACGCACTGACATCCCATTCCTGACACTGACATCTCATTCCCATCATACAGACATCCCATTCCTCACACACTGACATCCCATTCTTCACACACTGACATCCCATTCCTCACACTGAAATCCCATTCTTCACACACTGACATCCCATTCCTCACACACTGACATCCCATTCTTCACACACTGACATCCCATTCCCCTCAAACACTGACATCCCATTCCCTTCACGCACTGACATCCCATTCCTCACACACTCTCATCCCATTCCTCCTACACTTACATCCCATTCCTCACACATTCTCATCCCATTCCCCTCACACTGATGTCTCATTCCCCTCACACACTGGCATCCCATTCCTCACACACTGATATCCCATTCCTCACACTCTGACTTCCCATTCCCCTCACATTGAGATCCCATTCCCCTCACACACTGACGTCCCATTCCTCACACACTGACATCCCATACCTCGCACACTGCCATCCCATTCCTCACACACTGACATCCCATTCCTCACACACTCTCATCCCATTCCCCTCACACTGACATCTCATTCCCCTCACACACTGGCATCCCATTCCTCACATACTGACATCCCATTCCTCACAGACTGACATCCCATTCCCTTCACACACTGACTTCCCATTCCCTTCAAACACTGACATCCCATTCCCATCATACACTGACATCCCATTCGTCACACACTGACATCCCATTCCTCACTCACTGACATCCCATTCCTCACACACTGACATCCCATTCCGTTCACACTGACTTCCCATTCCCATCATACACTGACATCCCATTCCTCACGCACTGACATCCCATTCCTGACACTGACATCTCATTCCCATCATACAGACATCCCATTCCTCACACACTGACATCCCATTCTTCACACACTGACATCCCATTCCTCACACTGAAATCCCATTCTTCACACACTGACATCCCATTCCTCACACACTGACATCCCATTCCTCACACACTGACATCCCATTCCTCACACACTGACATCCCATTCCTCACACACTGACATCCCATTCCTCACACAATGACATCCCATTCATCACGCACTGACATCCCATTCCTCACACACTGCCATCCCATTCCCATCATACACTGACATCCCATTCGTCATGCACTGACATCCCATTTCTCACACACTGACATCCCATTCCTCACACACTGACATCCCATTCCTCACACACTGACATCCCATTCCTCACACAATGACATCCCATTCATCACGCACTGACATCCCATTCCTCACAGACTGACATCCCATTCCCATCATACACTGAGATCCCATTCCTCACATACTAACATCCCATTCCCTTCACACACTGACATCCCATTCCTCACACACCGACATCCCATTCCTCACACACTGACATCTCATTCCTCACACACTGGCATCCCATTCCTCACACACTGACTTCCCATTCCTCACACACTGACTTCCCATTCCTCACACACTGACTTCCCATTCCTCCCACACTGACACACCATTCCTCACACAGTGACACCCCATTCCTCACACACTGACATCCCATTCCTCTCACACTCACATCCCATTCCTCACACACTGACTTCCCATTCCTCACACACTGACTTCCCATTCCTCCCACACTGACACCCCATTCCTCACACACTGACACCCCATTCCTCACACACTGACATCCCATTCCTCTCACACTCACATCCCATTCCTCACACACTGACTTGCCATTCCTCACACACTGACATCCCATTCCTCACACTGACATCCCATTCCTCACACACTGACTTCCCATTCCTCTCACACTCACATCCCATTCCTCACACACTGACTTCCCATTCCTCACACACTGACTTCCCATTCCTCCCACACTGACACCCCATTCCTCACACACTGACATCCCATTCCTCTCACTCACATCCCAATCCTCACACACTGACTTCCCATTCCTCACACACTGACACCCCATTCCTCACACACTGACATCCCATTCCTCTCACACTCACATCACATTCCCCTCACACACTGTCATCTCATTCTTCACACGCTGACATCCCATTCCTCCTACACACTCACATCCCATTCCCCTCACACCCTGACATCCCACTCCTCCTACACACTCACATCCCAATCCCCTCACACACTGACGTCCCATTCCACTCACACACTGACATCCCATTCCTCACACACTGACATCCCATTTTTCACACACTGACATCCCATTCCTCACACGCTGACATCCCATTCCTCACACACTGACATCCTATTCCTCACACACTGATATCCCATTCCTCACACTCTGACTTCCCATTCCCCTCACATTGAGGTCCCATTCCCTTCACACACTGATATCCCATTCCCTTCATGCACTGACATCCCATTCCTCACACACTGACATCCCATTCCTCACACACTGACATCCCATTCCTCACAGACTGACATCCCATTCCTCACACACTGACATCCCATTCCTCACACTGACTTCCCATTCCCTTCAAACACTGACATCCCATTCCCATCATACACTGACATCCCATTCCTCACAGACTGACATCCCATTCCCTTCACACACTGACATCCCATTCCCTTCAAACACTGACATCCCATTCCCATCATACACTGACATCCCATTCCTCACGCACTGAGATCCCATTCCTCACACACTCACATCCCATTCCTCACACGCTGACATCCCATTCCTCACACAATGACATCCCATTCCTCACACACTGACATCCCATTCCTCAAACACTGACATCCCATTCCTCACACATTGACATCCCATTCCTCACACTGACATCCCATTCCTCACACACTGACATCCCATTCCTCACACACTGACATCCCATTCCTCACACACTGACATCCCATTCCTCACACACTGACATCCCATTCCTCACACAATGACATCCCATTCCTCATATACTGACATCCCATTCCCTTCACACACTGACATCTCATTCCTCACACACTGACTTCCCATTCCTCCCACACTGAAACCCCATTCCTCACACACTGACACCCCATTCCTCACACACTGACATCCCATTCCTCTCACACTCACATCCCATTCCTCACACACTGACTTCCCATTCCTCACACACTGACTTCCCATTCCTCCCACACTGACACCCCATTCCTCACACACTGACACCCCATTCCTAACACACTCACATCCCATTCCTCTCACACTCACATCCCATTCCTCACACACTGACATCCCATTCCTCTCACACTTACATCCCATTCCTCACACACTAACATCCCATTCCCCTCACACACTGACTTCCCATTCCTCACACGCTGACATCCCATTCCTCACACACTGACATCCCATTCCTCACTCACTGACATCCCATTCCTCACACACTGAGATCCCATTCCGTTCACACTGACTTCCCATTCCCATCATACACTGACATCCCATTCCTCACATACTGACATCCCATTCCTCACATACTGACATCCCATTCCTCACAGACTGGCATCCCATTCCCTTCACACACTGACATCCGATTCCCATCATACACTGACATCCCATTCCTCACGCACTGACATCCCATTCCTGACACTGACATCTCATTCCCATCATACAGACATCCCATTCCTCACACACTGACATCCCATTCTTCACACACTGACATCCCATTCCTCACACTGAAATCCCATTCTTCACACACTGACATCCCATTCCTCACACACTGACATCCCATTCTTCACACACTGACATCCCATTCCCCTCAAACACTGACATCCCATTCCCTTCACGCACTGACATCCCATTCCTCACACACTCTCATCCCATTCCCCACACTGACATCCCATTCCCCTCAAACACTGATATCCCATTCCTCCTACACTTACATCCCATTCCTCACACATTCTCATCCCATTCCCCTCACATTGAGATCCCATTCCCCTCACACACTGACGTCCCATTCCTCACACACTGACATCCCATACCTCGCACACTGCCATCCCATTCCTCACACACTGACATCCCATTCCTCACACACTCTCATCCCATTCCCCTCACACTGACATCTCATTCCCCTCACACACTGGCATCCCATTCCTCACATACTGACATCCCATTCCTCACAGACTGACATCCCATTCCCTTCACACACTGACTTCCCATTCCCTTCAAACACTGACATCCCATTCCCATCATACACTGACATCCCATTCGTCACACACTGACATCCCATTCCTCACACACTGACATCCCATTCCTCACAGACTGACATCCCATTCCTCACACACTGACATCCCATTCCCATCATACATTGACATCCCATTCCTCACACACTGACATCCCTTTCCTCACACACTGACATCCCATTCCTCACACACTGACATCCCATTCCTCAAACACTGACATCCCATTCCCTTCACACACTGCGATCCCATTCCTCACATACTGACATCCCATTCCCTTCACACACTGACATCCCATTCCTCACACACCGACATCCCATTCCTCACACACTGACATCCCATTCCTCACAGACTGACATCCCATTCCTCACACACTGACTTACCATTCCTCACACACTGACTTCCCATTCCTCCCACACTGACATCCCATTCCTCTCACACTCACATCCCAGTCCTCACACACTGAAATCCCATTCCTCACACACTGACATCCCATTCCTCTCACACTCACACCCCATTCCTCACACACTGACTTCCTATTCCTCCCACACTGACTTCCCATTCCTCCCACGCTGTCATCCCATTCCTCTCACACTCACATCCCATTCCTCACACACTGACATCCCATTCCTCTCACACTCACATCCCATTCCCCTCACACACTGACATCCCATTCCTCACACACCGACATCCCATTCCTCTCACACTCACATCCCATTCCTCACACACTGACATCCCATTCCTCTCACACTCACGTCCCATTCCCTTCACACATTGACATCCCATTCCTCACACACTGACATCCCATACCCTTCACACACTGACATCTCATTCCTCACACACTGACATCCCATTCCTCACACACTGACTTCCCATTCCTCACACACTGACTTCCCATTCCTCCCACACTGACACCCCATTCCTCACACACTGACACCCCATTCCTCTCACACTCACATCCCATTCCTCACACACTAACATCCCATTCCCCTCACACACTGACTTCCCATTCCTCACACACTGACATCCCATTCCTCACACACTGACATCCCATTCCTCACACACTGCCATCCCATTCCGTTCACACTGACTTCCCATTCCCATCATACACTGACATCCCATTCCTCACATACTGGCATCCCATTCCTCACATACTGACATGCCATTCCTCACAGACTGACATGCCATTCCTCACAGACTGACATCCCATTCCTCACACACTGACATGCCATTCCTCACAGACTGACATCCCATTCCCCTCACACACTGACATCCCATTCCCCTCACACACTGACATCCCATTCCTCACATACTGACATCCCATTCTTCACACACTGACATCCCATTCCTCACACTGAAATCCCATTCTTCACACACTGACATCCCATTCCTCACACACTGACATCCCATTCCTCACACACTCTCATCCCATTCCCCTCACACTGACATCTCATTCCCCTCACATACTGGCATCCCATTCCTCACACACTGACATCCCATTCCTCACACACTGGTATCCCATTCCTCACACTCTGACTTCCCATTCCCCACATTGAGATCCCATTCCCCTCACACACTGACATCCCATTCCTCACATACTGACATCCCATTCCTCACACACTGACATCCCATTCCTCACACACTGACATCCCATTCCTCACACACTGCCATCCCATTCCTCACACACTGACATCCCATTCCTCACACACTGACTTTCCATTCCCTTCAAACACTGACATCCCATTCCCACCATACACTGACATCCCACTCCTCACACACTGACATCCCATTCCCACCATACACTGACATCCCATTCCTCACACACTGACATCCCATTCCTCACACACTGACATTCCATTCCTCACACACTGACATCCCATTCCTCACACACTGACATCCCATTCCCATCATACACTGACATCCCATTCCTCACGCACTGACATCCCATTCCTCACACACTGACATCCCATTCCCATCATACATTGACATCCCATTCCTCACACACTGACATCCGTTTCCTCACACACTGACATCCCATTCCTCACACACTGACATCCCATTCCTCATACACTGACATCCCATTCCCTTCACACACTGAGATCCCATTCCTCACATACTGACATCCCATTCCCTTCACACACTGACATCCCATTCCTCACACACTGACATCCCATTCCTCACAGACTGACATCCCATTCCTCACACACTGACTTCCCATTCCTCACACACTGACTTCCCATTCCTCCCACACTGACATCCCATTCCTCTCACACTCACATCCCATTCCTCACACTCTGACATCCCATTCCTCTCACACTCACATCCCATTCCTCACACTCTGACATCCCATTCCTCTCACACTCACATCCCATTCCTCACATACTGACATCCCATTCCCCTCACACACTGACTTCCCATTCCTCACACACTGACCTCCCATTCCTCACACACTCACATTCCATTCCTCACACACTGACATCCCATTCCTCTCACACTCACATCCCATTCCTCACACACTGACATCCCATTCCTCTCACACTCACGTCCCATTCCCTTCACACATTGACATCCCATTCCTCACACACTGACATCCCATACCCTTCACACACTGACATCCCATTCCTCTCACACTCACATCCCATTCTTCACACTGACATCCCATTCCTCACACACTGACATCCCATTCCTCTCACACTCACGTCCCATTCCCTTCACACACTGACTTCCCATTCCTCACACGCTGAAATCCCATTCCTCACACACTGACATCCCATTCCTCACTTACTGACATCCCATTCCTCACACACTGACATCCCATTCCGTTCACACTGACTTCCCATTCCCATCATACACTGACATCCCATTCCTCACATACTGACATCCCATTCCTCACATACTGACATCCCATTCCTCACAGACTGGCATCCCATTCCCTTCACACACTGACATCCGATTCCCATCATACACTGACATCCCATTCCTCACGCACTGACATCCCATTCCTGACACTGACATCTCATTCCCATCATACAGACATCCCATTCCTCACACACTGACATCCCATTCTTCACACACTGACATCCCATTCCTCACACTGAAATCCCATTCTTCACACACTGACATCCCATTCCTCACACACTGACATCCCATTCTTCACACACTGACATCCCATTCCCCTCAAACACTGACATCCCATTCCCTTCACGCACTGACATCCCATTCCTCACACACTCTCATCCCATTCCCCACACTGACATCCCATTCCCCTCAAACACTGATATCCCATTCCTCCTACACTTACATCCCATTCCTCACACATTCTCATCCCATTCCCCTCACACTGATGTCTCATTCCCCTCACACACTGGCATCCCATTCCTCACACACTGATATCCCATTCCTCACACTCTGACTTCCCATTCCCCTCACATTGAGATCCCATTCCCCTCACACACTGACGTCCCATTCCTCACACACTGACATCCCATTCCTCACACACTGACGTCCCATACCTCGCACACTGCCATCCCATTCCTCACACACTGACATCCCATTCCTCACACACTCTCATCCCATTCCCCTCACACTGACATCTCATTCCCCTCACACACTGGCATCCCATTCCTCACATACTGACATCCCATTCCTCACAGACTGACATCCCATTCCCTTCACACACTGACTTCCCATTCCCTTCAAACACTGACATCCCATTCCCATCATACACTGACATCCCATTCGTCACACACTGACATCCCATTCCTCACACACTGACATCCCATTCCTCACAGACTGACATCCCATTCCTCACACACTGACATCCCATTCCCATCATACATTGACATCCCATTCCTCACACACTGACATCCCTTTCCTCACACACTGACATCCCATTCCTCACACACTGACATCCCATTCCTCAAACACTGACATCCCATTCCCTTCACACACTGCGATCCCATTCCTTACATACTGACATCCCATTCCCTTCACACACTGACATCCCATTCCTCACACACCGACATCCCATTCCTCACACACTGACATCCCATTCCTCACAGACTGACATCCCATTCCTCACACACTGACTTACCATTCCTCACACACTGACTTCCCATTCCTCCCACACTGACATCCCATTCCTCTCACACTCACATCCCAGTCCTCACACACTGAAATCCCATTCCTCACACACTGACATCCCATTCCTCTCACACTCACACCCCATTCCTCACACACTGACTTCCTATTCCTCCCACACTGACTTCCCATTCCTCCCACGCTGTCATCCCATTCCTCTCACACTCACATCCCATTCCTCACACACTGACATCCCATTCCTCTCACACTCACATCCCATTCCCCTCACACACTGACATCCCATTCCTCACACACCGACATCCCATTCCTCTCACACTCACATCCCATTCCTCACACACTGACATCCCATTCCTCTCACACTCACGTCCCATTCCCTTCACACATTGACATCCCATTCCTCACACACTGACATCCCATACCCTTCACACACTGACATCCCATTCCCCTCACACACTCACATCCCTTTCTTCACACTGACATCCCATTCCCCTCACACACTGACATCCCATTCCCCTCACACAGACATCCCATTCCTCAAACACTGACATCCCATTCCTCACACACTGACATCCCATTCCTCACACTGACATCCCATTCCTCACACACTGACATCCCATTCCTCACACACTGACATCCCATTCCTCACACACTGACATCCCATTCCTCACACACTGACATCCCATTCCTCACACAATGACATCCCATTCCTCACATACTGACATCCCATTCCCTTCACACACTGACATCCCATTCCTCACACACCGACATCCCATTCCTCACACACTGACATCTCATTCCTCACACACTGACATCCCATTCCTCACACGCTGACTTCCCATTCCTCACACACTGACTTCCCATTCCTCCCACACTGACACCCCATTCCTCACACACTGACACCCCATTCCTCTCACACTCACATCCCATTCCTCACACACTAACATCCCATTCCCCTCACACACTGACTTCCCATTCCTCACACACTGACATCCCATTCCTCACACACTGACATCCCATTCCTCACACACTGCCATCCCATTCCGTTCACACTGACTTCCCATTCCCATCATACACTGACATCCCATTCCTCACATACTGGCATCCCATTCCTCACATACTGACATGCCATTCCTCACAGACTGACATGCCATTCCTCACAGACTGACATCCCATTCCTCACACACTGACATGCCATTCCTCACAGACTGACATCCCATTCCCCTCACACACTGACATTCCATTCCCCTCACACACTGACATCCCATTCCTCACATACTGACATCCCATTCTTCACACACTGACATCCCATTCCTCACACTGAAATCCCATTCTTCACACACTGACATCCCATTCCTCACACACTGACATCCCATTCCTCACACACTCTCATCCCATTCCCCTCACACTGACATCTCATTCCCCTCACATACTGGCATCCCATTCCTCACACACTGACATCCCATTCCTCACACACTGGTATCCCATTCCTCACACTCTGACTTCCCATTCCCCACATTGAGATCCCATTCCCCTCACACACTGACATCCCATTCCTCACATACTGACATCCCATTCCTCACACACTGACATCCCATTCCTCACACACTGACATCCCATTCCTCACACACTGCCATCCCATTCCTCACACACTGACATCCCATTCCTCACACACTGACTTTCCATTCCCTTCAAACACTGACATCCCATTCCCACCATACACTGACATCCCACTCCTCACACACTGACATCCCATTCCCACCATACACTGACATCCCATTCCTCACACACTGACATCCCATTCCTCACACACTGACATTCCATTCCTCACACACTGACATCCCATTCCTCACACACTGACATCCCATTCCCATCATACACTGACATCCCATTCCTCACGCACTGACATCCCATTCCTCACACACTGACATCCCATTCCCATCATACATTGACATCCCATTCCTCACACACTGACATCCGTTTCCTCACACACTGACATCCCATTCCTCACACACTGACATCCCATTCCTCATACACTGACATCCCATTCCCTTCACACACTGAGATCCCATTCCTCACATACTGACATCCCATTCCCTTCACACACTGACATCCCATTCCTCACACACTGACATCCCATTCCTCACAGACTGACATCCCATTCCTCACACACTGACTTCCCATTCCTCACACACTGACTTCCCATTCCTCCCACACTGACATCCCATTCCTCTCACACTCACATCCCATTCCTCACACACTGACATCCCATTCCTCTCACACTCACATCCTATTCCCCTCACACACTGACATCCCATTCCACTCACACTGACATTCCATTCCCCTCACACACTGACATCCCATTCCCTTCACACACTGACCTCCCATTCCTCACACACTCACATTCCATTCCTCACACACTGACATCCCATTCCTCTCACACTCACATCCCATTCCTCACACACTGACATCCCATTCCTCTCACACTCACGTCCCATTCCCTTCACACATTGACATCCCATTCCTCACACACTGACATCCCATACCCTTCACACACTGACATCCCATTCCTCTCACACTCACATCCCATTCTTCACACTGACATCCCATTCCTCACACACTGACATCCCATTCCTCTCACACTCACGTCCCATTCCCTTCACACATTGACATCCCATTCCTCACACACTGACATCCCATTCCCCTCACACAGACATCCCATTCCCTTCGCACTCACATCCCATTCCTCTCACACTCACATCACATTCCTCACACACTGTCTTCCCATTCCCCCACACACTGACATCCCATTCCCCTAACACTCACATCCCATTCCTCAAACGCTGACATCCCATTCCTCACACACTGACATCCCATTCCTCACACTGACATCCCATTCCTCACACACTGACATCCCATTCCTCACACACTGGCGTCCCATTCCTCACACACTGACATCCCATTCCTCACACACCGACATCCCATTCCTCACACTGACATCCCATTCCTCACACACTGACATCCCATTCCTCACACACTGACATCCCATTCCTCACACACTGACTTCCCATTCCTCACACACTGACTTCCCATTCCTCCCACACTGACACCCCATTCCTCACACACTGACACCCCATTCCTCACACACTGACATCCCATTCCTCTCACACTCACATCCCATTCCTCTCACACTCACATCCCATTCCTCACACACTCACATCCCATTCCTCTCACACTCACATCCCATTCCCCTCACACGCTGACTTCCCATTCCTCACACACTGACATCGCATTCCTCACACACTGACATCCCATTCCTCACACACTGACATCCCATTCCTCACACACTGACATCCCATTCCGTTCACACTGACTTCCCGTTCCCATCATACACTGACATCCCATTCCTCACATACTGACACCCCATTCCTCACAGACTGACATCCCATTCCCTTCACACACTGACATCCGATTCCCATCATACACTGACATCCCATTCCTTACACTGACATCTCATTCCCATCATACAGACATCCCATTCCTCACACACTGACATCCCATTCCTCACACTGAAATCCCATTCTTCACACACTGACATCCCATTCCTCACACACTCTCATCCCATTCCCCTCACACTGACATCTCATTCCCCTCACATACTGGCATCCCATTCATCACACACTGACATCCCATTCCTCACACACTGATATCCCATTCCTCACACTCTGACTTCCCATTCCCCTCACATTGAGATCCCATTCCCCTCACACACTGACATCCCATTTCTCACATACTGACATCCCATTCCTCACACACTGACGTCCCATTCCTCACACACTGACATCCCATTCCTCACACACTGACATCCCATTCCTCACACACTCTCATCCCATTCCCCTCACACTGACATCTCATTCCCCTCACATACTGGCATCCCATTCCTCACACACTGACATCCCATTCCTCACACACTGGTATCCCATTCCTCACACTCTGACTTCCCATTCCCCACATTGAGATCCCATTCCCCTCACACACTGACATCCCATTCCTCACATACTGACATCCCATTCCTCACACACTGACATCCCATTCCTCACACACTGACATCCCATTCCTCACACACTGCCATCCCATTCCTCACACACTGACATCCCATTCCTCACACACTGACTTTCCATTCCCTTCAAACACTGACATCCCATTCCCACCATACACTGACATCCCACTCCTCACACACTGACATCCCATTCCCACCATACACTGACATCCCATTCCTCACACACTGACATCCCATTCCTCACACACTGACATTCCATTCCTCACACACTGACATCCCATTCCTCACACACTGACATCCCATTCCCATCATACACTGACATCCCATTCCTCACGCACTGACATCCCATTCCTCACACACTGACATCCCATTCCCATCATACATTGACATCCCATTCCTCACACACTGACATCCGTTTCCTCACACACTGACATCCCATTCCTCACACACTGACATCCCATTCCTCATACACTGACATCCCATTCCCTTCACACACTGAGATCCCATTCCTCACATACTGACATCCCATTCCCTTCACACACTGACATCCCATTCCTCACACACTGACATCCCATTCCTCACAGACTGACATCCCATTCCTCACACACTGACTTCCCATTCCTCACACACTGACTTCCCATTCCTCCCACACTGACATCCCATTCCTCTCACACTCACATCCCATTCCTCACACACTGACATCCCATTCCTCTCACACTCACATCCTATTCCCCTCACACACTGACATCCCATTCCACTCACACTGACATTCCATTCCCCTCACACACTGACATCCCATTCCCTTCACACACTGACCTCCCATTCCTCACACACTCACATTCCATTCCTCACACACTGACATCCCATTCCTCTCACACTCACATCCCATTCCTCACACACTGACATCCCATTCCTCTCACACTCACGTCCCATTCCCTTCACACATTGACATCCCATTCCTCACACACTGACATCCCATACCCTTCACACACTGACATCCCATTCCTCTCACACTCACATCCCATTCTTCACACTGACATCCCATTCCTCACACACTGACATCCCATTCCCCTCACACAGACATCCCATTCCCTTCGCACTCACATCCCATTCCTCTCACACTCACATCACATTCCTCACACACTGTCTTCCCATTCCCCCACACACTGACATCCCATTCCCCTAACACTCACATCCCATTCCTCAAACGCTGACATCCCATTCCTCACACACTGACATCCCATTCCTCACACTGACATCCCATTCCTCACACACTGACATCCCATTCCTCACACACTGGCGTCCCATTCCTCACACACTGACATCCCATTCCTCACACACCGACATCCCATTCCTCACACTGACATCCCATTCCTCACACACTGACATCCCATTCCTCACACACTGACATCCCATTCCTCACACACTGACTTCCCATTCCTCACACACTGACTTCCCATTCCTCCCACACTGACACCCCATTCCTCACACACTGACACCCCATTCCTCACACACTGACATCCCATTCCTCTCACACTCACATCCCATTCCTCTCACACTCACATCCCATTCCTCACACACTCACATCCCATTCCTCTCACACTCACATCCCATTCCCCTCACACGCTGACTTCCCATTCCTCACACACTGACATCGCATTCCTCACACACTGACATCCCATTCCTCACACACTGACATCCCATTCCTCACACACTGACATCCCATTCCGTTCACACTGACTTCCCGTTCCCATCATACACTGACATCCCATTCCTCACATACTGACACCCCATTCCTCACAGACTGACATCCCATTCCCTTCACACACTGACATCCGATTCCCATCATACACTGACATCCCATTCCTTACACTGACATCTCATTCCCATCATACAGACATCCCATTCCTCACACACTGACATCCCATTCCTCACACTGAAATCCCATTCTTCACACACTGACATCCCATTCCTCACACACTCTCATCCCATTCCCCTCACACTGACATCTCATTCCCCTCACATACTGGCATCCCATTCATCACACACTGACATCCCATTCCTCACACACTGATATCCCATTCCTCACACTCTGACTTCCCATTCCCCTCACATTGAGATCCCATTCCCCTCACACACTGACATCCCATTTCTCACATACTGACATCCCATTCCTCACACACTGACGTCCCATTCCTCACACACTGACATCCCATTCCTCACACACTGCCATCCCATTCCTCACACACTGACATCCCATTCCTCACACACTCTCATCCCATTCCCCTCACACTGACATCTCATTCCCCTCACACACTGGCATCCCATTCCTCACATACTGACATCCCATTCCTCACAGACTGACATCCCATTCCCTTCACACACTGACTTCCCATTCCCTTCAAACACTGACATCCCATTCCCATCATACACTGACATCCCATTCGTCACACACTGACATCCCATTCCTCACACACTGACATCCCATTCCTCACAGACTGACATCCCATTCCTCACACACTGACATCCCATTCCCATCATACATTGACATCCCATTCCTCACACACTGACATCCCTTTCCTCACACACTGACATCCCATTCCTCACACACTGACATCCCATTCCTCACACACCGACATCCCATTCCTCACACACTGAGATCCCATTCCTCACATACTGACATCCCATTCCCTTCACACACTGACATCCCATTCCTCACACACCGACATCCCATTCCTCACACACTGACATCCCATTCCTCACAGACTGACATCCCATTCCTCACACACTGACTTCCCATTCCTCACACACTGACTTCCCATTCCTCCCACACTGACATCCCATTCCTCTCACACTCACATCCCATTCTTCACACACTGACTTCCCATTCCTCCCACACTGACTTCCCATTCCTCCCACGCTGTCATCCCATTCCTCTCACACTCACATCCCATTCCTCACACACTGACATCCCATTCCTCTCACACTCACATCCCATTCCCCTCACACACTGACATCCCATTCCTCAAACACTCACATCCCATTCCTCACACACCGACATCCCATTCCTCTCACACTCACATCCCATTCCTCACACACTGACATCCCATTCCTCTCACACTCACGTCCCATTCCCTTCACACATTGACATCCCATTCCTCACACACTGACATCCCATACCCTTCACACACTGACATCCCATTCCCCTCACACACTCACATCCCTTTCTTCACACTGACATCCCATTCCCCTCACACACTGACATCCCATTCCCCTCACACAGACATCCCATTCCTCAAACACTGACATCCCATTCCTCACACACTGACATCCCATTCCTCACAATGACATCCCATTCCTCACACACTGACATCCCATTCCTCACACACTGACATCCCATTCCTCACACACTGACATCCCATTCCTCACACACTGACATCCCATTCCTCACACAATGACATCCCATTCCTCACATACTGGCATCCCATTCCCTTCACACACTGACATCCCATTCCTCACACACCGACATCCCATTCCTCACACACTGACATCTCATTCCTCACACACTGACATCCCATTCCTCACACACTGACTTCCCATTCCTCACACACTGACACCCCATTCCTCTCACACTCACATCCCATTCCTCACACACTAACATCCCATTCCCCTCACACACTGACTTCCCATTCCTCACACACTGACATCCCATTCCTCACACACTGACATCCCATTCCTCACACACTGACATCCCATTCCGTTCACACTGACTTCCCATTCCCATCATACACTGACATCCCATTCCTCACATACTGGCATCCCATTCCTCACAGACTGACATCCCATTCCTCACACACTGACATGCCATTCCTCACAGACTGACATCCCATTCCCCTCACACACTGACATCCCATTCCTCACATACTGACATCCCATTCTTCACACACTGACATCCCATTCCTCACACTGAAATCCCATTCTTCACACACTGACATCCCATTCCTCACACACTGACATCCCATTCCCCTCACGCACTGACATCCCATTCTTCACACACTCTCATCCCATTCCCCTCACACTGACATCTCATTCCCCTCACATACTGGCATCCCATTCCTCACACACTGACATCCCATTCCTCACACACTGGTATCCTATTCCTCACACTCTGACTTCCCATTCCCCACACACTGACATCCCATTCCTCACACACAGACTTTCCATTCCCTTCAAACACTGACATCCCATTCCCATCATACACTGACATCCCACTCCTCACACACTGACATCCCATTCCTCACACACTGACATTCCATTCCTCACACACTGACATCCCATTCCTCACACACTGACATCCCATTCCCATCATACACTGACATCCCATTCCTCACGCACTGACATCCCATTCCTCACACACTGACATCCCATTCCCATCATACATTGACATCCCATTCCTCACACACTGACATCCGTTTCCTCACACACTGACATCCCATTCCTCACACACTGACATCCCATTCCTCATACACTGACATCCCATTCCCTTCACACACTGAGATCCCATTCCTCACATACTGACATCCCATTCCCTTCACACACTGACATCCCATTCCTCACACACTCACATCCCATTCCTCACACACTGACTTCCCATTCCTCACACACCGACATCCCATTCCTCACACACTGACATCCCATTCCTCACAGACTGACATCCCATTCCTCACACACTGACTTCCCATTCCTCACACACTGACTTCCCATTCCTCCCACACTGACATCCCATTCCTCTCACACTCACATCCCATTCCTCACACACTGACTTCCCATTCCTCCCACACTGACATCCCATTCCTCTCACACTCACATCCCATTCCTCACACACTGACTTCCCATTCCTCCCACACTGACTTCCCATTCCTCCCGCACTGACATCCCATTCCTCTCACACTCACATCCCATTCCTCACACACTGACATCCCATTCCTCTCACACTCACATCCCATTCCCCTCACACACTGACATCCCATTCCACTCACACTGACATCCCATTCCCCTCACACACTGACATCCCATTCCCTTCACACACTGACCTCCCATTCCTCACACACTCACATCCCATTCCTCACACACTGACATCCCATTCCTCTCACACTCACATCCCATTCCTCACACACTGACATCCCATTCCTCTCACACTCACGTCCCATTCCCTTCACACATTGACATCCCATTCCTCACACACTGACATCCCATACCCTTCACACACTGACATCCCATTCCTCTCACACTCACATCCCATTCTTCACACTGACATCCCATTCCTCACACACTGACATCCCATTCCTCTCACACTCACGTCCCATTCCCTTCACACATTGACATCCCATTCCTCACACACTGACATCCCATTCCCCTCACACAGACATCCCATTCCCTTCGCACTCACATCCCATTCCCCTAACACTCACATCCCATTCCTCAAACGCTGACATCCCATTCCTCACACACTGACATCCCATTCCTCACACTGACATCCCATTCCTCACACACTGACATCCCATTCCTCACACACTGACATCCCATTCCTCACACACTGACATCCCATTCCTCACACACCAACATCCCATACCTCACACTGACATCCCATTCCTCACACACTGACATCCCATTCCTCACACACTGACATCCCATTCCTCACACACTGACTTCCCATTCCTCACACACTGACTTCCCATTCCTCCCACACTGACACCCCATTCCTCACACACTGACACCCCATTCCTCACACACTGACATCCCATTCCTCTCACACTCACATCCCATTCCTCTCACACTCACATCCCATTCCTCACACACTCACATCCCATTCCTCTCACACTCACATCCCATTCCTCACACACTGACATCGCATTCCTCACACACTGACATCCCATTCCTCACACACTGACATCCCATTCCTCACACACTGACATCCCATTCCGTTCACACTGACTTCCCGTTCCCATCATACACTGACATCCCATTCCTCACATACTGACATCCCATTCCTCACAGACTGACATCCCATTCCCTTCACACACTGACATCCGATTCCCATCATACACTGACATCCCATTCCTTACACTGACATCTCATTCCCATCATACAGACATCCCATTCCTCACACACTGACATCCCATTCCTCACACTGAAATCCCATTCTTCACACACTGACATCCCATTCCCTTCACGCACTGACATCCCATTCCTCACACACTCTCATCCCATTCCCCTCACACTGACATCTCATTCCCCTCACATACTGGCATCCCATTCCTCACACACTGACATCCCATTCCTCACACACTGATATCCCATTCCTCACACTCTGAATTCCCATTCCCCTCACATTGAGATCCCATTCCCCTCACACACTGACATCCCATTCCTCACACACTGACATCCCATTCCTCACACACTGCCATCCCATTCCTCACACACTGACATCCCATTCCTCACACACTGACTTCCCATTCCCTTCAAACACTGACATCCCATTCCCATCATACACTGACATCCCATTCCTCACACACTGACATCCCATTCCTCACACACTGACATCGCATTCCTCACACACTGACATCCCATTCCTCACACACTGACATCCCATTCCCATCATACACTGACATCCCATTCCTCACGCACTGACATCCCATTCCTCACACACTGACATCCCATTCCCATCATACATTGACATCCCATTCCTCACACACTGACATCCCTTTCCTCACACACTGACATACCATTCCTCACACACTGACATCCCATTCCTCAAACACTGACATCCCATTCCCTTCACACACTGACATCCCATTCCTCACACACCGACATCCCATTCCTCACACACTGACATCCCATTCCTCACAGACTGACATCCCATTCCTCACACACTGACTTCCCATTCCTCACACACTGACTTCCCATTCCTCCCACACTGACATCCCATTCCTCTCACACTCACATCCCATTCCTCACACACTGACTTCCCATTCCTCCCACACTGACATCCCATTCCTCTCACACTCACATCCCATTCCTCACACACTGACTTCCCATTCCTCCCACACTGACTTCCCATTCCTCCCACACTGACATCCCATTCCTCTCACACTCACGTCCCATTCCCTTCACACATTGACATCCCATTCCTCACACACTGACATACCATACCCTTCACACACTGACATCCCATTTCTCTCACACTCACATCCCATTCTTCACACTGACATCCCATTCCTCTCGCACTCACATCCCATTCCCCTCACACACTCACATCCCTTTCTTCACACTGACATCCCATTCCCCTCACACACTGACATCCCATTCCCCTCACACAGACATCCCATTCCCTTCGCACTCACATCCCATTCCTCTCACACTCACATCACATTCCTCACACACTGTCTTCCCATTTCCCCACACACTGACATCCCATTCCCCTCACACTCACATCCCATTCCTCACACACTGTGTTTTGATTTCTTTTGGGTTCAATAAAGACTCATTTCTGAAAGAGAATGTTGTTTAATCTAAAGTCTTGTTTAAGACTTTCTATAGCTTTTTACAGAACACACTATGCTGTGGTGCATCTTGAATGAAACTGAAAGTAAAACTCCTCTGGACTGCTTGTCTCTCACATGACCTCTGCTGGTCAGGCACAAGTAATCAAAAACACAGACAAATATGCTGTAAGGCATAAGTAATCAAACACAGACAAATATCATCACTATTTGCTGATATCCTTACATCTCCCTTTCTTAAAACAAAAGTATTTTACTTTTAACTAACAACATTTAATGAACTTACATCATCATTATCATGATCAAGGTTTTTTACCCTTGCTTTGTCTGTTCACATGAAATATGTCAATACACTAGAACTTGAAGAAAGAATAAGATAACATTACTTCCTTCTATAACAATAGTCCTTAAATTTGCTCAATGAGTCTCTCAGGAGGCTTCACGTGTCTTGAGGATTTTCTGATTGATTGTCCTTGAATCTGAGTTGTTGCCTCAGATGATTGGTTCTCAGCTGTGTGATCAGGTTGTTCACCAGTATCAGTCTTTTGACCTGCTGTGGCTGGTCCCATGAGAAGATCTCGACGATTTCTTCTCAGAACAGCACCCTCATCTGTCTGAATGGTGTATGATCTTGGTTGAACTTCACTCAGGACAGTTCCCTTCTGAGTCCATATGTTTGTTTTGTGTTTCAACCTTACTTGGTCACCAGTGTGGAGTTCAGGTAGGTTTTGTGTTCCTCTGTCATAGTAGTACTTTTGCTTTTCTTTCTGTTGCTCTTTGAACTTCCTCACTTTCTCCCCCTCTTTTGTTTTCAGGAGGTTCTCCGGGATGGGTAGGTTTGACCTTAGCCGACGTCCCATCAGGAGTTGGGCTGGTGACATACCACACTCGAGCGGCGTTGTGCGGTATACAAGCATGCTTTGGTAGAAGTCAGTTCCACTGTCTTTTGCCTTGTACATCAGTCTTTTCACTGTCTGGACCGATTTTTCCACTAGTCCATTGGACTGTGGATAGTGAGGACTTGATGTTGTGTGGACAAAGTCCCACTCTTTGGCAAAGTGTCGGAAATTTGCATTGTTAAACTGGGGTCCGTTGTCTGTGAAGACCTCGCTTGCCACGCCATGTCTGGAGAATATGGCTTTCATACTTCTTATCACAGCTTCTGCAGTGGTGGTGTACAGTCTACAAACCTCTGGATACAGGGAGTAATAGTCTGTGACGACAAGATAGTCCTTCCCTTGACATACGAATAGGTCAGCGCCTACCTTCTGGTAAGGTCTGTCTGGTGCTGGGTGTGGCTTTAGTGGTTCTACCGGATTGCTTGCTCGATATTTCAGGCATATTGTGCAGTTTGACACCTCATTTGTCACATCTTGGTTGATTCGTGGCCAGTACATCACCTCTCGTGCTCTTTTCTTACACTTTTCGATTCCCAGGTGTCCTCCATGGATCTTTTTTAGCATCTCTTTTCTCAGACTCTTTGGGATAACTATTTTACTTCCTTTGTAGATGATGTCTTCGACCACTGATAGTTCCGCCCTGCAGTTCCAGTACTCTGCTATATCAGGTGAGCACTCTTGCTTCATGTTGGGCCATCCATCCAAGATGCTTTTTCTCAGTCGTCTCATTGTTTCATCTTTGTTTGTCTCAGTCTTTATGAGCTCCATTTTTGCATCTGCTATGGGCAGTGCACTTGTGATCATGTCCACGTAGGCGTTCACTTTTTCATCCATTGTGGTGTTTGCGGGCTCACTTGGGTCAACAGCTCTGGACAACGTGTCTGCTGTATACATCAGCTTACCCGGTGTGTACGCAACATTCAGTTCATCATAGACTGTCTCTCCTTTGCTTTCCACAATGAGGACTCTCTTTACCAGGTTCAGTCTCTCACAGGCTTTTAACGCTAGTATGGCTTGCACATCCTTTGGCACCACGATTAATGCTAGCGTGTGCTCTCTGTCCTTGTGTGTTACTTTGACAATGAATTTTCCTTTCACTGGTATATCAGTACCTGAGTATCCGGTCACTTTCACTTGTATTCCATGTAACTTTGGTCTGGGTCTAATTCTCTTAAAATCGGTCTCTGATATCACATTAACTTGTGCTCCAGTATCCAATTTAAATGGAATGTGTATGTCATTCACTTTTAGTGTCAACATCCAGTCTCTTTCTTCTCTTTTGTTTTCAGACACAACATCTACATAGAATTTCTCTATGTCGCTTTCATCTACTGCATGGACCTTGCAGCAACGGGCATAATCGTTGTTTTTGTTGCATCTATAGCAAGTTTTACCATATGCTGGACACTTTCTTGGTGGATGCTGTGTACCGCATCGACTACATGACTTCCGATTGTCCCTTTCATTTTCTTTTGCTGGCCACGCCTCTTTTTTCACATTGGCGCTCTCTTTGTTAAATGGTTTGTATCCATTCTTTCTCACTGCATCCATGTTGCAGCTACTGTCACTGAACAGCTCCTTTGCCTGCAACTTCACAGTCTCTGTAACCCTACACAGTGCTATGGCTTGTCCCAGGTCTAGATCTTGCTCTCTTAGCAGTCTTTCCCTTAGACCATTATCTCGAATACCACACACCAGTCTGTCTTTTATCAGCGAGTCTGTGAGTCCCCCAAATTCACAGGATTTGCTCCGGTTTCTCAGTTCAGTCACATACTGATCAATAGTCTCGCCGATTATCTGTACACATGTGAAAAATTTGTGCCTCTCAAAGGTCACGTTGCGTTTAGGTATGCAGTAGGCCTCAAACTGTTCCATTATTTTATCTAGCTTCATTTTGTCTCCATCAACATCAAATGTGAAGTTATTATACACCTCGAGCACTTCATCACCCACGACATGTAAGAACACTGACGATTTCTGTTTATTACTTTTCTCGTCAGCTCCGATTGCTGATAAATACAACCCTACACGTTGTTTGAATCTCCTCCAATTTTCAGCCACATTACCTGTCAATTGAAGCGTCGCCGGTGGGTGTAAACCTTCCATTCTTCACTTCATTAGCTATTCTCTAATGGTAAGCAACGATGTTCTCTTTTGGCTTGCTAATCTGTGGAGAGCTGATTTCGCTTACTTGCCACAACTGCTTTCACTGTCCCATCAAGTTGCTAACTTCAGATTTTTTCTCTTTCAGCCACTTCTGACATCATGTTTTGATTTCTTTTTGGGTTCAATAAAGACTCATTTCTGAAAGAGAATGTTGTTTAATCTAAAGTCTTGTTCAAGACTTTCTACAGCTTTTTACAGAACACACTATGCTGTGGTGCATCTAGAATGAAACTGAAAGTAAAACTCCTCTGGACTGCTTGTCTCTCACATGACCTCTGCTGGTCAGGCACAAGTAATCAAAAACACAGACAAATATGCTGTAAGGCATAAGTAATCAAACACAGACAAATATCATCACTATTTGCTGATATCCTTACACACTGACTTCCCATTCCTCTCACACTGACATCCCATTCCCGTCACACTCACATCCCATTACTCACACACTGACATCCCATTCCTCCCCCACTAACATCCCATTCCCCTCACACACTGACATCCCATTCCCCTCCCACACTGACATCCCATTCCCCTCCCCCACTAACATCCCATTAACCTCATATTCTCTTGCACACACACAGCTGTTTCACCGTCTATTGATGATTTAATCCTCTATTGTCTGTTGGCTTGCCAACAATTACTGTTCCTCCATTTCGGGATTAGCTTTTCAGACGGCCGTTTGTGTATGATTGACGGAAAGATTCCAGTAGGTTTCCCCTCTTCCCCACCCTCGGTTCCCCCTCTTCCCCGCCCTCGGTTTCCCCTCTTCCTGGCCCTCGGTTTCCCCTCTTCCTGGCCCTCAGTTCCCCCTCTTCCCTCACCCTCGGTTCCCCCTCTTCCCTGGCCCTCAGTTTCCCCTCTTCTCGGTCCTCGGTTTCCCCTCCCTATAGTTTCTCCCTTCCCCAAGCTCGGGGTTCTCTCTGTATTTGTGTGTATGTCTCTCACTATGTTTGTGCGCAGCTCTGTCATGTCTCTCACTGCGCGCACGTGTGTCTCTCTCTCTCACCACATAGTTGTCTCTCTTGCCACGTGTTTCACTCTCTCAGCGCGCGTACATGCACACGCCTGCATCTCTCTCTCACACCTTACTGGTCCCACCCGAGTGCGAGTATCTGAGCAGATGCTGGTCTGCAGGAGTCCTGTGACGGTGCACCTTCAAAGATTCAGCTCCTCTGAGGAATCGTCATCAGCGCTATCGACCAACTTGTCACGGACATGAAGGCCCTGGCAGAGCTAAAAGACATGAATTAGTCCTGGCAAGGTGAGAATATGTTGCAAGTTATCATTATGAAGATGATCATGTTTCACTCACTGTTGAAATGAAGCCAACATGACTGAGTGCCGTAGGACATGTGGGTCTCTAATATTTAATTGTGTCACCAGGTAGCTGGGAGCTCCTCGTTTCACCATCTCCGACAGCCAGGGACGCCGAAACGCCACTGATCTCCAGCGTCTCTTCCTCTGTGCTTGTAAGTTGGGAAATGCGTACAAGGCCACCTCCAGTTCTCTCCCTCTCCCTGGTGTTCTGTGTTCCCTTCTGCAACAAGGGAAAGAACAGACCTATGAGTGACGGTAATGGCATGTGTTCATCCGATGGATGCAGTGCATTTGTTACGGGGAAGTGTGAGGGCGAGGAATGAAATTGCTTAAGGATGAGGGTGAGTGGGAGTGGTGGATGGATAGATGGGGATGTGGGGAAGTGCATAGAAAGAGAAGGATGAGTGCACAGGACATCCCTCCTCCTCTAGACCTCCTCCAACAGGACCTCCCAGTGCCATGTCTGAGAACCTGTGCATCCTCTCCCTTGGTCCCTGAGCCATCCTGAAACCTGCCACTGTGTGTCAGCCAGGGCACTCCACACCTTCAGTAGATGTGGGTGCGAGGAGCCCACATATACTGCTCCACGAAAATTCCATCTAATCAGCACTTGAGTGCTAAACCTGCAGGTTTCTGGTTTGATCATCTCCAGGTAAATTCAAATTATGCTAATCAGCAATTAGGACCAAAATTGCGAGCTAAATCCAGACTTTCAAACAGGCCTGTCGTACAGCACTGCACCCATTTAGCTCCTGTTTTCACCCTTTCAACAAAATAACCCTCACACTCAAGGCGCACACACACAGAGCGCGTAGCACGCACAGAGGACGAGAGAGACACTCAAGCACAGGTAGAGTGAGAGAGACAGAGAACACCTGACGGGGACAGTGAATGAGACACAGAGATGTACACAGGTACACACAGAAGGGGGCGATAGAGAGACAGAAAGAGTAATATTTAGGACACTTACCAGTTGATTTTCTGTATAAAAGCTCCATCTACTGGGGATTATAGTGATCTGCAGAGCTACTGGTATCAGTGGAGCTGGAGGGACCCCAGTGAGTGCCTTACCTTGGGGTTTCCATTCATCAACTACCTGCATCATCTGACAGAGCCCTGGAGGTCTCTATTCTGGATCGCTGGGTGTCTCCATTCAACAACGACCATGGAGGTGACTGGTGAAGATGTGAATGCAAGAAATGAGCGATTTGTTTATACTGTATGTAAGAGGATTTTTTTTAAGTCTACAGCATATCCCTTTACATATCAACATCGTGTGTGGAGTCTGCCCCATTTACCCTGGGCCTCGCAGCACCGGTTATTGTAATGACTTGTTTGAAGGCCCCTTTATATTCATATCATAAAGAAAGACTTGCATTTATTTAGCACCTTTCACGACCTCAGGACGTCCCAAAGCGCTTCACGGCCAATGAAGTACTTCTGTAGTGTAATCACTTTTGTAATGTAGAAAATCTGCCAATCTGCACACAGCAAAATCCCACGAACAGCAGTAATATAAATGACTAAATAATCTGTTTTAATGATGTTGGTTGAGGGATAAATATTGGCCAGGGCACCAGGGACAACTCCCCTGCTATTCTTTGAATACCACCATGGGATCTTTTATGTCCACTTGAGAAAGCAGACGGGACCTCGCGTTAATATCTCATCTAAAAGACAGCACCTTTTGGATGCAGCACTCCCTCGCTGCAGTTTTAGCCTGGATTTTGTGCTTAAGTCTCTGGGGCAAGGCTTGAACCCATGCCCCTTCAGACTCGGAGGCGAGAATGCAACCACTGAGTTTGATATCTTTGTATCGAGGGCATGCAACCCAGTGCCAAGCTGAGCATCTCACACAGCGCCCGATGAAAATGGCAGGAAAAATCAGTCCCACCATCCGTGGTTAACTAAAAAAGTTAAAGATAGTATTAAACTTAAAGAAAAAGCATATAATTGTGCAAAGATGGGTGATAGGTCAGAAGATTGGACAGAATATAAAAACAGCAAAGAATGACTAAAAGATTAATAAGGAGAGAAAAATTAGAGTACGAGAGAAAGCTAGCTAGAAATATAAAAACAGATAGTAAGAGCTTCTAGATATTTAAAAAAGAAGAGTTAACAAAGTGAGCGTTGGTCCTATAAAAAGTGAGTCTGGGAAATTAATAATGGACAATAAGGAGATGGCAGTTGAATTGAACAGGTATTTTGCATCAGTCTTCACTATAGAGGATACAAGTAACATCCCAGAAATAGCAGTAAATCAGGAAATGGAAGGGAGGGAGGAACTCAAGAAAATTACAATCACCAGGGAAGTGATACTGAGCAAATTGTTGGAGCTGCGGGCTGACAAGTCCCCGGGTCCTGATGGACTTCATCCAAGGGTCTTAAAAGAAGTGGCTAGTGAGATAGTTGATACGTTGGTTTTAATTTTCCAAAATTCCCTAGATTCGGGGAAGGTTCCATTAGATTGGAAAATAGCAAATGTAACTCCTTTATTCAAAAAGGGAGACAGAAAGCAGAAAACTACAGGCCAGTTAGCTTAACATCTGTCATAGGGAAGATGTTAGAAGCTATTATTAAAGATGTTATAGCAGAGAATTTAGAAAAGTTCAAAGTAATCAGGCAGAGTCAACATGGTTTTGTGCAAGGGAAATCATGTTTAACCAATTTATTGGCGTTCTTTGAGGAAGTAACATGTGCTGTGGATAAAGGGGAACCAGTGGATGTACTGTACTTAGATTTCCAGAAGGCATTTGATAAGGTGCCTCATCAAAGGTTATTGCGGAAAATAAAAGCTCATGGTGTAGGGGGTAACATATTGGCATGGATAGAAGATTGGCTAGCTAACAGGAAACAAAGAGTAGGCATAAATGGGTCATTTTCTGATTGGCAAGATGTAACGAGTGGTGTGTCACAGGGATCAGTGCTGGGGCCTCAACTTTTTACAATTTATATAAATGACTTGGATGAAGGGACCGAAGGTATGGTTGCAAAGTTTGCTGATGACACAAAGATAGGTAGGAAAGTAAATTGTGAAGAGGACATAAGGAGGCTACAAAGGGATATAGATAGGTTAAGTGAGTGGGCAAAGATCTGGCAAATGGAGTATAATGTGGGAAAATGTGAAGTTGTCCATTTTGGCAGGAAGAATAAAAAAGAAGCATATTATCTAAATGGTGAGAGATTGCAGAGCTCTGAGATGCAGAGGGACCTGGGTGTCCTAGTGCATGAATCACAAAAGGTTAGTATGCAGGTACAGCAAGTAATTAGGAAAGCTAATAGAATGTTATCGTTTATTGCAAGGGGAATTGAACACAACAGTAGGGAGGTTATGCTTCAGTTATACAAGGCATTGGTGAGACCACATCTGGAGTACTGTGTACAGTATTGGTCTCCTTATTTAAGGAAGGATGTAAATGCGTTGGAAACAGTTCAGAGAAGGTTTACTAGACTAATACCTGGAATGGGCAGGTTGTCTTATGAGGAAAGGTTGGACAGGCTAGGCTTGTATCCGCTGGAGTTTAGAAGAGTAAGAGGTGACTTGATTGAAACATATAAGATCCTGAGGGGTCTGGACAGGGTGGATGTGGAGAGGATGTTTCCTCTTGTGGGAGAATCTAGAACTAGGGGTCACTGTTTCAAAATAAGGGGTCGCCCATTTAACACAGAGATGAGAAATTTTTTCTCACAGAGGGTCGTGAGTCTTTGGAATTCTCTTCCTCAGAGGGCGGTGGAAGCAGAGTCTTAGAATATTTTTAAGGCAGATGTAGATAGATTCTTGGTAAGCAAGGGGGTGAAAAGTTATCGGGCGTAGGCAGGAATGTGGAGTAATCAGATCAGCCATGATCTTATTGAATGGCGGAGCAGGCTAGAGGGGTCGAGTGGCCTACTCCTGCTCCTAATTCGTATGTTCATATGTTCGCTGCAGAGATGCTGTCGAAGAAGCCTTGGCGAGTTGCAGCAGTGCATCTTGCAGATGGTACACACTGCAGCCACGGTACGCCTGTGATGGAGGGAGTGAATATTTAAGGTGGTGGATGGGGTGCCAATCAAGCGGGCTGCTTTGTCCTGGATGGTGTCGAGCTTCAAGTGTTGTTGGAGCTGCACTCATCCAGGCAAGTGGAGAGTATTCCATCACACTCCTGACTTGTGCCTTGTAGATGGTGGAAAGGCTTTGGGGAGTCAGGAGGTGAGACACTTGCCGCAGAATACCTAGCCTCTGACCTGCTCTTGTTGCCACAGTATTTATGTGGCTAGTCCAGTTAGTTTCTGGTCAATGGTGACCCCCCCAGGATGTTGATGGTGGGGGATTCGGCGATGGTAATGCCGTTGAATGTCAAGGGGCAGTGGTTAGACTCTCGCTTGTTGGAGATAGTCATTGCCTGGCACTTCTGTGGTGCGAATGTTACCTGCCACTTATCAGCCCAAGCCTGAACGTTGTCCAGGTCTTGTTGCATGTGGGCATGGACTGCTTCATTATCTGAGGAGTTGTGAATGGTGCTGAACACTGTGCAGTCATCAGCAAACATTCCCATTTCTGACCTTATGTTGGAGGGAAGGTCATTGATGAAGCAGCTGAAGATGGTTGGGCCTAGGACACTGCCCTGAGGAACTCCTGCAGCGATGTCCTGGGGCTGTGATGATTGACCTTCAACCACCACAACCATCTTCCTTTGTGCTAGGTATGACTCCAGCCAGTGGAGCGTTTTCCCCGATTCCCATTGACTTCAGTTTTACTAGGGCTCCTTGATGCCACACTCGGTCAAATGCTGCCTTGATGTCAAGGGCGGTCACTCTTACCTCACCTCTGGAATTCAGCTCCTTTGTCCAAGTTTTGACCCAGGCTGTAATGAGGTCGGGAGCCAAGTGGTCTTGGCAGAACCCAAACTGGGCATCAGTGAGCAGGTTATTGGTGAGTAAGTGCCGCTTGATAGCGCTGTCGATGCCACCTTCCATCACTTTGCTGATGATTGAGAGTAGACGGATGGGACGGTAATTGGTCGGATTGGATTTGTCCTTTTTGTGGACAGGACATACCTGGGCTGTATTCCACATTGTCGGATAGATGCCAGTGCTGCAGCTGTACTGGAACAGCTTGGCTGTGTGAAAGATGGTGAAAGTAATGTCTTGCTGTAATAACTTAGATCTTCATATGGAAAAGAGAGATTCTAGTTTAAAGTGCAATATAAATTGCCTCCATCACGTACTTTCATAAGAACATAAGATGTAGGAGCAGGAGTAGGTCATTTGGCCCCTCGAGCCTGCTCCGCCATTCAATAAGATCATGGCTAATCTGATCTTGGCCTCAACTCCACTTCCCTGCCCACTCCCCATAACCCTTGACTCCCTTATCATTTAAAAATGTCTATCTCCACCTTAAATATATTCAATGACCCAGCTTCTACAGCTCTCTGGGGAAGAGAATTCCAAAGATTCACAACCCTCTGAGAGAAGAAATTCCTCCTCATTTCCAATTTAAAAGGTTTCTCCTTATTCTGAAATTATGGCCCCTAGTTCTAGATTCCCCCACGAGGGGAAACATCCTCTCTGCATCTACCCTGTCAAGATCCTTCAGAATCTTATATGTTTCAATAAGATCACCTCTCATTCTTCTAAACTCCAATGAGTATAGGCCCAACCTGCTCAACCTTTCTTCATAAGACAACCCCTTCATCTCCAGAATCAACCTCGTGTACCTTCTCTGAACTGCTTCCAGTGCAAGTATATCCTTTCTTAAATAAGGAGACCAAAACTGTACGCAGTACTCCAGGTATTGGTTCACCAACGCCCTGTACAGTTGTAACAGGACTTGCCTACTTTTATACTCCATCCCCTTTGCAATAAAGGCCAACATTCCATTTGCCTTCCTAATTACTTGCTGTACCTGCATGATTCATTTACAAGGACCCCCAGATCCCTCTGTACCTCAGCATTTTGTAATCTCTCCCCATTTAAATAATAATTTGCTTTTTTATTTTTCCTACCAAAGTGGATAACCTCGCATTTTCCCACATTACACTCCATCTGCCAAATTTTTGCCCACTCCCTTTGCAGATTCTTTGCGTCCTCCACACAATTTGCTTTCCCACCTATCTTTGTATCATCAGCAAATTTGGCTACATTACACTCAGTCCCTTCATCTAAGTCATTAATATAAATTGTAAATAGTTGAGGCCCCAGCACTGATCCCTACGGCACCCCACTAGTTATAGTTTGCCAACCTGAAAATGACCCATTTATCCTGACTCTGTTTTCTGTTAGTTAGTCAATCCTGTATCCATATTTCCCCCAACCCCGTCAGTTCTTATCTTGTGTAGTAACCTTTTATGCGGCAGGGAGACAGAAAGCAGGAAACTATAGACCAGCTAGCCGAACATCTGTCGTTGGGAAAATGCTGGAGTTCTTCATTAAGGAAGCAGTAGCAGGGCATTTGGAAAATGATAATGCAGTTGAGCAGAGTCAGCATGGTTTTATGAAAGGGAAATCATGTTTAACAAATTTGCTGGAGTTCTTTGAGGATGTAACGAGCAGGGTGGACAAGGGTGAGCCAGTGGATGTGGTGTATTTGGATTTCCAGAAGGCATTCGATAAGGTGCCACATAAAAGGTTGCTGCATAAGATAAGAGCTCACAGAATTGGGGGTAATATATTAGCATGGATAGAGAATTGGCTAACTAACAGAAAGCAGAGTCGGGATAAATGGGTAATTTTCTGGTTGGCAAACGGTAATTAGTGGGGTGCCACAGGGATCGGTGCTGGGGCCTCAACTATTTACAATCTACATTAATGACTTGGATGAGTGTAATGTAGCCAAGTTTGCAGATGATACAAAGATGGGTGGGAAAGCAAATTGTGTAGAGGACTCAAAAGAATCTGCAAAGGGTTATAGACAGGCTAAGTGAGTGGGCAAACTGTAGTGTATGTGCCTTTAAGAGCCCCCTGTGTACTGTAATGCTGGTAATGGCCACTCGGGCTATATAAGCCTGTATATTGTGTTGTATCAGTTAGTCGACCTCCAGACTTTGTTCAGTAAACACCTGTGAAACCTACTCCTGCCTTCAGTGTCTCTATTAACACACGGACACAACAGTGGCGACGAATTGGAAACGGGCTTACCTGCAATTCGGCAGCACCTCAAGGACATCGATTCCTCAGACGTCCAAAGTCGAAGAAAAGCAAGAAAAAGAAAAAGCTGTGGTTTCACCAGCTAGCCGGGCTGGTGGCAGGTACTGCAATAATCCTTCCTGGGCATCGGGCTGGGGCTCCATCGGCTGGCTCTGCAGCGAGGCCAAGCAGCGAAGGCAGAGGCAAGCAGTAACAGATGGGGAGGGAGCACTCGGGAGATGGCCGGCGCTGCAAGCGGGTCGGCGTTCAGACCTAGCAGAGAGAGTCCGGCGGGAACGAGTCTCCACCTGTAAATACATTTTTTTTTTAAACCGCGGAAAACAGCGTTGTCATCGGCAGCAGCGGCGGGGAAGCGCGGGAAGCACCATATCTTTTCTGCAGGAAAGAAAGAAAAGCGCGGGAAGCGCCATTTTTTTTCCAGGATGCCTAAGGCTGGCAATATTGATGCTTTTGATAACGATATAGAGGATTGAACCACATATGTGGAAAGAGTAGAGGTATATTGCACCGCAAATGGAATAGAAAATGATAATAAAGCGTCAATACTTCTAAATCTAATGGGCGCAAAGACATACGGGCTGTTACGAAACTTAATCACTCCAGCCAAACCAAAGGACAAGAATTTTAAGGAAATTGTTGATACCCTACAGGAGCACTTAAACCCAACACCGCTGCTGATAGCGGAATGATTCAAATTCTTCAAGAGGAATCAACACAAGAATGAAAGTAACGCTGATTACCTCACTGAATTAAGAAAGCTATCAAAGCACTGCCAATTCGGGGCAGGACTAGCAGATTATCTTCGAGACAAATTCGTCTGCGGTCTCCTAAGTGAAGGAACACAGAAAAGGCTGCTTTCTGAGAAAGATTTGACACTGGACAAGGCTTTCAGTATGGCTGTATCATACGAAGCAGCCGCAAGAGGAGCTGCAGAGATACAACAAAAGACACAGGACTTCAGCACCCATGAAATGACACAGGGTTTCGAGAGATGTTATCGCTGCGGCAGATCCACCCATGACCAGAGGGACTGCTGGTTCAAGGACAAAGCATGCAGGCAATGCGGAAAGATTGGACACATTGCACGGGTATGCCGATCTGGACAAAAAAAATCCACGGACAGGAAAAAAAAAATCAATAAAGAAAAGTACAGAAAGGTACAAATGATGACGGACAGTAGCTCCGAAGACCAGAAGAGCGATAGCGACTCCGAAAACAAGAGACTAAGCTGTCTCAAATTACATAATGTAATTGCCAAAGAAGATTACCAGACCATTTGGGTTACCCTCACGATAGCAGGGTCCCCAGTTAAAATGGAGCTAGATACAGGATCAGCTCTGACCGTCATAAATCGACGAGATTACGAGCGGCTATTTCCGCATATACCTTTAAAAGACACATCCATTATCTTGAAAACATATACGGGGCAGAAAGTATACCCCAAAGGAAAAATAAGGGTGCCTGTTGTATACAACGGCAAGGAAATACAGAAGTTGTATTTATACGTTCTACAAGATGGTGGTCCACCGCTGTTGGGACGTGAATGGATCAGGAAAATACGTTTAGACTGGCACTCCATTCAGGCACTGACGGTGACCAGTAAGGAAAAAAATGATGACGTCATACCTGAACGATGAAAAGACATCTTGGCCAACGCCAAGGAAGTGTTTCAAGAGAAACTAGGAACATTGAAAGGCATCACCGCCTCAATAAAAGTGGAAGATGCGGCAATTCCCAAGTTTTTTAAGGCAAGACCGGTGCCATACGCAATTCATCCAGCAGTCGAGGCAGAGCTGGAGAATTTGGAAAAGGCAGGCGTATTATCCAAAATAGATTGGAGCGAGTGGGCAACACCCATCGTCCCGGTCATGAAGAAAACGTTGAATAATGATAAATCTGAAGAACAGAGAAAAATTCGCATCTGTGGAGACTTCAAGGTGACTGTAAACCCGGTCCTTCACACGGTACAGTATCCTCTTCCGAGGATAGAAGATATTTTCGCCTCACTATCCGGAGGGAAACGTTTCACCAAAATTGACTTGGCACAGGCATATCTACAGATGGAGGTTGAGGAGACATCTAAAAAGTATCTCACGATAAATACACACAAAGGCCTGTACCAGTACAATCGACTGGTTTTCAGAGTAGCATCCGCTCCAGCTATCTGGCAAAGAGCTATGGAGCAAGTCCTGCAAGGGATTCCGGGGACTCAATGCTACCTAGACGACATCCTTGTAACAGGAGAAAATGACAACGAGCACCTTGCCAATTTGGAGCAGGTGCTCACTAGGCTGAGAGAACGGGGCCTACAAGCAAATCGCCCCAAATGCGAAGTTTTCCAGAATCAAATATCATATTGTGGCCACATAGTTAATAAGGAAGGGTTGCATAAGTCACCTGAAAAAATTGAAGCGGATTAATAAATTACTATCATAAATTTTTACTGAACTTATCAACTCTTCTGCACCCTTTTAATGAACTGCTACAAACAGGAGTAATTTGGAAATGGAGCGAAGACTGTAAACGTGCCTTCCATAAATGCAAAGACTTAATCACGTCCAAAGAAGTTTTGGCTCATTACAACCCATCACTGCCAATCAGACTGGCGTGCGATGCATCCCCTTACGGCGTAGGAGCAGTATTATCGCATAGATTCCCTGATGGCTCGGGACGGCCGATAGCTTTTGCGTCACGCTCATTGAACTCAGCTGAGCGTAACTATGCCCAAATCGACAGGGAAGCACTCAGCCTGGTATGGGGAGTGAAGAAATTCAACCATTACCTACACGGACAAAAATTTACCTTGTTGACTGACCATCAACCCCTCATCTCCATATTCAACCCTAAAAAGGGTGTTCCCATTATGACAGCGCAAAGGCTACAGAGGTGGTCCCTTTTTCTAGGGGCACACCAATATAACATAGAATACAAAGGATCAAAACAGCATGGGAATGCTGATGGTTTATCATGCCTACCGTTGCCAACGGTAGAAGAGGCACCTACCGTAGACCCAGTGGAGATTTTCCACTCTACCATAGTCGAATGTCTACCAGTAACAAATTCTGCCATTGAAAGGGAAACTAGAAATGACCCGACTCTCTCACGAGTCTACGATTTAACAGTGAAGGGATGGCCAGCACATGGCGAACCACTGTTGCCAGCATTCTCGCAAAGAAGAGAACAGCTGTCAGTGTGCCGAGGAACCTTGATGTGTGGATCCAGAGTGGTGATTCCACCCAAACTCCAGGATAAAGTTCTAAAGGAGCTTCACGAGGGGCATCTGGGTGGAGTAAAAATGAAGAACCTAGCCAGGGCGTTTGTATGGTGGCCAGGTATCGATGGAGACATCGAAGAAATGACCAAGAGCTGCCTAGGATGCCAGAAGGTCCAAAACGCTCCACCACACGCCCCTCTACATCCATGGGAGAGGCCCTCATCTCCATGGCAAAGGGTACACATCGACTTTTCTGGTCCATTTATGGACTCAATGTTCTTAATCGCGGTTGATGCACACTCCAAGTGGCCGGAGGTAATAAAGATGTCCTCCACCACCACGGAAAAAACCATCACAGTATTAAGGACCATATTTGCCAGGAATGGGCTGCCTGAACAGATCTGTTCTGATAATGGACCGCAATTTGTGTCCGAAGAATTCAGGAAGTTCTTAAAAAACAATGGGGTTAAGCACTACACGTCCGCCCCATACCATCCCGCCACCAATGGATTGGCTGAAAGGTTTGTCCAGACCTTCAAGAAGGCCATAAAGGCCATGGGTAATGAAGGCATAAAACTTCAGCATAAGGTGGATAACTTCTTGTTTGCATACAGGAATGCAACACATATGGTTACAAACCAAACTCCCGCCATGATGTTCTTCAATAGAAGCCTAAGATGTCGGCTGGATTTGATCAAGCAAACATCAGAAGGGACGTGGAGAACCGGCAATTTCAAGGCATGAATGAAAGGCCAACTAGAACCTTCCAGATAGGTCAACAAGTTTTGGCCCGGGACTACCGTACCGAGAAATGGCAGCCTGGAACTATCTGCACACGACTAGGGCCACTGATGTATACCGTGGACATTGGAGAAAGCACGCTGACCAAATCATAGAGTCATCCGAAAAGGGACAACCTACACCACAACTCTATGCGCCTAATGATGAAGTAGAGATACCCATAGTATCTACCTCCAATCCGGTGATACTGGAACCCGATGAACCCGACACTGGCATTTAAGCCGAATCAGCCTTGCCAAAAGAACCTACTACACCACCAGAAACTACTACACCACCGAGGCGTTATCCGGACCGAGTCAGGAAGCCTCCAGAGAGACTGACTTATAATTGATTAACTGCAGCAATGTGTAGATTATTGTTCTTGTAACATGTAATTAATGATTACTTAAAATATTATGTACTGGTTGGCTAAAAGGGGAGGAATTGTAGTGTATGTGCCTTTAAGAGTCCCGTGTACTGTAATGCCGGTAATGGCCACTCGGGCTATATAAGCCTGTATATTGTGTTGTATCAGTTAGTCGACCTCCAGACTTTGTTCAGTAAACACCTGTGAAACCTACTCCTGCCTTCAGTGTCTCTATTAACACACGGACACAACACAAACATTTCGCAGATGGAGTATAATATGGGAAAGTGCGAGGTTATCCACTTTGGCAGGAAAAATAAAAAAGCAAATTATTATTTAAATGGAGAGAGATTACAAAATGCTACAGTTCAGAGGGACCTGGGGGTCCTTGTGCATGGAACACAAAAGGTTAGCATGCAGGTACAGCAAGTAATCAAAAAGGCACATGGAATGTTGGCCTTTATTTCAAGGGGGTTGGAGTATAAAAGCAGGGAAGTCCTGCTACAACTGTACAGGTTGTGATGAAATATATGCCTTCATCAGCCCCTGTGTTTTACCTGCATTGTATTGTGTGTACCGCCCCCTTTTTCCTATTGTGTGTATTGGCTCTGCCCCTGTCTTTTGTCATATAAAGGTCTCAAGAGCTGTATGAGTCATTTCTGCCAGACGAATCCGATGTGGAAAGACATGCAATGTTCTTAGTGATTAAAAGCCTTCAGTTGAATCCTTTAATTCCTTGTCTTTGAGTTATTGATGGCACATCACAGGTATTGGTGAGATCACACCTTGAGTACTGCATACAGTTTTGGTCTCCTTATTTAAGGAAGGATATACTTGCAATGGAGGCAGTTCCGAGACGATTCACACGATTGATTCCTGAGATGAGAGGGGTTGACTTATGAAGAAAGGTTGAGCAGGTTGGGCCTATACTCATTGGAATTTAGAAGAATGAGAGGTAAAATTATTGAAACATATAAGATACTGAGGGGGCTCGACAAGGTAAATGCAGAGAGGATGTTTCCCTTCGTGGGGAAATCGAGAACTCGGGGGCATAGCTTCAGAATAAAGGATCGCCCTTTTAGAATGGAGATGAGGAGGAATTTCTTCTCTCAGAGGGTCGTTGATCTGTGGAATTCCCTGCCCCAGATCATTAAATACATTTAATGTGGAGATAGACAGATTTTTACAAGATAAAGGAGTGAAGGGTATTGGGGAGTGGGCAGGGCAGGGAAGTGGCTTTGAGCTCAAGATCAGCCATGATCTTATTGAATGGCGGAGCAGGCTCGAGGGGCCAAGTGGCCTGTTCCTGCTCCTATTTCTTATGTTCTTACTTATTTATACTACGGAGATTTATGAGTCACCTCTCTGGCAGTTGCAGATCCAGACCAGTTAATTAATTAAATAGCCCCACCCACTCTCCAGCACAGAGCCCTGCCCAAGCCTGGAAGAAACACAACTTAAAAACAGTAAATTTAAGTTAAATGCTAATTGCAAGCACACAAGACTAGATTTTATTAAAAAAAGATTAACCCTTAAGATTTACTCCCTTACTCACCAAACTCGCACATTTACACTCTGTTCCAAGCTGCACTCTGCACCTCCCCAACATTACCTGGAATTTTACAGCAAAGACCCAACAGGTCTATGCGTCACATGAGCCTCCTCCCACCCTATTTCATCTCACCTTATCAACATATCCTTCTATTCCTTTCTCCCTCATGTGCTTATCTAGCTTCCCCTTAAATGCATCTGTGCTATTCACCTCAATTACTCCCTGTGATAGCGAGTTCCACATTCTCCCCACTCTCTGGGTAAAGAAATTTCTCCTGAATTCCCTATTGGATTTATTAGTGACTCTCTTATATTGATGGTCTCTAGGTCTGGTCTCCCCAGCATCTGCCCCCATCTCAGCCCCATTGCTGGTTTCACGATTAGTCTCCTTGCGGGCCTCCCATCCTCCACCCTCAAAAAATTCCAAATCGTCTTAAGACTCCACCACTTGTACCCTGTCTCACACCCCCCACGTGCCCACCACGCTTGTCTTCACCGGCCTACACTGGCTTCCCCAGCGCATCAAATTTAAACTCATCTACAAATCTCTCTACAGCCTCAACACACTCAACCTCTGCAACCTTCTCCATCCTTATATCCTCTCCCATACCTTCCAGTTCACTTTGCATCCCTCCCTTATGCCCTCCCACAAAGACTCAGCACCTGCACTTTTTCTCCTCTGTGAAATGCCTTGGGTAATTTTTCTGTAAAAGGGCCACTTGATGCTGATGGTGCGTCGGGCCAGGAGCCTGGTATTCCCGCTGCTGCTTACTTGCTATAATGTAAGGAAGGCTTCCAAAAGTGTCTGAATCTCAAAGCAGACATGACCGGAAGCTCCCAGACTCACTCCCTGGTCTGTGCCGAGTGGCTTGAACTCAGCCAGAGTAGTGGTTGAGGTGAAATCACTGGCCTCAGCACTCCTGAACTCCGAAGGCAAGAAATCAGCGAAAGAGTCATCTTCACTATTTCTCTCCTCTCAGGCAGTCCCTCAGAACCGAGGATGACTTGCTTCCACACTAAAAATGAGTTCTCAGGTGACTGATGAGTCCAATGTGGGACCGACAGTCTCTGTCACAGGTGGGGCAGATGGTGGTTGAAGGGGTGGGTGGGTAGGGTGCTTGGGTTGACGTGCGCTCCTTCCGCTGCTTGCACTTGGGTTCTGCTTGCTCCCGGCGAAGAGATTCGAGGTGTTCGGCACCTTCCCGGATGCTTCTCCTCCACTTTGTGCGGTCTTGGGCCAGGGATTCCCAGGTGTCGATGGGGATGTTGCACTTTTTCAAAGAGGCTTTGAGGGTGCCCTTGAAGTGTTTCCTCTGCCCACCTGGGGCTCTCTTGCCGTGTCGGAGCTCCGAGTAGAGCGCTTGTTTTGGGAGTCTCATATCGGGCATGCGGACAATGTGGCCAGTCCATCGGGGCTGATCGAGCATGGTCAAAACTTCGATGCTGGGGTTGGCCTGAGCGAGAACACGGATGTTGGTGTGCCTATCCTGCCAATGGATTTGCAGGATCTTGTGGAGGCAGCATTGGTGGTACCTCTCCAGTGCTTTGAGGTGCCTGCTGTACATGGTCTATGTCTCTGAGGCATACAGGAGGGCGGGCATTGCTACTGCTCTGTAGACCATGAGCTTGGTGCCGGGTCTGTGTTGATGTCAGGATCAAGCCAGGCGGTGAGTCCCTCTACAGTTGAATAGCTGGGAGGGGTCTGTAATCCTACAGCAGGTGAGAAGGCCCAGTGGACAATGGTCATGTTTTGGTGATTATAGGGTCAAGCAATGCGGAGTGGACACTCTCTCCCCAGAGGGACACACCCCATTTTTCTTTGTTCTCGGGATGCGGGTGATGCTGGCAAGGCCACATTTATTGCTCGGAGAAGTTGGTGGGGCCCGCCTCCCCATCCCATCCTCAGCTATATCCAAGAAGCATTGGCTGCAGGTTGGCTGAGAAAAGGTCCCAGTGTAGAACAGCTGGGGTTTAACCAGCTAAAACCATGAAGGTGACCAGCACACAGTATGAGTAAGGCTTCTGCTTCCTGTGCGGCCTGGACCAATCTGCCCATGAGGGTGCTGGATTGTAGGGTTACTTGGAGCCGAGTGGGGTGAGACCCGGCCGTCCTCCCGGGGCCGATCAGTGTGCCCAGGCTGGCTGGCCAATCATCTACAACAGGGGTTCTCAACCTTTTTGCTTCCGAGCTCCCCCCCCCCCCCCGTGGAATAAAAATTCCACGGACCCCATGTAACACAAGTATTTTTTCTGTATAAAGATTAGTTATTAATAGCGCTATTGCACCTTACATAAAGAAGAATTTATTAAGTCTGAAATTTACATAAGCAAAATACTGCGGATGCTGGAAATCTGAAATAAAAACAGAAAATGCTGGAAACACTCAGCAGGTCAGGCAGCATCTGTGGAGAAACGGAGTGGATGGCACACGAGAGAAATTTAGAAATAAACAGGGCCCCGAGTGACTTTACCAACCCGACCTCATCGCCATAAATCCTGTGGTGACAAAGGCAGCCCCCCTCTTTCCTCCTCCCCAACCCTTTCACAAATAGCCGGTGGTATCGTAAAGGTGCGAGCGCCCAGACTAGGCTGCTCCGTCCTTCAGAGAAGCACATGGCCATGTATGTAAAGCTCCGAGTTTGAGGTATGAGGAAAATCGCAATACCGCCTTCGACTATTTTATTCACTCAGACTGAAGACATTGAAGGAGTCACACCGGATCCCAATTATTACGGCCTTGCCGCAGGCCCAGAGGCTGGAAAGTCTCTTTCTTTCCTAGCCGCCACCCCCGAAGGCCACGTGGCACGCACTCTCTCCATTGACAGCGCTCTTTGCAAATGCGCGAGCGGCTTCCAACCCACACAGGGTGGCTCCGCACCAGGGGAAAGGAAAGGGCTGAAAGGAAGGCTGGTGCTACCTTGGCCCGTGCAACGACAGACTAACTGGCAGATTGCCCCGCCCCCAACTCAGGTTTTAATCCCCTGGAAGAGAAGCTATAACTTCCACTATTTTATTTAATAGTTAAAAGTGGCGAGAGGTTTATGAATATGGAAGCTGGATCAAAAAACAAGATAAATACTGCTGTAAATGTCAGTGACACACAAAGGGACTGGTCTGAGTGTTCAAATGGTGTCCAACAGTAAGAACCTGAATTGACTGCGCATGCACAGTCCTTGTATCACTGAGGCTATTCTACTCCTCTCAATGTACAGGGGAGACTGCTGATCTTTATGCTACAAACATCAGTAGTCTCCCCTGTGTATTGATGGGACAAACCAACTGGCAGGCCCCCTGAAATCTTCTTGCAGACCCCTCGGGGTTGACCTGGCCAGCCTCCCATCTACCACCCTCCGTAAACTTCAGCTCATCCAAAACTGCCCGTATCTTAACTCGCACCATATCCTGTTCACCCATCACCCCTGTGCTCACCGACCTACACTGGCTCCCAGTCCGGCAAAGTCTCGAATTTAAAATTTTCATCCTTGTGTTCAAATCCCTCCATGGCATCACCCCTCCCTATCTCTGTAACCTCCTCCAGCCCTACAACCCTCCGAGGTATCTGCGCTTCTCCAATTCTGGCCTCTTGCGCATCCCCGATTTTAATCACTCCACCATTGGCCTTCAGCTGCCTAGACCCTAAGCTGTGGGATACCTTCCCTAAATCTCTCCGCCTCTCTCTTCTCCTTTAAGCTTATCTTTGACCAAGCTTTTGGTCATTTGTTCTAATATCTCCTTATGTGGCTCGGTGTCAATTTATGATTGATAACACTCCTATGAAGCACCTTGGAACGTTCTACTATGTTAAAGGCGCTATATAAATGCAAGTTGTTGTTCTTGACTTGGTTCTGACGTCCATTGGCAAACCTGTTGATGTAAGAAAAAGGAGTCTTACCATCAAGTAACTTTAAAGTAAGCTTTAAGTAACTTATAAACACACTATATACAAGAGAGGTCTTTACCATGCCTCTGGTAGAAGCCTCTTACAATACTGAACAGACCAGTATTTATACCAGTCCAACAGGAAGTGACATATGACAGGAAGTGAGGTATGTACACCGTTCATAGTTCATAGTTCACAGGAAGTGATGACATAACTTCCCGGAAGTTATTATTATTATCACATTCTTCCCTCCTGCAGGATTAGGAGGCTGTGGTCTACCTTTTGGTCCGCAGCCGCCGAACAAGGAAGAGTCGCACCCGTTTGGATTCCCGTCGTAGAGGGTCGCTGGTCCGCTTACATGCGGTTGGCCATTGGTCAGAGTCTGTGTGGCCTGGATTGCCCTGTGAAGGGTCGGGGAGATCATGGCTTCGAGTATGAGCCCCAATAGGTTCAAAGTCGGACTGCCTCTGTTCAGAGGGAGGTGCAGAGCTGGTCTGTGGCGGATCAGTACTTTCATGCACGGTACTGGGAGGGTCGCAACCTTGAGTACGGGGTTCTACCGGCACCAAGCTAGTTGGTGTCCGATCAGGATCCTGGAGAGGGGTACCCGATAGGTCCCAAGAGTATCCTGGTGAAATGCCATCACCCGATGTCCCACTAGGTCCTGGTGGGCAGGGAGCCAGATCCCGTAATGATACGGTAGATTCTCGGCCGTCGGAATATCGTATGTTTGCATAGGTGGGGTTGGCATTGGTTAGTTCGACCTCGTCTACGAGAGGGTCATTTTTAGACGTCCGAACGTATCTTCGGAGTAATACAGGTCCAGGAGTAGTTAGCCATGACGGGAGTGATGTCCCATGAGATGAGCGATGCTGGAATCCAAAGAACTGCTCGAGGTGTAGTATTTGTGGCTGTAGAAAGCAGGGACCGTATAGAGTGCAATGCATCCGGAAGCACTGTTTCCCATTGCTGGTCTGGTAGGCCCCGAGATCTTAAAGCGAGACGTATGGAATTCCAGATGATACCGTTATACCTCTCTACCTGCCCATTTCCGATGGGATGGTATGGTGTTGTTTTGCTTGTAGCAATTCCCCGTTCTGAGAGGTGGTCCTTGAGTTCCCTTGACATAAAGGATGGACCCCGATCTGAGTGAATATAAGCCGGCATGCCACAGAGAGAAAATACCTGCTCAAGGCAGCAGATTACTGTGGACGCCAGCATATTGGAGCAGGGGAAGGCAAACGGAAAACGTGAATATTCGTCGATCATGGTGAGCAAATATGTGTTCCGAGTTGGAGAGGGCACTGGGCCCTTAAAATCGATGCTAAGTCGTTGCATCGGTTGGGTTGCATGTATGAGTATACCATCTGAGGGGCGGAAGAACTGAGGTTTTAATTCCGCACAAAGCCGGCATTCTGAGCATATTTTCTTTACATCTCCAGTGGAAAAAGGGAGATTCCGTGATCGTACGAAATGTAGCATGCGCGTAACGCCAGGATGACACAATCCATTGTGGACATCCATGAGAGTAGAGGATGACATAGTGGAGCAGAATGCCCGTGTGAGGGTGTCCGGGGCTACATTCTCCTTGCCAGGCCGATAGAGAATGGTATAACCAAAAGAGGCCAGTTCCATCCTCCAAAGTTGTATTTTATTATTCTTAATTTTGGTTCGTTTTCGATTATCGAGCATGAAGGCGACTGATCGTTGGTCCGTGATCAATGTAAAGTGCTGGCGAGCTAGAAAATCGTTCCACTTCCGTACTGCCTCTATGATTGCTGTGGCTTCTTTCTCAACCGGAGGATAATGTAGCTCGGCACCTTGTAAGGTCCTGGACATAAATGCTACAGGACGACCTTCCTGATTCAGAGTAGCCGAGATTGCCACCTCCGAGGCATCACATTCAACCACGAAAGGGAGATTCTCATCGATGGAGTGAAGAGCCGCTTTCTCCAACTGTTTTTTGAGAAGGTTAAAGGCTGCAACAGCCGCTGTTCCCAGTGGAAATGATCTAGCATGCAGCAAGGGTTGGATTTTGTCCGAAAAATGAGGAATCCATTTAGCGTAGTATGCAAACAGACCGAGAGCCCGACGTAAAGAAGCCGGATTCTTAGGTGACGGGAGCTCTTGGAGCGGGCGAAGTCTTTCTGGGTCTGGCTTAATGATACCATTGCCTACGCAGTAGCCAAGGATGTTGATGGTCGGTTGCGACTCAACAGATTTGGATTCATTCAGGGTCAAATTACAGCGATGGAGGGCATCCCAAAATTTTTGGAGGTTGGCGTCGTGTTCCTGTTGATCGTGACCTGCAATGGTAATGTTATCAAGATAGGGAAAAGTGTCCCTTAGGTTTTCCTGCTTAACCAGGCCATCCATTGCCCGATGGAAGACAGCCACTCCATTAGTAACCCCGAATGGGAGGCGACGAAATTGGTACAGCCGTCCATTAGCCTCAAAGGCCGTGTACTGCTTATCTGAGACCTTCAAGGGTACCTGATGATAGGCACTTTTTAAATCGTAAGTTGAGAACACTTTGTATTCGGCCAGTTTATTAACCATATATCATCAATGCGTGGCAATGGGTAGGCATCCAAGTCGGTATATTGATTGATGGTTTGCGAATAATCGATGCATAGTCGCTGTTTGTGAGGTTTTAGAGGGCGATGAACATGGTTCGATGATGTCCTCTGCTAGAAGTCGAGAGATTTCAGCCGCAATAAAAGATTGGTCTTCCTGATTAAAGCGCCGCGATTTCGTTATTATTGGTTTGCATTGAGGCGGAATACTGGCAAATAATGAGGGTTCATCAAGTGAAGCTGCTGACAATGCACAAAACGGTAATTTAGACGGTATGTTAGAAATAGTAAGTCCGGGTTTGGATCCACCAAACTCAATGGTGAGTTTCTTATGCTGTTTTTGGAAGTCCAGCCCTAAGAGGAGATCACTACATAAGTCCTTGAGCACCGAAAGTTGGGTGGAGGGATACATACGACCATGAAGTGTCATATCAACAACACAAAAGCCGGAGATTCTGGTATTAAGTGATGACTGAGCCATCGCAATTGCCTGGTCCGATGGGAAGACACGTAGTTTCAATTTCGCAACAATCTGTTCCTTAATGAGACTATCAGTACTTCCTGAGTCAATTAAGGCATCTAAGGTATGCCCTTTAATTGAAATTTTTGTGGCTGCATGAGACAGGTTCTGTGGGCAAGCAGCTGTAATTGGTGTCGTTGCACAGAGAGTGGCTAAAACTCTCGGTGTGCTTCTTCGGGAGAGAGCTCGAGAGGAAGCTTGATAGGTCCTAGCTGGAGCATCTTGATAGGCCCTAATTGGGGCAGTTCGGTAGGCCTTAGCTGGATTGGCCCTCGTAGAGGCCCTTGATAGGCAAACTTTAGCAAAGTGTCCTTTTTTTTTTGCAATAACTGCAGATTGCATTGCGAGCAGGGCAGGTTTTCCTAGGGTGAAAAGCATCTCCACAAAAGAAGCACTCCTTCCTAGATTGCCAAGAGGCTGCTAAAGTGGGGTCATCCTCCTCTTCTTCATCAGAATTAGATTCCCCCATGATAGGGTTCACCTGAGACCGCTTGAATTGTCTGGTTGCAGCTACAGCAGCAGATCGAGATCTGGGCAGCTGATAGAGGTCTGCATTTCTCTTTGCCAAATCCAGAGAACAAGCTAGGTCAAAAGCTTTTTGTAGCTCAAGTGTTTTACTTTCTAGTAGACGCTGGCGTATAAATGGAGAGGCAATCCCGCAGATGAAAACATCACGAATCATTTCTTGGCGGTACAGCTCAGCTGAGGCTGCCTGAAAGTTACAATCTATGCTGAGCCTGCGAAGTTCTTGCAGGAATTCGTCAATTGATTCCCCTGGCCCTTGTTGGGCTGTGGCCAGTAGATGTCTAGCATAGACCTCATTTGGGGTCTTGGCATACAGTTTCTTAAGTGCCCAAATCACCTCATCGTAATTATCCCATTCATCAACATATTCGAACACTTTTGGGGTTACATAATTGATAAGTATCCTCAATCTAGCAGGAGCATCCGCTTTACATTCATCCAGAAAATTCTCAAAAGTACGGTACCAATGCTTCCATACCCTGCCAGCTGCTGGTGTATTCGGGTCCAAGTCCAGACGAATAGGCCTAAGGATTCTCTCCATGATGGGTGGTTCCCTAGATCCTTAACTCCAAGTTTGTCCAAAGGTCTAGTATTTGTGAGTGTAAATACTAAGTTACTTAAATTGATGTAAGAAAAAGGAGTCTTACCATCAAGTAACTTTAAAGTAAGCTTTAAGTAACTTATAAACACACTATATGTGGTAAACCACTGTTTGTATTCCTGTTTGTCCTGTTTGTATTCCACTGTGTACATGCCTGGACATGCCTCGGCTGACTCCTCCCACAGGTCCTAGTATAAAGGTGACTGCTCCCCAGCCCTTAGTATCATGGACCGGTCGACCACGCGAGGCAGACCTCCATTCTGTTGTTAATAAAAGCCTTTAGTTACTCTTCTAACTCTCAGTCTTTTATGAGTAATTGATAGCGCATCACTATATACAAGAGAGGTCTTTACCATGCCTCTGGTAGAAGCCTCTTACAATACTGAACAGACCAGTATTTATACCAGTCCAACAGGAAGTGACATATGACAGGAAGTGAGGTATGTACACAGTTCATAGTTCACAGTTCACAGGAAGTGATGACATAACTTCCCGGAAGTTATTATTATTATCACACCTGTCATCTTATAGCCACCTCCACACCCCCCCCCCCAAGTATAGTGACTAGATCATCATTTGATAACTGATCAGTGCAGGAATGAGTCCTCGCCTGGTAACAGTAGGTGCCTGGAACTAATCACAAGCTGAACCATGAGCCATGAGATGGCAGCTGTGAGAAATGGGTTGGTGTCGAGGGTGAAATGTCAAACTTGTCCAGTAGGGGGCGGTCTGCTGGGGTTGTGGCTAAGGCACATTGTTTGGGCAGAGTGGAGGAAGCTTTGCTTTGAATCCAGCTCGACGACTTGAAATGGAAAGTGTTCCATTCCCCAGCACCAACATACTTGATGAGCACAAAAACTTATAGAAGAGTAGGAACAACACTACACTCGCACTGTGGGACACAGAGTATCGATGCCTCAACCAAAACTATTCGCCAGCCTCAGAAGGAAAAGTCCAAGTGAGCCAGAGGCTCTTGACACTGTACCAAAGCCATTGCCCTCCCTCCCTTCTCGCCTGGAGCAGCTGGTAGGAGTTTGACCTGCAGACCCACCATTATCTGGGCAACACATTGTGGAGTCCACTTCAACAACAACAACTGGCATTTATACATGCACCTTTAACATAGTAAAAATCCCAAGGTGCTTCACAGGAGTGTTATGAAATCAAGAACAAGATATTAGGAACACCTTAAAGGAAGAGAGAGGCTGAGAGGTTTAAAGAGGGAATTCCAGAGCTGAGGGCCTAGATGGCTGAAGGCACCGCCGCCAACATCCTCCCATTGGACCGGCTCATTAAGGCCTTCTTTTCGGCACAGCTCACTCCACCGACCCCAACTACTGCCTACTGGGTACGTGCTGTGCGAAGAGTCCAAAGATGCCCTCAGGAATTGGTTGGTGAGTGCTAGACCACGAGCCTAGAGAATCCCTCTTGACCACAAAATTAAAGCGCCTTTAGCAAACAGAAAGGTGAACTAGGATTGTTTTTATGGCATTGTGGTTAAATACAACCCTTTCCCTCCTTAACCACCCTCCCGGCCTCACAACAAACTGCGTCATAATTCATCTGACAATTGATCTGAAGAGGCTTCAAGTACCACTCCAAAGGCCTTTGCTTTCGGACAACACTTCACTCTGCAATGACACTAACCGGGTGCTGCTCAGTACACAAGTGGCTCCACTTGATGAATTTAATTGAAGAGGCAAAGGAAATCATCAACCACAACATCTGCCATCAGGTCTGATGGTCACACAGACTCCGGTACTCTGGTCAGAACCAGGGCCAACCTTACGGAGGGGTGTCCACCCAGGGCACCGTAGTCAGGGGGTGCCCACCCAGGGCACCGTAGTCAGGGGGCGCCGTGGTCAAGAGGGTCTGACATTAACAGCGTTGACCTCTGTGAAGAACTTGCCCATCTCCAAGGTCTGTTTCCAACGGACTGCAGGGCTCCTCAAGAAGAGCAAACTTCAAGTTTCAAGAGCAAGTTCCCAAATATGGACAGCACTCAGGATCCTGTTAACCATACCCGTATCGGTGGCAAGCAGCAAACAGAGCTTCTCAAAGTTGAAGCTCATGAAAACATATTTGCGATGGGAGACGGCAGGCTATCTTCGTTGGCCACCACAAGAATGATGCGGCTCAAAATATCTTGGTGAATAAAGTCTTTTATTTGTTATTGTTATTTATTAGTTTAGTGTTTAATGTAATGCTTAGTTTATTTGTCACTAATGCTATTCTTTGACTTATCACGGGGGCATGGTGGCATAGTGGTTAGCACTGTTGCCTTACAGCGCCAGGGACCCGGGTTCAAATCTGGCCTCGGGTGACTGTCTGGGTGGAGTTTGCACATTCTCCCTGTGTCTGTGTGGGTTTCCTCCGGGTGCTCCGGTTTCCTCCCACAGTCCAAAGATGTGCGGGTTAGGTTGATTGGCTATGATAAATTGACCCTTAGTGTTAGGGGATTAAATACGTGGGGTTACGGGGATAGGGTGGGATATGTGTCGGTGCAGGCTCGATGGGCCGAAATGGCCTCTATCTGCACTGTGGGGATTCTGTGATTGTGATTTATTGTTTATTATTTAAATTACAAAAAAACTTTCGAGATTACAGCTTTATTTCTGAAACTTTCACTAACACTACTGCATACTTAAACTCAAAGAAAATGCGCCAAAATACTAGCGCATCCAGGGCAGTATTTTCACTAAGCTGGCCCTGGTCAGAACGATCCCTTCCTGTAACAACCACTTTAAACTTATGGTTATGTAGGAGGGCCAATACGAAGGAAACTCACCAGCAGACTAACTTCTCCAGTTAGCACTCGCAGCTGCTGCTGATAGCTCAGGCACTTCACCGGCTGCTCCAAAGTGAGATTTAAGAGTGAGCACCAGTCACTGCCTTCAGTAAGAGCCTCCCTCCCCTGTTGTGGGACACACACAACCAGAAGCACAAAGAGCAGATGCATTGGGGCCAAAAAATCTGCTTGGCAGCAAGTTAGAGCAGATTTACAATCCTGACTGGGGAGAGGACCATGGATGGCAGGACAGCTGGTGTTCAGATTCTCTGGCCATATTCCTCCCAGGCATGGGTACTTTATGGTTAGTAACTCACTTTTTTTCTACAATTTTTCAGCGGCAGAGTGAGCTGCAGGCAGGGAAGGGTCTCGCCGCCATGCACTGGACCCAGGATAGGAAGAGGGAGTGGGGGAGGGAGACTAGAGGCTGATGCTGAAAGCAGAGCAAAGGGCTGGGGCAGAGACTGAAGGAAGGGGACAGGTGAAGGGAAGGGAAGGGGTTGGAGACAGAGGCTCAAGGGAGGGGAATGGGTTGGGGACAGAGACTGAGGGGAGGGGCTGGGGACAGAGACTGAGAGGAGGGGCTGGGGATAGAGGCTGAGGGGAGGGGCTGAGGACAGAGACTGAGGGAGAGGCTGAGAACAGAGACTGAGGGGAGGGGCTGAGGGGAGGAGAAGGGGCTGGGGACAGAGACTGAGGGGAGGGGCTGAGGACAGAGACTGAGGGAGGGGCTGAGGACAGAGACTGAGGGGAGGGGCTGAGGGGAGGAGAAGGGGCTGGGGACAGAGACTGAGGGGAGGAGCTGAGGACAGAGACTGAGGGAGGGGCTGAGGACAGAGACTGAGGGGAGGGGCTGAGGGGAGGAGAAGGGGCTGGGGACAGAGACTGAGGGGAGGGGCTGAGGACAGAGACTGAGGGAGGGGCTGAGGACAGAGACTGAGGGGAGGAGAAGGGGCTGGGGACAGAGACTGAGGGGAGAGGAAGGGGCTGGGGACAGAGACGGAGGGGAGGGGCTGAGGACAGAGACTCATGAGGGGCTGAGGACAGAGACTGAGGGGCGGGGTAGGGGCTGGAGACTCGGGAGGGGGAGGGACTGTGGACAGAGACAGAGGGGAGGGAGGCTGAAGGAGGGGAGAAGGTCCAGTTTGGAGGTACAGTTAGAGCAGGACACAGTGCGGAGTCGGAATTGTAAATGAGGATTGTAGGGAGGAGGAGGAAGTGTAGGTGGGATGGGGTACCTGGAGCTATGGAGGCGAGTTTAAAAGATGGCCATGATATACATTGAACCAGGACAAGACATGGAGGGGGAGAAAGAGAGTGAGGCAGGGGAGGGTCTCGCCGCCATGCACTGGACCCAGGATAGGAAGAGGGAGTCGGGGAGGGAGAGTAGAGGCTGACGCTGAAAGCAGAGCAAAGGGCTGGGGCAGAGACTGAAGGGGACAGGGGAAGGGAAGGGAAGGGGTTGGAGACAGAGGCTCAAGGGAGGGGAATGGGTTGGGGACAGAGACTGAGGGGAGGGGCTGGGGACAGAGACTGAGAGGAGGGGCTGGGGATAGAGACTGAGGGGAGGGGCTGAGGACAGAGACTGAGGGGAGGGGCTGGGGACAGAGACTGAGAGGAGGGGCTGGGGATAGAGACTGAGGGGAGGAGAAGGGGCTGGGGACAGAGACTGAGGGGAGGGGCTGGGGACAGAGACTGAGGGGAGGGGCTGGGGACAGAGACTGAGGGGAGGGGCTGGGGATAGAGACTGAGGGGAGGGGCTGGGGACAGAGACTGAGGGGAGGGGCTGGGGATAGAGACTGAGAACAGAGACTGAGGGGAGTGGCTGAGGACAGAGACTGAGGGGAGGGGCTGGGGACAGAGACTGAGAGGAGGGGCTGGGGATAGAGACTGAGGGGAGTGGCTGGGGACAGAGACTGAGAGGAGGGGCTGGGGATAGAGACTGAGGGGAGTGGCTGGGGATAGAGACTGAGGGGAGGGGCTGGGGACAGAGACTGAGGGGAGGGGCTGGGGACAGAGACTGAGGGGAGGGGCTGGGGATAGAGACTGAGAACAGAGACTGAGGGGAGTGGCTGGGGATAGAGACTGAGGGGAGGGGCTGGGGACAGAGACTGAGGGGAGGGGCTGGGGACAGAGACTGAGAGGAGGGGCTGGGGATAGAGACTGAGGGGAGGGGCTGGGGACAGAGACTGAGGGGAGGGGCTGGGGATAGAGACTGAGAACAGAGACTGAGGGGAGTGGCTGAGGACAGAGACTGAGGGGAGGGGCTGGGGACAGAGACTGAGAGGAGGGGCTGGGGACAGAGACTGAGAGGAGGGGCTGGGGACAGAGACTGAGGGGAGGGGCTGGGGATAGAGACTGAGAACAGAGACTGAGGGGAGGGGCTGGGGATAGAGACTGAGGGGAGGGGCTGGGGACAGAGACTGAGGGGAGTGGCTGGGGACAGAGACTGAGAGGAGGGGCTGGGGATAGAGACTGAGGGGAGGGGCTGAGAACAGAGACTGAGGGGAGGGGCTGGGGACAGAGACTGAGGGGAGGGGCTGGGGACAGAGACTGAGGGGAGGGGCTGGGGACAGAGACTGAGGGGAGGGGCTGGGGATAGAGACTGAGGGGAGGGGCTGGGGACAGAGACTGAGAGGAGGGGCTGGGGATAGAGACTGAGGGGAGGGGCTGAGAACAGAGACTGAGGGGAGGGGCTGGGGATAGAGACTGAGAGGAGGGGCTGGGGATAGAGACTGAGGGGAGGGGCTGGGGACAGAGACTGAGAGGAGGGGCTGGGGATAGAGACTGAGGGGAGGGGCTGAGAACAGAGACTGAGGGGAGGGGCTGGGGATAGAGACTGAGAGGAGGGGCTGGGGATAGAGACTGAGGGGAGGGGCTCGTGATAGAGACTGAGGGGAGGGGCTGAGAACAGAGACTGAGGGGAGGGGCTGGGGATAGAGACTGAGGGGAGGGGCTGAGGACAGAGACTGAGGGGAGGGGCTGGGGATAGAGACTGAGGGGAGGGGCTCGTGATAGAGACTGAGGGGAGGGGCTGAGAACAGAGACTGAGGGGAGGGGCTGGGGATAGAGACTGAGGGGAGGGGCTGAGGACAGAGACTGAGGGGAGGGGCTGGGGATAGAGACTGAAGGGAGGGGCTGAGAACAGAGACTGAGGGGAGGGGCTGGGGATAGAGACTGAGGGGAGGGGCTGGGGACAGAGACTGAGAGGAGGGGCTGGGGATAGAGACTGAGGGGAGGAGCTGGGGATAGAGACTGAGGGGAGGGGCTGAGGATAGAGACTGAGGGGAGGGGCTGGGGACAGAGACTGAGAGGAGGGGCTGGGGATAGAGACTGAGGGGAGGAGCTGGGGATAGAGACTGAGGGGAGGGGCTGAGGATAGAGACTGAGGGGAGGGGCTGGGGATAGAGACTGAGGGGAGGGGCTGAGGATAGAGACTGAGGGGAGGGGCTGGGGATAGAGACTGAGGGGAGGGGCTGAGAACAGAGGCTGAGGGGAGGGGCTGGGGACAGAGACTGAGGGGAGGGGCTGGGGACAGAGACTGAGGGGAGGGGCTGAGAACAGAGACTGAGGGGAGGGGCTGAGGATAGCGACTGAGGGGAGGGGCTGAGGATAGCGACTGAGGGGAGGGGCTGAGGACAGAGACTGAGGGGAGGGGCTGAGGACAGAGACTGAGGGGAGGGGCTGAGGATAGAGACTGAGGGGAGGGGCTGAGGACAGAGACTGAGGGGAGGGGCTGAGGATAGAGACTGAGGGGAGGGGCTGGGGATAGAGACTGAGGGGAGGGGCTGGGGACAGAGACTGAGGGGAGGGGCTGGGGATAGAGACTGAGGGGAGGGGCTGAGGATAGAGACTGAGGGGAGGGGCTGGGGACAGAGACTGAGGGGAGGGACTGAGGGGAGGGGCTGGGGATAGAGACTGAGGGGAGGGGCTGGGGATAGTGACTGAGGGGAGGGGCTGGGGACAGAGACTGAGGGGAGGGCCTGGGGACAGAGACTGAGGGGAGGGGCTGAGAACAGAGACTGAGGGGAGGGGCTGAGAACAGAGACTGAGGGGAGGGGCTGAGGACAGAGACTGAGGGGAGGGGCTGAGGATAGAGACTGAGGGGAGGGGCTGGGGACAGAGACTAAGGGGAGGGGCTGGGGACAGAGACTAAGGGGAGGGGCTGGGGACAGAGACTGAGGGGAGGGGCTGGGGACAGAGACTGAGGGGAGGGGCTGAGAACAGAGACTGAGGGGAGGGGCTGGGGACAGAGACTGAGGGGAGGGGCTGGGGATAGAGACTGAGGGGAGGGGCTGAGAACAGAGACTGAGGGGAGGGGCTGAGAACAGAGACTGAGGGGAGGGGCTGGGGACAGAGACTGAGGGGAGGGGCTGGGGATAGAGACTGAGGGGAGGGGCTGGGGACAGAGACTGAGGGGAGGGGCTGGGGACAGAGACTGAGGGGAGGGGCTGGGGACAGAGACTGAGGGGAGGGGCTGGGGATAGAGACTGAGGGGAGGGGCTGAGAACAGAGACTGAGGGGAGGGGCTGAGGATAGAGACTGAGGGGAGGGGCTGAGAGCAGAGACTGAGGGGAGGGGCTGAGGACAGAGACTGAGGGGAGGGGCTGAGAACAGAGACTGAGGGGAGGGGCTGAGAACAGAGACTGAGGGGAGGGGCTGAGGACAGAGACTGAGGGGAGGGGCTGGGGACAGAGACTGAGGGGAGGGGCTGGGGATAGAGACTGAGGGGAGGGGCTGGGGACAGAGACTGAGGGGAGGGGCTGGGGATAGAGACTGAGGGGAGGGGCTGAGAGCAGAGACTGAGGGGAGGGGCTGAGAAGAGACTGAGGGAAGGGAAAGGGGCTGTGGACGGAGACGGGGGGAGGGAAGCTGAAGGAGGGGAGAAGGTCCAGTTTGGAGGTACGGTAAAGAATGTTAGAGCAGTACACAGTGCGGAGTCGGAATTGTAAATGAGGATTGTAGGGAGGAGGAGGAAGTGTAGGTGGGATGGGGTACCTGCGGCTATGGAGGCAAGTTTAAAGGATGGCCATGATATATATTGAACCAGGAGAAGAAATGGAGGGGGAGAGAGTGAGGTGTGGGGGAGGGAGAGAGGAAGGGGGAAGGGTTTTGACCTGATACGTTGACTCTATTTCTCTCTCCATGGATGTTGCCTGGCCTGCTGAGTTTTTCCAGCATTTTCTGTTATTTTGAAGTTTTTTCTGGGTTGTCCAGGCGTGATTGAGAATCCCACCCCCACCCCCCCGATTCAGAAGTCTCTGCACAGGTAACTGTGTAAGTCACCAGAGGCAGCTGCTCATCGTGCGTCTTGTATCACACTCCATCTGTTTACTATTTTCTGTTCACTATTGTTTCACTGGCACAACGAGGGAACCCAGATGATTGGCTCCCCGCACTCCCCTCCCCTGCCCCTCAGTAAATGCCCGGCTCCCCGCACTCCCCTCCCCTGCCCCTCAGTAAATGCCCGGCTCCCCGCACTCCCCTCCCCTGCCCCTCAGTAAATGCCTGGCTCCCCGCCCCTGCCCCTCAGTAAATGCCTGGCTCCCCGCACTCCCCTCCCCTGCCCCTCAGTAAATGCCCGGCTCCCCGCACTCCCCTCCCCTGCCCCTCAGTAAATGCCCGGCTCCCCGCACTCCCCTGCCCTGCCCCTCAGTAAATGCCTGGCTCCCCGCACTCCCCTCCCCTGCCCCTCAGTAAATGCCTGGCTCCCCGCACTCCCCTCCCCTGCCCCTCAGTAAATGCCTGGCTCCCCGCACTCCCCTGCCCTGCCCCTCAGTAAATGCCTGGCTCCCCGCACTCCCCTCCCCTGCCCCTCAGTAAATGCCCGGCTCCCCGCACTCCCTTCCCCTGCCCCTCAGTAAATGCCTGGCTCCCCGCACTCCCCTCCCCTGCCCCTCAGTAAATGCCTGGCTCCCCGCACTCCCCTCCCCTGCCCCTCAGTAAATGCCTGGCTCCCCGCACTCCCCTCCCCTGCCCCTCAGTAAATGCCCGGCTCCCCGCACTCCCCTCCCCTGCCCCTCAGTAAATGCCTGGCTCCCCGCACTCCCCTCCCCTGCCCCTCAGTAAATGCCTGGCTCCCCGCACTCCCCTCCCCTGCCCCTCAGTAAATGCCCGGCTCCCCGCACTCCCCTCCCCTGCCCCTCAGTAAATGCCTGGCTCCCCGCACTCCCCTCCCCTGCCCCTCAGTAAATGCCCGGCTCCCCGCACTCCCCTCCCCTGCCCCTCAGTAAATGCCCGGCTCCCCGCACTCCCCTCCCCTGCCCCTCAGTAAATGCCTGGCTCCCCGCACTCCCCTCCCCTGCCCCTCAGTAAATGCCGGGCGGGCACAGATCAATCTTCCTCGCAATTTATCTCGGGACTTCCGCAATAGTCAGTTGGCCTTTGTGCTTTCCCATCCTGATGGGGCTGCTGTGTATTTCACCATCTTCTGTGTCGGATTTCCTGTGGTTTTTCATTTTATTAGAGTGGTTAGAATGTGGAAGTCGCTCCCACAAGGAGCAGTTGAGAAGAATAGCATAGATGCATTAAAGGGGAAGCTAGATAAACACAAGGGAGAAAGGAATAGAAGGATATGTTGGTGGGGTTCGATGAAGAGGGCGGGAGGAGGCTCATGTGGAGCATAAACACCGGCATGGACTTGTTGGGCCGAATGGCCTGTTCCTGTGCTGTAAACACTATGTACTTTGTAAAACAGATAAAGCGATAGAAATCAACAGCAGCCAATCTGGAGATCAGGTTCCGCAGCCCATTGCTTTCAAAGGCGCTACAATCAAGCTTTATTTTGGAAGAACAAAATCATATTTAAATCAGATTCAAATCCTAATTATATCCAAATCCCAGGAACGCAGCCCCATTCCTCACATAGTTTCTATTCTCCGGGATCATGCTGCTGCCTCTATACCCAGGCTCTCTATCTTTCTCAGCATCTGGCCGTCGCTGGCAATGCCAGCATTTATTGCCCATCCCTAGTTGCCCTTGAGAAGGTGGTGGTGAGCTGCCATCTTGAACCGCTGCAGTCCGTGTGGTGAAGGTACTCCCACAGTGCTGTTAGGGAGGGAGTTCCAGGATTTTGACCTAGCGACGATGATGGAACGGCGATATATTTCCAAGTCAGGCTGGCGTGTGACTTGGAGGGCAACTTGAAAGTGGTGGTGTTCCCGTGCGCCTGCTGCCCTTGTCCTTCTAGGTGGTAGAGGTCACGGGTTTGGGAGGTGCTGCTGAAGAAGCCTTGGCTGAGTTGCTGCAGTGCATCTTGTAGATGGTAGCACACTGTAGCCACGTACGCCCGGTGGTGGAGGGAGTGAATGTTTAAGGTGGTGGATGGGGTGCCAATCAAGTGGGCTGCTTTGTCCTGGATGGTGTCGAGCTTCTTGAGTGTTGTTGGAGCTGCACTCATCCAGGCAAGTGGAGAGTATTCCATCACACTCCTGACTTGTGCCTTGTAGATAGTGGAAAGGCTTTGGGGAGTCAGGAGGTGAGACACTCTCAGCCTACGACCTGCTCAAGCAGCCACAGCATTTATGTGGTTCGTTCAGTTGCTGGGATCCTGGTCTCTCTACTGGCTGGGATCCCGGTCTCTCTACTGGCTGGGATCGTGCTCTCCCTGGTCACCTTACATATCACCTTAGAAGTGCGCCCCCAGCGATGTAAGTGTGACTAAAAATGACTCCAACACCCAGGCAGGGCTGGGGTGATGTTTGGGGGGGTGAGGGAGAGGGAGAGGAAAGGTCTATCTGTGTCCGCTGAGAATGACGCAAGAGAATTCCAAAGCTCCCCTCGTACTCCGTTAGCGGATCTGACCCGGGCCTGGGAAGACCATGGCCGCTGGTAGGAGAGGGCCATTCCCGCTGCCCAGTGACTCCTGCCAGAAATGCACAGGTGCGGTTATCAGGCTATGCTGTGATGCCTCCACAGTCGAATAAGCCACTGGCATTTGCTATCTCGCACAGGAAGACTTGGGGTGAGGTACTGAAGGACACCTGGCAATTGTGTTCCAGCACAGCAGCAACTTAAAGAGGGGCGGGTGAGTGAGTGGGGCTGAAGACTTATTTTTTAAAAACACTCCTGCATGGAGCAAACATATTAAAAGTCTAGAAAGCTTTCCCGAGTAAAGCCCAGCCAATCGAAAAGTGTAAAAAGAGTAAGACGGTCGATAAAATATCTGCTGACATTCAACTGGGAAAGGCCAAATGACGATACGTTAAACGCCTGAGTGATATTCGAAACTATCGGTAAATGAGGTAACTCTGTAGGAGATCCAAAGCAGCAGTAAGAAGGGGGAGGGAAGGAGGGAGAGGGTGTGAGGGAGGGGGGTGGGGGGTGAGGGAAGGGGTGAGGGGGATGTGAGGTGAGGGAGGGAGGGAAGGGGTGTGAGGTGAGGGTGGGCTTCGGACCCCTGCACTCTCAGACTTCACCCTCGAGGGGCGGCACTCTGGCGAGCGCGGTGATTAGGCTGGTGTAGATGTCGATCCCAGTCAGGAAGACTCTCTCGTTCAGATACTCGTTGTGATCGTGCAGCAGGATGGGAGTCCGGTTCATGGGGGAGAATCCGATCGCCGGATAACCAATCTGTCGAGCAGAGAAGAGCGGGTCACAGCCCTGACAGCTTGCTAAGCCCCACTGGCACCCCTCAGCACGGGGCCCCCGCTCCCCCTCCGCACGGCGCCCGCTTCCCCTCCGCACGGCACCCACTCCCACTCCGCACGGCACCCACTCCCCCTCCGACTCCCCCTCCGCACGGCACCCACTCCGTCTCCGCACGGCGCCCACTCCCCCTCCGCACGGCACCCGCTCCCCCTCCGCACGGCACCCACTCCCCCTCCGACTCCCCCTCCGCACGGCACCCACTCCGTCTCCGCACGGCACCCGCTCCCCCTCCGCACGGCGCCCGCTCCCCCTCCGCACGGCGACCGCTCCCCCTCCGCACGGCACCCACTCCCCCTCCGCACGGCACCCACTCCGTCTCCGCACGGCGCCCGCTCCCCCTCCGCACGGCACCCGCTCCCCTCCGCACGGCACCCGCTCCCCCTCCGCACGGCACCCGCTCCCCCTCCGCACGGCACCCTCTCCCCCCCCCGCACGGCACCCCCTCCGCACGGCACCCGCTCCCCCTCTGCACGGCACCCACTCCCCCCCCGCACGGCACCCGCTCCCCCTCCGCACGGCACCCACTCCCCCTCCGCACGGCACCCGCTCCCCTCCGCACGGCACCCTCTCCCCCCCCGCACGGCACCCGCTCCCCCTCCGCACGGCACCCGCTCCCCCCCCGCACGGCACCCTCTCCCCCTCCGCACGGCACCCACTCCCCCTCCGACTCCCCCTCCGCACGGCACCCACTCCGTCTCCGCACGGCACCCACTCCCTCTCCGCACGGCACCCACTCCCCCTCCGCACGGCACCCTCTCCCCCTCCGCACGGCACCCACTCCCCCTCCGACTCCCCCTCCGCACGGCACCCACTCTCTCCCCGCACGGCACCCACTCCCCCTCCGCCCACTCTCTCTTCGCACGGACTCCACTCCCCCTCCGCCCACTCCCTCTCCGCACAGCGCCCACTCATTCTCCGCCTGGCGCCCACTCCCTCGCCCCCTCCGCACGGTGCCCACTCATTCTCTGCCCGGCACCCACTCCCTCGCCCCCTCCGCATGGTGCCCACTCCCACACCGCCCGGCGCCCTCTCCCCCTCCGCACGGCACAAAGTCCACTCCCCAGTACACCCACAAACCCTCCGGAGAGCAGCCCCACCCAGCACTGTCACCTTCCGTACACCCTTGAGTCTAAGACACAAACAGGTAAACACAGGATCTGTTGCAGGCCTGGAATGAGGGGAGTGAGAAGGACTGGGACAGACGCCAGGCCAGGATTCAGCAGCAATACTCACGGCCCGAATGTATCGGCTGTCAGTGGCGGCAGGGAAGATCTCGCACTGCAAAGTCATGTCCCTGAAACACAAGACACCATGAGGCAATTCCAGCCCCACAGACGGCAGCCCTGTCCTCATGCACTCAACTACTTGGTCGTGATCAAAATCATCCTGCCGTCAGTTCGCAAGCTTTCACTTCAACAAAGAGCAGTCAGAGTCCAGCCCCTCACTGTAACACTGACCCACAGCAGTCAGTGTCCAGCCCCTCACTGTAACACTGACCCACAGCAGTCAGTGTCCGGCCCCTCACTGTAACACACACCCACAGCAGTCAGTGTCCGGCCCCTCACTGTAACACACACCCACAGCAGTCAGTGTCCGGCCCCTCACTGTAACACACACCCACAGCAGTCAGTGTCCGGCCCCTCACTGTAACACACACCCACAGCAGTCAGTGTCCAGCCCCTCACTGTAACACTGACCCACAGCAGTCAGTGTCCAGCCCCTCACTGTAACACAGACCCACAGCAGTCAGTGTCCAGCCCCTCACTGTAACACTGACCCACAGCAGTCAGTGTCCAGCCCCTCACTGTAACACAGACCCACAGCAGTCAGTGTCCAGCCCCTCACTGTAACACTGACCCACAGCAGTCAGTGTCCAGCCCCTCACTGTAACACACACCCACAGCAGTCAGTGTCCGGCCCCTCACTGTAACACAGACCCACAGCAGTCAGTGTCCGGCCTCTCACTGTAACACACACCCACAGCAGTCAGTGTCCGGCCCCTCACTGTAACACACACCCACAGCAGTCAGTGTCCGGCCCCTCACTGTAACACAATACAATACAATACAAATCGCTTTATTGGCATGATAAGGTACATCTTATGTTGCCAAAGCATCAAAATACATTTATGGTTGAACACATAAACGCGGTTCCATTCATACAGTGTATAAACAGGTATATCCTTGAGTTTATAAATATATTTTCGCCTTGTTTATATATACTCTTGTCTTAGTTTACTGGTTGTCTCTCTGTTCATGGCAAGCTGTAACATAGTGTGCCGCCAGTGTTACACAGCTTCTCTCCTCCCCCAGTAGGAATGGGAGTTTTTGGTTGTCAGTCAGATTTCTGAATTCAGGGCATATTTGTGAGAATTTTTGATAGAAATTCTCTCTGATGCCCTGATATTTTCCACAGGCTGTGAGGAAGTGCATCTCTGTCTCAACTACTCCCTGACTGCAGTGAGAGCATATCCTGTCTTCTCTTGGCAGCCTGGTCTGCCTGTGTCTGCCTTTTTCGATCGCTAGGCTATGTTCGCTAAGTCTGTACCTTGTCAAGGTTCTTCTCAGTTTGTTATCCTTTACCATGGTCAGGTAATCAGCTATGTTGTATTGTCTGTTTAGGGCCAAGTAGCAATTGAGTTTGCTTTGGGTTTTTGTTGTTTCTGCCCAATATGACAGATATTTTTCCTTTCGCTTAGCGACGATTGTGTTGGGTCGAATTCTTTGTGTTACCCTGTCACTGTCCTGGGGCTGGTTATTGTTAGTATTGTTATTAGTTACTTTATTGAGTCCCAGGACTAGTTGACTGAGGGTATTCTTCTTTATGGTCAGCTCTTGGCATTTCAGGGCGTCGTAGTGATAGCATTGGGGGTTGCTCATTTGTAGGTGATTCCAAAATTTGGTGGCTCTTTTTTGGATAGTGATTATTAATGGGTATTGGCCTAGTTCCGCCCTGCATGCGTTGTTTACTGTTTTCCTTTGAGTCCGGAGGATACTTTTACAGAATTCCGCATGTAGGATCTCAATTGGGTGTTTGTCCCATTTTGCAAAATCTTGTTGTGTTAGTGGTCCCCAGACCTCACTGCCATAGAGTGCAATTGGTTCAATTACTGATTTGAAAATTTTGAGCCAAATGCTAATTGGGATTTCTATTTGGATTGATTTTTTGATGGCATAGAAAGCCCTTCTTGCTTTCTCTTTCAGTTCATTCACAGCCAGTTTGAAGTTTCCCGTAGAACTGATTTTTAAGCCCAAGTATGTGTAGTGAGTGGTTTGTTCAATTTTGGTTGTTCCTACTGTGAAATTTATTGTGGGTCCATGTTGTTTGGATCTTTGCTGGAACACAAGGACTTTGGTTTTTTGGGGATTTATTGTCAGGGCCCAAGTCTGGCAGTACGACTCCAGCAGGTCCAGGTTCTGCTGTAGACCCTCCTTAGTTGGTGACAGCAGAACCAGGTCGTCGGCATAGAGGAGGAATTTAACCTTGGATTCATATAGGGTGAGGCCGGGTGCTGTAGATTGTTCAAGTAGTTTTGCCAATCCACAGACCCACAGCAGTCAGTGTCCGGCCCCTCACTGTAACACTGACCCACAGCAGTCAGTGTCCAGCCCCTCACTGTAACACTAACCCACAGCAGTCAGTGTCCAGCCCCTCACTGTAACACACACCCACAGCAGTCAGTGTCCGGCCCCTCACTGTAACACTGACCCACAGCAGTCAGTGTCCGGCCCCTCACTGTAACACAGACCCACAGCAGTCAGTGTCCAGCCCTCACTCTAACACACACACCCACAACGGTCAGTGTCCAGTCATTCACTTCAGTGGCCATTGTTCCAGTACTTCCTCCTCAGTAACTGAGAACTGTGGTGCAGGCCTCTCACAGGCACTGAAATCCCAGCAACCCACCCAGTAGCAGAGCTTACAGGACTCACATCTGCTGGCAGGCGCTACTGAATGCACTCCACCAAGGGTTCGACTTCTCGATCGATGTCAGTCCCTGGTCCATGTTTCTCTGCCAGGAAAAATGGAGATCTGTGAATACCCCTTTCAATCAGCCCAGTATACAGAGTCCCATTCACTGACCCCGGTATAGAGTCCCATTCACTGACCCCGGTATAGAGTCCCATTCACTGACCCCAGTATAGAGTCCCATTCACTGACCCCGGTATAGAGTCCCATTCACTGACCCCAGTATAGAGTCCCATTCACTGACCCCAGTATAGTGTCCCATTCACTGACCTCAGTATAGAGTCCCATTCACTGACCCCAGTATAGAGTCCCATTCACTGACCCCGGTATAGAGTCCCATTCACTGACCCCAGTATAGAGTCCCATTCACTGACCCCAGTATAGAGTCCCATTCACTGACCCCAGTATAGAGTCCCATTCACTGACCCCAGTATAGAGTCCCATTCACTGACCCCAGTATAGAGTCCCATTCACTGACCCCAGTATAGAGTCCCATTCACTGACCCCAGTATAGAGTCCCATTCACTGACCCCGGTATAGAGTCCCATTCACTGACCCCGGTATAGAGTCCCATTCACTGACCCCAGTATAGAGTCCCATTCACTGACCCCAGTATAGAGTCCCATTCACTGACCCCGGTATAGAGTCCCATTCACTGACCCCGGTATAGAGTCCCATTCACTGACCCCGGTATAGAGTCCCATTCACTGACCCCAGGATAGAGTCCCATTCACTGACCCCAGTATAGAGTCCCATTCACTGACCCCAGTATAGAGTCCCATTCACTGACCCCGGTATAGAGTCCCATTCACTGACCCCAGTATAGAGTCCCATTCACTGACCCCGGTATAGAGTCCCATTCACAGACCCCAGTATAGAGTCCCATTCACTGACCCCAGTATAGAGTCCCATTCACTGACCCCAGTATAGAGTCCCATTCACTGACCCCGGTATAGAGTCCCATTCACTGACCCCAGTATAGAGTCCCATTCACTGACCCCAGTATAGAGTCCCATTCACTGACCCCGGTATAGAGTCCCATTCACTGACCCCAGTATAGAGTCCCATTCACTGACCCCGGTATAGAGTCCCATTCACTGACCCCAGTATAGAGTCCCATTCACTGACCCCAGTATAGAGTCCCATTCACTGACCCCAGTATAGAGTCCCATTCACTGACCCCAGTATAGAGTCCCATTCACTGACCCCAGTATAGAGTCCCATTCACTGACCCCGGTATAGAGTCCCATTCACTGACCCCGGTATAGAGTCCCATTCACTGACCCCAGTATAGAGTCCCATTCACTGACCCCAGTATAGAGTCCCATTCACTGACCCCGGTATAGAGTCCCATTCCCTGACCCCAGTATAGAGTCCCATTCACTGACCCCAGTATAGAGTCCCATTCACTGACCCCGGTATAGAGTCCCATTCACTGACCCCAGTATAGAGTCCCATTCACTGACCCCAGTATAGAGTCCCATTCACTGACCCCAGTATAGAGTCCCATTCACTGACCCCAGTATAGAGTCCCATTCACTGACCCCAGTATAGAGTCCCATTCACTGACCCCAGTATAGAGTCCCATTCACTGACCCCAGTATAGAGTCCCATTCACTGACCCCAGTATAGAGTCCCATTGACTGACCCCAGTATAGAGTCCCATTCACTGACCCCAGTATAGAGTCCCATTCACTGACCCCAGTATAGTGTCCCATTCACTGACCCCAGTATAGAGTCCCATTCACTGACCCCGGTATAGAGTCCCATTCACTGACCCCGGTATAGAGTCCCATTCACTGACCCCAGTATAGAGTCCCATTCACTGACCCCAGTATAGAGTCCCATTCACTAACCCCAGTATAGAGTCCCATTCACTGACCCCAGTATAGAGTCCCATTCACTGACCCCAGTATAGAGTCCCATTCACTGACCCCAGTATAGAGTCCCATTCACTGACCCCAGTATAGAGTCCCATTCACTGACCCCGGTATAGAGTCCCATTCACTGACCCCAGTATAGAGTCCCATTCACTGACCCCAGAATAGAGTCCCATTCACTGACCCCAGTATAGAGTCCCATTCACTGACCCCAGTCCAGAGTCCCATTCACTGACCCCAGTATAGAGTCCCATTCACTGACCCCGGTATAGAGTCCCATTCACTGACCCCAGTATAGAGTCCCATTCACTGACCCCAGTATAGAGTCCCATTCACTGACCCCAGTAGAGAGTCCCATTCACTGACCCCAGTATAGAGTCCCATTCACTGACCCCGGTATAGAGTCCCATTCACTGACCCCAGTATAGAGTCCCATTCACTGACCCCGGTATAGAGTCCCATTCACTGACCCCGGTATAGAGTCCCATTCACTGACCCCGGTATAGAGTCCCATTCACTGACCCCGGTATAGAGTCCCATTCACTGACCCCGGTATAGAGTCCCATTCACTGACCCCAGTATAGAGTCCCATTCACTGACCCCAGTATAGAGTCCCATTCACTGACCCCGGTATAGAGTCCCATTCACTGACCCCAGTATAGAGTCCCATTCACTGACCCCGTATAGTGTCCCATTCACTGACCCCGGTATAGAGTCCCATTCACTGACCCCGGTATAGAGTCCCATTCACTGACCCCAGTATAGAGTCCCATTCACTGACCCCAGTATAGAGTCCCATTCACTGACCCCAGTATAGAGTCCCATTCACTGACCCCGGTACAGAGTCCCATTCACTGACCCCGGTATAGAGTCCCATTCACTGACCCCGGTATAGAGTCCCATTCACTGACCCCGGTATAGAGTCCCATTCACTGACCCCAGTATAGAGTCCCATTCACTGACCCCAGTATAGAGTCCCATTCACTGACCCCAGTATAGAGTCCCATTCACTGACCACAGTATAGAGTCCCATTCACTGACCCCAGTATAGAGTCCCATTCACTGACCCCGGTATAGAGTCCCATTCACTGACCCCAGTATAGAGTCCCATTCACTGACCCCAGTATAGAGTCCCATTCACTGACCCCGGTATAGAGTCCCATTCACTGACCCCGGTATAGAGTCCCATTCACTGACCCCAGTATAGAGTCCCATTCACTGACCACAGTATAGAGTCCCATTCACTGACCCCAGTATAGAGTCCCATTCACTGACCCCGTATAGAGTCCCATTCACTGACCCCGGTATAGAGTCCCATTCACTGACCCCAGTATAGAGTCCCATTCACTGACCCCGGTATAGTGTCCCATTCACTGACCCCAGTGTAGAGTCCCATTCACTGACCCCAGTATAGAGTCCCATTCACTGACCCCAGTATAGAGTCCCATTCACTGACCTCAGTATAGAGTCCCATTCACTGACCCCAGTATAGAGTCCCATTCACTGACCCCAGTATAGAGTCCCATTCACTGACCCCTGTATAGAGTCCCATTCACTGACCCCAGTATAGAGTCCCATTCACTGACCCCTGTATAGAGTCCCATTCACTGACCCCAGTATAGAGTCCCATTCACTGACCCCAGTATAGAGTCCCATTCACTGACCCCAGTATAGAGTCCCATTCACTGACCCCAGTATAGAGTCCCATTCACTGACCCCAGTATAGAGTCCCATTCACTGACCCCGGTATAGAGTCCCATTCACTGACCCCAGTATAGAGTCCCATTCACTGACCCCGGTATAGAGTCCCATTCACTGACCCCGGTATAGAGTCCCATTCACTGACCCCAGTATAGAGTCCCATTCACTGACCCCAGTATAGAGTCCCATTCACTGACCCCAGTATAGAGTCCCATTCACTGACCCCGGTATAGAGTCCCATTCACTGACCCCGGTATAGAGTCCCATTCACTGACCCCAGTATAGAGTCCCATTCACTGACCCCAGTATAGAGTCCCATTCACTGACCCCGGTATAGAGTCCCATTCACTGACCCCGGTATAGAGTCCCATTCACTGACCCCGGTATAGAGTCCCATTCACTGACCCCAGTATAGAGTCCCATTCACTGACCCCGGTATAGAGTCCCATTCACTGACCCCGGTATAGAGTCCCATTCACTGACCCCAGTATAGAGTCCCATTCACTGACCCCAGTATAGAGTCCCATTCACTGACCCCGGTATAGAGTCCCATTCACTGACCCCGGTATAGAGTCCCATTCACTGACCCCGGTATAGAGTCCCATTCACTGACCCCAGTATAGAGTCCCATTCACTGACCCCAGTATAGAGTCCCATTCACTGACCCCAGTATAGAGTCCCATTCACTGACCCCGGTATAGAGTCCCATTCACTGACCCCAGTATAGAGTCCCATTCACTGACCCCGGTATAGAGTCCCATTCACTGACCCCAGTATAGAGTCCCATTCACTGACCCCAGTATAGAGTCCCATTCACTGACCCCAGTATAGAGTCCCATTCACTGACCCCGGTATAGAGTCCCATTCACTGACCCCAGTATAGAGTCCCATTCACTGACCCCAGTATAGAGTCCCATTCACTGACCCCGGTATAGAGTCCCATTCACTGACCCCAGTATAGAGTCCCATTCACTGACCCCGGTATAGAGTCCCATTCACTGACCCCAGTATAGAGTCCCATTCACTGACCCCAGTATAGAGTCCCATTCACTGACCCCAGTATAGAGTCCCATTCACTGACCCCAGTATAGAGTCCCATTCACTGACCCCAGTATAGAGTCCCATTCACTGACCCCGGTATAGAGTCCCATTCACTGACCCCGGTATAGAGTCCCATTCACTGACCCCAGTATAGAGTCCCATTCACTGACCCCAGTATAGAGTCCCATTCACTGACCCCAGTATAGAGTCCCATTCACTGACCCCAGTATAGAGTCCCATTCACTGACCCCAGTATAGAGTCCCATTCACTGACCCCGGTATAGAGTCCCATTCACTGACCCCAGTATAGAGTCCCATTCACTGACCCCAGTATAGAGTCCCATTCACTGACCCCAGTATAGAGTCCCATTCACTGACCCCAGTATAGAGTCCCATTCACTGACCCCAGTATAGAGTCCCATTCACTGACCCCAGTATAGAGTCCCATTCACTGACCCCAGTATAGAGTCCCATTCACTGACCCCAGTATAGAGTCCCATTCACTGACCCCAGTATAGAGTCCCATTCACTGACCCCAGTATAGAGTCCCATTCACTGACCCCAGTATAGAGTCCCATTCACTGACCCCAGTATAGAGTCCCATTCACTGACCCCAGGTATAGAGTCCCATTCACTGACCCCAGTATAGAGTCCCATTCACTGACCCCAGTATAGAGTCCCATTCACTGACCCCAGTATAGAGTCCCATTCACTGACCCCAGTATAGAGTCCCATTCACTGACCCCAGTATAGAGTCCCATTCACTGACCCCAGTATAGAGTCCCATTCACTGACCCCAGTATAGAGTCCCATTCACTGACCCCAGTATAGAGTCCCATTCACTGACCCCAGTATAGAGTCCCATTCACTGACCCCAGTATAGAGTCCCATTCACTGACCCCAGTATAGAGTCCCATTCACTGACCCCAGTATAGAGTCCCATTCACTGACCCCGGTATAGAGTCCCATTCACTGACCCCAGTATAGAGTCCCATTCACTGACCCCAGTATAGAGTCCCATTCACTGACCCCAGTATAGAGTCCCATTCACTGACCCCAGTATAGAGTCCCATTCACTGACCCCAGTATAGAGTCCCATTCACTGACCCCAGTATAGAGTCCCATTCACTGACCCCAGTATAGAGTCCCATTCACTGACCCCAGTATAGAGTCCCATTCACTGACCCCAGTATAGAGTCCCATTCACTGACCCCGGTATAGAGTCCCATTCACTGACCCCGGTATAGAGTCCCATTCACTGACCCCAGTATAGAGTCCCATTCACTGACCCCAGTATAGAGTCCCATTCACTGACCCCAGTATAGAGTCCCATTCACTGACCCAGTATAGAGTCCCATTCACTGACCCCAGTATAGAGTCCCATTCACTGACCCCAGGTATAGAGTCCCATTCACTGACCCCAGTATAGAGTCCCATTCACTGACCCCGGTATAGAGTCCCATTCACTGACCCCAGTATAGAGTCCCATTCACTGACCTCAGTATAGAGTCCCATTCACTGACCCCAGTATAGAGTCCCATTCACTGACCCAGTATAGAGTCCCATTCACTGACCCCAGTATAGAGTCCCATTCACTGACCCAGTATAGAGTCCCATTCACTGACCCCAGTATAGAGTCCCATTCACTGACCCCAGTATAGAGTCCCATTCACTGACCCCAGTATAGAGTCCCATTCACTGACCCCAGTATAGAGTCCCATTCACTGACCCCAGTATAGAGTCCCATTCACTGACCCCAGTATAGAGTCCCATTCACTGACCCCAGTATAGAGTCCCATTCACTGACCCCAGTATAGAGTCCCATTCACTGACCCCAGTATAGAGTCCCATTCACTGACCCCAGTATAGAGTCCCATTCACTGACCCCAGTATAGAGTCCCATTCACTGACCCCAGTATAGAGTCCCATTCACTGACCCCAGTATAGAGTCCCATTCACTGACCCCAGTATAGAGTCCCATTCACTGACCCCAGTATAGAGTCCCATTCACTGACCCCAGTATAGAGTCCCATTCACTGACCCCAGTATAGAGTCCCATTCACTGACCCCAGTATAGAGTCCCATTCACTGACCCCAGTATAGAGTCCCATTCACTGACCCCAGTATAGAGTCCCATTCACTGACCCCAGTATAGAGTCCCATTCACTGACCCCGGTATAGAGTCCCATTCACTGACCCCAGTATAGAGTCCCATTCACTGACCCCAGTATAGAGTCCCATTCACTGACCCCAGTAT